>NW_024882382.1:0-307453 GCF_019059575.1 Amphibalanus amphitrite
CATAGAGACCAAGATCGTGAGTACAGTTGTTGGATGGGAGATACAATGGACAACCGACCTTGGCGCGGCTTCTTCGTTGTTCAGCGTGACCGTGCTACACAGTACACACCTTGTCCTTGTCCGTGCGTATCCCATGCCGTTTACCGCTTGTCGCTATCTTGCTTCGTTCTCGAGATCTCAGGGGGGGGGGCGGTCATCCGCCCCCCCCCGTCGGGTACGAAGTTGGCGCAAACCCCTGTCGGTGCGCGGGTTAAAGGTAGTGTGCCACCTTCCAATGATTTTCCATTTTATTTTTCCTAGGATAAAAAGCTTCTGTTTTCACCTAATATCGCAAAAAAATCAAAAATGGGCCTAAGATAGTGCTTTTTTTCGCCTAAAAGTTTATCAGTTTTTCGATATGTATAACAACTGTAGTGGGCTGACCTGCAAACAAGCGTCGGCAACAATCGCGAATGCGGCGCACATGTGACAATAAGCAAAGGTCATTATAGAGTTACGACGTACGGGAATGAGTTATCAGCTGTCTAATCGTAGACAACACAATGTCGAATTTAAATTGTGAGCCTGTATTGGTATTGTTTCTTTTAATTTGGCTGTCGAACATTAATTTATGGTTTGAAATATTGTTTTATGTAAAATAATTGATATGAAACAGCCGTCTCTAAAGTTATGACCCCATCTCACCACATGAAAGTGGCAGAAATGACAATGATCAGCTGACGCATTTTTCTTGGCCGAAGTCAGAGCGCGCGGCCCGACGCACCACCACCGCACCACAAATATGAGCAGAAGCCGCGCCCAAAGCCTGTGCCCCGGTAACGTGAGGTAGCCGAGTCGGGGCAGCGTGCGCTGACCCAAGCCGGGGCCGCGGCTTTGGGCGCGGTCTACCGCATCCCCGGGCAGCCCCGGGCTATTACATGACACCGGGAGGACGCCCGGCCCCGGCTTGGGTCAGCGCACGCTGCCCCGACTCGGCTACCTCACGTTACCGGGGCCCTGGCTTTGGGCGCGGTCTACCGCACCTCCTAACAGGCCACAGTGTATATAAATACTAACAGGCGTGTTCGAAACCGCAGGAGATGATGATGAACGGGTTTATCGAAACTTGATTGGATGAGCCTATCGGTAATAGCGATTTCAGTGTGTGCATTTATTGTTCATAGTGGTGTGAAATGTGGTTGGGGTACGACCGACAACCCGTCGGGGCGAATTTCGCACTGGGGTACTCAAAATGTGAAGAATTTAAGACGTTTCCATGAGTTTTGAAGGTATGGATAAGTTCTAAAAATCCAGTTCTCCTTATCTGGGCCATTAACTCCATACGGTCCAGGAAAGCTGGCACACTACCTTTAACCCGCGCCGTGCTGGTGGCCTGAACTTTCCGCCGAGTGCTGGGGGGGGGGCGTTTTCACGCCCCCCCGTCTAACTCGGCTCCTGGGCCACGTAGCGACACGCGGTAAGCGGCAATCGAAAGAGCGTCAAAAATAAGGACGAAAACACTTCGGTCATTTTTTGGGTCAGGTCAAAGGTCAGGTCACCAGAGGTCACCAAAGGTAAAATGTTGACTATTTCAACATTTTGGAAACTGCCAACGGCTATCTCGGGAACCGATAGAGCTACAGCGCCGCGGAAAAGCGCATTCGATAGCCCTTTTACAGACCTTTCTGAGTAATGTTCTCAGATTTGACCTCAGGTCAACGGTTTAGCCTCCAGAGGGCAAAAACTCCAAAAATAGCCGTTTTTACGAAAAACGTTTTTTCGTCAATAACTTTTGACTCATAAGCGCCATGACATTACTTTTGCCAGCATCGTGTTCCTCTCGTCGAGACGCGTCGAATGGACTATTTGTTGACCTTGAAAGGTCATTTTGAAAATTTGACCTCAGGTCAAGGTCATGACCTGACCGAAAAGGGTCATGTTGCATATCAGTCGATCCGTATCGTCGAGCTGAACACATCTGACGTGTTTTCACCGCTCTAGCACGTCTCTATCAAAAGTTATAGCCAAAAAACTGCTGGCGACCGTTCATGACCTGAGATGACCTCAGGGGCACACAGAGGGGTCACAGGTGCATTTTTCCTATTCAGTGTGTCATGTTTACCTATGAACCGATGTTTGAGAGCGTTTTGAACGATATTCGTCCAAAAGAGGCGCATTTCAATTTTCTCCCATTGACTTATAATGGAGAGGTCGCAAAATTGACCTGACCTTAGGTCACAGATATCAAAAATCCGAGATATACATTTTATACATACTGTTACTCATATCAATCGCTGAAAGTTTCAAAGTGATCGTTCAGTCGGTGTAGCTATAGCGAGCCTTTGAACTTTTTCTGAGGTAAGGTCACTTGACGTGACCTGGTGACCTGACCTTGAACGGCCTAGGTCTGAAATTTTCACAACATGTGCGGAAATGATGTAGGAACACGTGTACCAAAAACGGCGGCGCTGCGCGCCGCCGTTTTTGAGATATTCGCGAAAAACCTGAGGGGGGGGCGTAAAAACGCCCCCCCCCCAGCACGGCGCGGGTTAAAATTGGATATCATCGGCTTCCTCTCGTGACGGGCAGCACGCTCGTTTTTTCCGCGAAGCTCTAGCTCGATCAGGGGCCAAACGCGAGGGGGGTCGTACCAACCTCCCCCCCCCCTTGTGCCGTCGAAGGACGCCAAATGGCCTGTGCCGGTGAGGGTTAAGTTAACATAAAAAACTGGCAAGAGAAATGTCGCGGCATTCCCTACTAAGAAAACATTCAGGGATTGTTAGCATACTAATAAAATCGCTTTTGTTCTGCATTTTGATTTCGTTATACGTGCTTGTGAATGACAGGGCACTGCGCTGCCTGTATTGTATGTATATGGTTTATGTATGTCGATGTGTTTCCCTCTGTAATGCCCACCGAATGGTGGTTAGTGGGAATATGAAATAACCAGCGCCCCAGTGGCGGTCTCGGCCAACTTCGCCCTAGTGAGGGGGGGCATATGTTACCACCCACCTCTAACTCAAAAACTAAGAGGGCTAGAAAGACGCGGTAAAAAGCAGTCGATAGCTCTCAATGCGTACGTTTGAAAGTATTTCGGTCATTTTTCACCTTAGAGCAATATTGGGGTCACCAGACGTCATTAAAGGTCAAAATTTGCCAATTGTCATTATATTTTCAGAAAACATGCCGCTATCTCAGGAACTATGATAGCTAAAAAAGCGCATGGAAGAGCAATCAATAGCTTTTGAACTCTTCTTTTGAAAAGGTTATTATCAATATTGTCCTCAGGTCAACGGCTTAGCCTCCAGAGGGCAAAAACTCCAAAAATAGCTTTTTTTACGAAAAGTGTTTTTCGACAATAACTTTCGACTTAAAAAAAGCCACGACATTTCTATTGCCAGAATCGTGTTCCCCTCACCGAGACGCGTCGAATGAACTATAATTTGACCTTGAAAGGTCAACTTAGAAATTTGACCTCAGGTCAAGGTCATGACCTGACCAGAAAAGGTCATGTTGCATATCAGTCGATGCGTCTCAACAAGACAAACACAATGAGACCATCCCCAGCGGTTCTATCTCTTTCCAATCGCGAGTTATTGGCAAAAAACTGTTTGTAGCCTCAAATGACCTCGCATGACCTTTCTAGAGGCTATCAGCAAAATGACACCTTGGTCATCACGAGTTGACTAAATCATTGTGATTCTGAAATATTTGGACTGTTCCTATGCGTACACACGGATCTAGAGGCATTTTCATTTTTCTCCATTGACTTGTAATGGAAAGGTCATGCCACTGACCTGACCTTAGGTCATGGATATAAAAAATCCGAGATATACAAATTGTAGGCTCCCATAACAGCATGCAATCCACCAAGTTTAAAACCTTTCTGACAAACACTGTAGGCTGGACACGATTGCAAACTTTTTTTAAGGCTTGGTCAGTTAACTTGACCTGGTGACCTGACCTGACATGACCTGGGGTCAAAAATTTCACACATTGTCCAAAATTGATGTACCAAAAGCTACCCCAAGCGACGCGGCGCTACGCGCCGCGGTTTTTTATTCACACGCGAAAAACGCGACAGGGTGGTAACATATGCCCCCCCCACTGGGGCGAAGGATAAAAAAAAAATAATATAATTATATACCCTCGCATGTGTAGGGGGGGGGGGTCGGATGGACCCCCCATGGTTTTTCGCGAATAACTCGCGTAAAAAGCGGGCGATCGCGACGAAACTTTCAGTACCCTCACATTGATCAATTTTACACCTACCCTGAAAATTTCATGACCCTGACCCAAATGACCTTTGACCTGTGACCTCTTTTCCGAGACCATGTTTGGCCGGAATCGCGATTCTGCGTATGTCGGCTCGCATTAGCCGCGCGTTTGCAAGCTTTTCGTGGTTTCAAACGTTCAAACATGTGATTTGATGTTGCTTCCATGCATTAGGGTGGGTGTTAAGGTCACCTGAAGGTCAGGTCAGGTCATTGACCTTTGATGACCTCGGGTGACCTCGGCTCACTTTTTCGAGCTATACATATTTCTAGGCTAGTTTTTGGAGCTGAATTCGAATTTAGCAACCATTTTGACATTTACGAAGTAATTTTGGTGCCTTCGTAACATGTTACGAAACTGTCAGAGGCGGTTGACACGTACTACGAATACCCGTCACGATGCCTACTGGTTGACCTGACCTGACCTGACCCGACCTGGTCTATATGCTTAAAGACATCATCTGTGATCAAAACTAACACGATATTCGTGATCAGCACCCCGAAAACCCCTTAGCAGCCACACTTTACGACTTTCTAACAGGTCCCGATTTTCCCGACTTTGGGTCATTGACCTGACCTGGAAGGTCACCCAATAACCTAGGACCTTAAAATTGG
The DNA here is from genome assembly GCF_019059575.1 of Amphibalanus amphitrite. Taxonomy (NCBI): domain Eukaryota; kingdom Metazoa; phylum Arthropoda; class Thecostraca; order Balanomorpha; family Balanidae; genus Amphibalanus; species Amphibalanus amphitrite. The sequence goes on from NW_024882382.1 coordinate 4,869, forward strand.
GTATCATCAGCTTCCTCTCGTCACGTGCAACACGCTCGTTTTTTCCGCGAAGCTCTAGCTCGATCAGGGGCCAAACGGCAAGGGGGGGTCCAACCGACCCCCCTCCCCCTACACATTAGAAGCTGGCAAACGCCGCACACATGCGAGGGATAAGAAGGAGGAAGAAAGATGTCAATGGTGAATGGAGTAATGAGCCATTAACTGATCTTCCCACTACGATTCCGAAATTAACACTCATACTTTTATTCATATGCATTGGGTTAACCCTCGCACTTATATGGGGGTCGGACGGACCCTGTCCCTGCCCCTTGGTTTCTCGCGAATAACTCGCGTAAAAAGTCACCGATCGTGACGAACCTTTCAATACCCTCGATATGATTAAAGATAGGTACATATACCCCGAGAAATTCATGACTCTGAACGAAATGACATTTGACCTGTGTACTATTTCTCGAGACCATGTTTTTCATAAACGGCTTGTTTATTTCAGAAATTAAACAAATGGCAATACTGGACTATAAAATGGGTCAAAGCGATAACTGGAATCACCCGAAGCAATTGATCCGAAGGTGATCTGAAAACGCGCACAGTAATGTACATCGTCTTTGCTCGCAGTAATAGCATGACACAATCAACAGAATGATAATATCAACACAATACAATACGGCATGTCATCGATGGAGGATGCGCATTGCGAACCGTGAACAAAACGGGCTACCTACCACTTAGCTAAACAACGCGGCGTTTCACGCATGCAGACAGGCATGAGGAAAAACGCAGACAGTGTAGGCCAGGGCAGGAACAGGAAGACCTCAGCCACAGCACACAATGCACATACACTAGACATGAATATGGGTGCATAAACAATGAATAGGTACTTTGGTGTCGCCGCAACTGGCGTGTGAGTGGTAAAGTTGCTACAGGCTGTCGGTGGTTTCAGCCAGAAAAGATCTCCTGAAAACCATGGCGATGGTGTATTTTATGTTGCCGTGGCCTGTTCTTACTCCAGTCCATTAGCCTGTCTCTCAGGCCACCTTGACCATCCAAGACGGCCATAGATAATATCTATGAAGACAGCCACCCAAGCAAGTCTCATGTGGCGGAAATACACAAAAATCACTAAAATCACAACCCATCACACCTCTCCATATCACAATACTGCACCCACGTGAACACACCAACCATCTCGAGACCATTTTTGGCCGGAATCGCGATTCGGCGGTCGGCTCACATTATCCGCGCGTTTGCAGTTTTTGTGGTTTTAACCCGCGCATGACTGGGGTGTCCATATGTCCAGCAATGTGGAAGATATTGCGGAAAAAACGGAAGCGGAGTTCTGTTGAGCCCCTCCCCTCCCTCCAGTCATGCACGGTTAACCCGGCGGCCGCTGGGCCTCCGCGCCACCCGCCGGCCGCTGGGGGGGGGGGGCATATAGTTGCCCCCCCCCTTTACTTCCGCGGCGATATCGTCGCAACGCGAAGAGATAGAGAAGCGAAACTTTGCACACATCTTCCTGAATACCTAGCCGAGGTTGTGTCCAAATTTGGTGTCGATCTCATTTGAAATGACGTCACAGTGACGTCATAAGTCAAATTATAGATTTGCGACTCTCAGTTTCCTCACGATACATCAGGTATATGGGACCGAATATAAAGGGCCGATTATTGGTTAGGAACTAGATGGAAGTGTACTTAGATGTTTTAGGATGACAGCAGGTGCTGTCTAGTTCATTTACAGTTGAGTTTCATGCTCAGCGTCATCAGAAACGGTCCATATCGGGAAACGACAAAACTTTATGACGTCACTGTGACGTCATCTTAGATGCTACAGCCACCAAACTTTCTTCAAACATTGCCTAGGTATTCATTTGAAGCTATGCCAAGTTTCACGTTCGTAGCTCATCAGGTTTCGGAGATATTCCACAAAACGTAAAGGGGGGGGGGGCAACTTTATGCCCCCCCCCCCCAGCGGCTCGTGGGTTAACGGAGCCGGTGTTCCAAATATAAGCACTAACCACTAAGCAGTCCATTTAAAACTCCGTCAAGCTATTTGCACACACTTTCCCTCGCTCCCTCTTGCGGCACGGCCGGCTCCTGCAGTAGCGACAGAGGCTGTTGAAGGCCTTCAGCGCATCCAGGTCGCGGTCGGTGGGCGTAACCACCACGCTGGGACTGAAGACGGTGCCGCTGGGTCGTCCGAGCCGGGGGTAGTTCTGGTTGACCGTGTGACGGACGCATTCAGCCGACGTGGCGAAAAGTCTGTCATGAAGAAAAATACAATCGTTAGCTCAGGTAACATCAACAAACCTGAGAGAATATCTTAGGCTAAAAAGCACATGGTCAAGGTTGAGGAAGGTGTCGGTGCAATATAGGCTACGTGATACCCTAGCGGGGGACCCTGGGAGTGGGGAGGAGAGGGCAGGGTGCGCTAGTGTCAGCCATCAAAGGTCTTATCAAAGTTATCATAGAAGTTCTGTTTGGAGACACATGATAGGGTCAGCCGTGCAACGAAACTCAAACATCCGCGAACGTTGATATAATGCGCCGTTCATTTTCACCACCACCTTGCTGCACTGTGGGGAGGGATCAACCCCCTCCTAACATTTATTTTTTTTACAAATATCTCAAACACAATGGAGTGCCACACCTTTATATGTATTTTTACTTGTGAAAATTTTTGACCCAGGCATTTTAACTGTTGCACTGGCGACAGTTAAAAAGGTCGATGTGACCCTCCCCTGTTTTTTTTTTTTTTTTTTTTTGGCGATGGGCGCCGAACTTTTAGTCGAATCGTGCTAAAATTTTACATAGCCTCTGAGGCATCCTTTGCACTATGTTTGGCAAGAAAAAATATTTTCGGGTCATTTCAGGTCACCGAGCTATGACGTCATAATAGGTACAATCTCCGACCGTGTTTGACAAGATCGTACATTCCGCGTAGCTGGATGTTATCTCATCGACAAGAACGAAACTATTCCATGTGATTTATGTCAGAATTTGACAAGACATGAATCTTTACACTGTATATTGACCTTTCAGAGGTCAACAAAGGTCAATGACCTCGAATCGTAACACGCTGACCTCCGTGATATGAGCTGTGTTTAGTGGAATTTCTTGAGGTCCAGAAGCTGGATCTGTGGCTCAGCTACCACCTAAGCGCCTTCAAAACTGTTCTTTGACCTCTACACAACGTCAACCCAGATCAATTACAACCGTTCTCGCCGGCAACGTGTGTGAACTTCAGTGTTCCCGGGGCCTAAGCCACGCAAGTAATGACTGAAATGCAATCAACTATACATCATTTTGTTGCTAATTCGTTGACAAATTTTACATTGTACATTCCGCGTTACTGGAATTTGTTTCACGTTCCTTCTTTCATAGATTCGCCAAAATTGGTTAAGTAACTTGGAAATTATAGCTTTTTCTCCGAAATTTGACCTTTGACCTGCCATAACGTGAGCAATTATTGACCCAGGGTCAAAAGATATACCACCAATCGCGAGTACTCGTTGAGAGCAATCGACTGGTCTTTGTTGCGAAGCGCTACGACGCTTAGTTTCGAAACGCTAGGGGCTGGGTAGCATCGAGCCCCCCCCCCCCACGCCACGCTGTGTTATGAAAAATGCCCTGCCAGGGCGAGGGTTAAGGGCAGGTAACCAGGTTACGTCAAGTGGCGTTAGCCGAGATAAAGTTATAATGTTTGCAACAGCTACAGCGACTGAACAATGTGTTTGAAACTTTCAGCGATTGATAAGGACAGTACTATGCAAGGAACGCCATGCTTCAAAAAATTGATATCGGTGACCTAGGGTCAGGTCAGTTTTGCGACCTCTTAGTTCTAAATCAATGGAAAAAATTGAAATGCGTCTCTTTGGTCGAAGGATATACTAAACACTCTCAAGTTATAGGTGAACATGAAACTGCACTGAATCGGAAAATTACATTCGTGAGCCCTCTGTTTACCCCTTGGGTCATCGCAGGTCAGGAAAGGTCTTTATTATAGATATAGAAGCTTTACGACAGTAACTTTTGAAAGAGACTAGTAAAAGAGCAATGACTGAACTTTGCCTTAGTCTGAAAAAAGTGACAGAATCAAATTACCTATTTTTGATTTTTAGCGCTCTTTCGAACGCCGCCTACTGCATGTTGCTACGTGGCCTAAAAAGCCGAGTTAGAACGGGGGGATGGGATAGCTCAAACGTCAGATCCTGAAAATACAGGGGCGTGGTTAAAAAAACTTTAGAGTTGCATGCCAACATTTGTAGATTTGTGCTGAGATTTGCACTTTGTCGTAAGATTTGTTGATTGTATGTATTAGACAATACCCACGACAGATGTCTGACATGAAATGACAGATGTGCCGTAAAATATGGTTAAATATTTACATAAAAGCCCAGTCCTATCAAAAAGCCCGTGATCAAAAGTCAGAACATGAGATGCCTAATTAACATTCGCCCCAGTGGGGGGAGCATATGTTACCACCCTGTCGCGTTTTTGCGTGTGAATAAAAAACCGCGACGCGTAGCGCCGCGCCGCTTTAAGTAGCATTTTGTAAATCAATTTTGGACAATGTGTGAAATTTTCGACCCCAGGTCATGTCAGGTCAGGTCACCAGGTGAAGTTAATGCATACACTTACTGATTAAAGCCCGTGACGTAGATACCCAGTTGTTCTGTTATCATGCCAGTGATGAACAGATCGTCGATCCAGAAGAGCGGTACCTCGGTGGACCGTCTAACCATTGCACGAGCAACATCCTGACTGACGATGTACAGCCAGCCTGAAAACGAGCACAAATTCTTGTTAGAATCCCTGTAAGTGCCTTGACGTATTATTATAATGAATGTCCCTGTTTCAACTGCCAATTTTCACACTCATTGAAGTCAAATTGTTGATGAGAACAAAGTGACAGTGTTCTGCTACCTAGTGTGTCATATTGAGTTATTTACATATGACTATTGCAATATTGTGGACGGATGCGGGTCAGGCATGAGGCATGTGTACATACATGGCGGTCATGCGTACTTAAAAACAATATTTATCATTTTATACTGCTAGGGCTTTATTTCAATTTTTTTTTTTTTTGCTCCGCCAGCCTAAAACCAGTCTGGAGCCGGGGGTCATTACATCTGACAATTTTGGCCAGGAACAAAGTTTTACGTTAAGCCGGTTTATGTGAACCCGGAAGCAATAGCAACGTGGGAGCCCATCCTTAGCGTGTGTGAGCAAATTTAACCATATTAGTGGCAGGCTCCTGGCTACCCCTATTAGTGGCAGGGGGGGGGGGGCTGTTTACGACCCCCCCTTGATATCTCGAGATCTAACGGGCTGATTTTCAAAATTCAAACGGCATTCGATTTGGCTCAACGAGATCTATATTTCTTTAAAAAAAAAATTAAAAAATGTCAATAGGGGGGTAGAGGGGGGTAAAAACGGGCAAATTGCAGATACATTTTAGACTGTTTATCACGGCCAGGTTTCTGAACCAATCTTAACGCAACTTTTGCCGATCGATAGAGAATGAACCAGGAATTCACATGGATCCTAAAAATATGCATTTTCAAAAATCATAGGCGGATACAGATCATTGAGATTGGGGGTGCACAAAAAGTATAGTAAATAAGGTTTTTGTTGGTACTGTTTCTAAAAAGGGTGGCAATGGTCTTGTTATGTTACAATTTTCTTATGAGAGAACGACTAAAATTGTATTGGTCATGCATAGGCGGTGTCAGGGCACCTATGTTGGGAGGTAAAAAATAACCCCCCTTTTTGGACGCCTGGATCCGCCTATTATAGCAAAAACGTGTCAAAAGAGGATGCACAAAAACTTTGTATATGTTATCACATGATACCTTTCATTCACTGTTCGTAAAACTGGTGCAGCATCGTGATCTTCGCCCAAATGACTCGCTTCACGAATAGAACCCCCCAATTCCCAGTGCTCTGGAGCCGCCCCTGGTAAAGTTATGAACTTGAAATTTTCAGGGAATGTGCCCAATTTAGTTTTAGGAAAAGTCAGAAAATTTCAGCATCGTAGCTTCAGCAGTTTCGGAGATATTCCCGAAAAACCTGAGGGGTGGATAAAAACAACCCCCCCTGCCACTAATAGGGTTAATGGGGAAACTTACTTTTGCCGAAGTGCCGAAAAAGCAGGAACAAAAAACACAGATGAAGAAACGGTAACATTTATTCACATCACATATTCATACACTTGTGGAAGGTGTCAGTGTACTGGTGTCGGGTGTATTGGTCAGGGAAAAAGTCCTAAATAACAAAAAACCTGACGCCTATTGCAAAGGGGAAAACCCCGCGTTGAAGCCAAAGAGCGCGGGGAAAAACCCCTACGTTTAATCTAATGTGTAGGAGGCAAAAGGGAAGGGATAATGACGGCCCCGTGCTGGGGAGGGGCGCCCGGCGACCACAGGCGTACTAACACCTTGGCCGCCAGTCGGCATTGGCTCTCAACGACTTCGCCTTAGCGGGTCGGAGAGCGCAATAGGGGGCCGCCAGTTGCACAATGCAAGAAACATCAATGGCTATAGCGTGAGCACACGATGCAATCATAAGGAAAATATAAATAAACGACCGGGATTTAGGTTGCACAAGGAACTGGGCGCCGCGTTACTATCGTCCCCACGGCGCCCACTCATGTCCGTGCTCGGGTTCCTTTTGTCTCAGTGAGGTGGTTTTTATATGCTGTTAACCCTCGCCCGCACATGGGGGGGGGGGGTGGTTGCCACCCCCCCAGGCAGTCTTTCTGCTCTGCACTCAACATTTTTAGAGCTAGAGGGCTGATTTTTCGTATAGCTGCTCGTCTATCCTTTCTTGATGTCCACTGAAAATTTCAAGTTTCTGTGATTTTTGGTTTCGGAGATATGACCTTGTTTTTCAGGTCATGTCATGACCCAAATGGCCAATTCTCAACATCTTGCGTTTGCCATGGGCCTTGTGAGCTTTTGACACCCTGATTTCGGCCTTTTTTGCCAGTCTTACCTCCCACCTATCATGGAACATGTTGTTCGACGATGTACAGAGGTCAAGGTCAGGGTCAAGGTCAACCTAGGTCATCTAAGATAATTGCGTTTTAGGCAAGCTGAATTTACTTTTTGTGAAGTTTTTTGACTGCATTGTTGGTAAAAGCTTCTCAGATCATGATTTCATGTGATATGCACCCAAAAACAATCGGTGCACACATCAGTATACACACAGACACACACAGACATACAAACACATATAATTGACCTTGACCTAACTTGACCTGAAATGACCTCAGCAGCAAAATTCTGGTCGGATAGTGTGACAAAGAGGTTCTAGCTGGCTTGGCACCAGAAAACAGCATCGTCATCGGTATTTGATAAGCAGCGCACTTGATATCCAACGGTGACCCAAAACAGCAACATTTTTTAGTTTGACCTGACCTGGAAGGTCAATGACTGACCTGAGAAGGTGAAACTGGATATCATTGGATTCGTCTCTTCCCAAAGAATCTTTTTGGTCTTTACTGCTAAGCTCTATCTCCAACAGGAACGAAATGGCGCGGGGGGGGGTGGCAACCACCCCCCCCCCCATGTGCGTTCTAGGATGGCAAAATGGCATGTGCGGGCGAGGGTTAATAAGACGTGCCTCCTGAAGAAAGATAAAAAGCAAATCATGAAACTCTGGATGATCGTCAATAAATTAATTTTGCTGCGCAAATACAACAAAGGCAGAAATCTGTCATAATTCGAGGACGCTACCGTCTCTGCGGGGGTTTATGTACAGCCCGTGATACTTTGAGGCACGTCGAACTAAGCGAGACAACACATCGTCTTAAAGTCGAGTAATTCCATTTCAGGTCCTCGATTACGAGCTGGTCAAAGTTTCTGTTCATAGACGCTATTCAATCTGGATCTCTTGGAATTCGTAAAATATCCTAACTACGGAAAAACCTACCTGATATGTACGGCGGGTAATACTCCTTTGGCCACTCCTCTAGGCTGACATGCCATTTAGAATTACCCCGGTAGGGTTTGGACGTTCGGAAGGCATTTCCACCCAGGTATCCCTTATCAGGGGTCTTCTCCAGCAAGTGCAGTACCTCGTACACATTGTAAGCTATGTCGTCATCCATCTTGATTATATGTCTGCAACAAAAGTGGATTGATCTGATCTGACCAACAAGTAAACCAAAATTGAACACATACATTTCTGAATAAATCCTGAAAATCGTTTTTGAAGCATCACCTCTACCAAATGGCCAACAGTCAGCTCTCGCTTATCAATGCATTGAGCAGTGAGACACCTCCCTTTAGTTTTGCGCCGGATTATCATTGGTAACCAACCATGTTATAAGATGAAGAAGACCTATAGACTAGGCCCCTTCGAGATGGCCATTTATCGTCTTATCCCTCTGACCGGGCTAAGTTCGGCGTTGCACCATTTGGTGGTCACTAACTAGAGCCCAGCGCCACTTAACCTACTCGAACTTTGGTCCATATCGTATCAAATCCTTATCCTTGTTCAATGCGGTTTCAGAGCGCACCAACCCATCCCCTCACCTGGCCTGGGGACAGAAGGTGGTGGCCCAGTCGAGGGCCATGATGTGCTTGTAGGTCAGGTTGTAGTAGGAGTCGTGGAAGTCTCCCTGCACTATGTCGTGATAGAGAGCATTCTCCGCCGCCACCGCAAACTGTGGTAAAAAATGCCAGTGAAAGGTAAAGCCTGAAACAGACTCTTTCTGCAGTCAGGAAATCGCGCTCGAGAGCCTATTCAAATACATGAAACACTCACGGCTCAATCACACGCACCTCACGCATGAGATTGATGCGGGTAGAATTATAATATATTTGAATATAAGCTCTCGCATGCGATTTACTGAATGCGGAAAGAGTCTGTTTCAGCCTTAATTAATTAACCCTCGCATGTGTAGGGGGGGGGTCGGATGGACCCCCCCCATGGTTTTTCGCGAATAACTCGCGTAAAAAGCGGCTGATCGCGACGAAAGTTTCAGTACCCTCGCATTGATCAATTTTACACCTACCCTGAAAATTTCATGACCCTGACCCAAATGACCTTTGACCTGTGACCTCTTTTCCGAGACCATGTTTGGCCGGAATCGCGATTCGGCGTACGTCGGCTCGCATTAGCCGCGCGTTTGCAAGCTTTTCGTGATTTCAAACGTTCAAACATGTGATTTGATGTTGCTCCCATGCATTAGGGTGGGTGTCAAGGTCACCTGAAGGTCAGGTCAGGTCATTGACCTTTGGTGACCTCGGGTGACCTCGGTTCACTTTTTCGAGTTTTACATGTTTCTAGGCTAGTTTTTGGAGCTGAATTCGAATTTAGCAACCATTTGAACATTTACGAAGTAGTTTTGGTGCCTTCGTAACATGTTACGAAGCTGTCAGAGGCGGTTGACACGTACTACGAATACCCGTCACGACGCCTACTGATTGACCTGACCTGACCTGACCCGACCTGGTCTAAATGCTTAAAGACATCATCTGTGATCAAAACTAACACGATATTCGTGATCAGCACCCCGAAAAACCCCTTAGCAGCCACACTTTACGACTTTCTAATAGGTCCCGATTTTCCCGACTTTGGGTCATTGACCTGACCTGGAAGGTCAACCAATGACCTAGGACCTTAAAATTGGGTATCATCGGCTTCCTCTCGTCACGGGCAACACGCTCGTTTTTTCCGCGAAGCTCTAGCTCGATCAGGGGCCAAACGGCAAGGGGGGGGGGGTCCAACCGACCCCCCCCCCCTACACATTAGAAGCTGGAAAACGCCGCACACATGCGAGGGTTAAATCTGCCACATGAGCTGTCGAGCCAGGAAAAGAAGGTGATTTTTCAATGTCATGCTTTCTTTCATTTCGGTTTTCCTTTATGACCCATAACCCCTAATTTGATGACAATCTGCCCCAACGGTTCCTGGCCCTATGAAAAGCTGTGGGCAGAGACCCCACGGCCCCAGAGTTGTGAGAGCACGCTGCCCCCACTGCCCCTCCCCCTCCCCTGGTTTCCGCGCCTATGAACTGTAGCCAGTATATAATGGAACCTTTGTTCCTGGCTACCAAAATGTAGGTAAATACTTGACGCAGGTGAAAGGGAAAAGTTGTAACTTTAGAAAAGTACTTTCGTTTTTCTTATCAGGGAAAAAGAAAAAATGACTGGCCTAAAACCCGTGGGAGCACTAGACTTGGTGATTCCCTACGGGCTACGATGATCCATGTTATGAAACGATGCCAGGAAATATCAGGTGGGGACACCCGCTCCCATCCGTCAGAAAAATAGTTCCCGCGCCACTGCTCACTTGTAAGATAAGTCTTTGCAAGACCGCAAAAACGGCTCTCACTTGGGATATGGTGGTGTCGTCCTCCCGAAGCTTGGTGGACGCCTCTGCCAGCATAAAGGCGCGCCTCAGACCGAGCTGGGCCAGCTCGGCTGCCGGCAGCGAGTCCCTGATGGCCTGGCGCACCTCCGGGCGGCGCGGGTCCGAGTGGACCACGATCACGGCCCGCACCTCCTCCTCGCCACCACACACGGGACTGTTCAGCAGGTACTGGTACCGGCCGTACTGCGGCAGTACGGCGGCGCCCGGGCGCGGCTCCGGAACGGCTGGGGGCTCCATCCAAGGAGCCTGATGCACGACCTGCTGGGCCACCAGCAGCAGCACCAGCAGCGAGCAGCAGCAGGTCAGCAGCAGCCGCCGACGGAACGCGATAGGCGTCGGCATGGCGCCGCCAGAGAACGACCCTCTGGAGTATGTTTTGGAGGGCTAAATGCGATAGTTGACACAGACTTATCAGTTTTTTTCATACATATGTCATCCATCCATCCATCCATCCATCCGTCCATCCATCCATCCATCCGGCATCCATCCATCCATCCATCCATCCGGCATCCATCCATCCATCCATCCATCCGGCATCCATGTCCATCCATCCATCCATCCGGCATCCATCCATCCATCCATCCATCCATCCATCCATCCGGCATCCATCCATCCATCCATCCATCCATCCATCCATCCATCCGGCATCCATCCGGCATCCATCCGGCATCCATCCGGCATCCATCCGGCATCCATCCGGCATCCATCCGGCATCCATCCGGCATCCATCCGGCATCCATCCGGCATCCATCCGGCATCCATCCGGCATCCATCCGGCATCCATCCGGCATCCATCCGGCATCCATCCGGCATCCATCCGGCATCCATCCGGCATCCATCCGGCATCCATCCGGCATCCATCCGGCATCCATCCGGCATCCATCCATCCATCCATCCATCCATCCATCCATCCATCCATCCATCCATCCATCCATCCATCCATCCATCCATCCATCCATCCATCCATCCATCCATCCATCCATCCATCCATCCATCCATCCATCCATCCATCCATCCATCCATCCATCCATCCATCCATCCATCCATCCATCCATCCATCCATCCATCCATCCATCCATCCATCCATCCATCCATCCATCCATCCATCCATCTATCATGCATACATACATGCATACATGCATATATAAATAGATACATGCATACATACATACATACATACATACATAAGTAGTCCAAATTTCACAATTTTAAACTTTTCAAATCTTTTTTTTCGGTACGTTTTTTACATCGTACAGTAATATAACTAGCATTATCATGTTCCTGAACTCAAACTGCAGCTAATAGCCAGACCGATACACGATATTAAATTCAATGACCAAAGATGACCTGGCCTTGACCTGACGAATTCGAAGTACAGGCTGGGTACCTTAACCCGGCAGTTGCTGGGGTATTTCGCCACCCACCGTTTGCTGGGGGGGGGGGGCGTTAAACGCCCCCAGCCGATAACTCGAGAACCAATAGGCGCAGCGAAACGCACGAGGCGGCAAACGAAAGAGCGCGACGAGACGCTTCAGATGAGTACTTTAAAGTTGAATTTTGAGGTCACAGGTTGGGTCAAGGTCAGGTCAAACACCTGAAATCGGGCTTTCAGTAGCATGGACCTCAGGAGTTTGCAATGGGCGCCTCTCGTCACAAACTCTGTCAAAACGGTGCACAATCCATCATATAAAGCCTACAAGAGTGTCAGATCCATTAAGGGGTCAGTCAAGCATAGGTCAGGGTCAAGGTCAGGTCAACCGGGTAGGCACATATCCCCAAAAATCAAAACTGATATCCGCAGCCTGTGACACATGTTTTATGGGTAATTTGGGGCGTAGAACACGATGGTAACATTCATTTTATCATATGTGTACGTGTTTGGCTCAAAAAGTTCAATTTAAGAAATGCATGTATCATGGTCGTGAAGCAATCACGTGAAATGTTCCAGATTTAGTTCAAGATTTTGGAAAATGCGGAACGATAATCAATAATCGAAGATAGCCATTTGATTGTTCATGGTATTGCCAGTCTAACGGCGTTTACGGCATGGCTGTATGTCTATTCTGTGATTTTATATGATTTTTTGAACATATGTCGTTTTTTGGTCGAAAACTCAGAAATCATGACGTCACTAAAACCTCGATATCTCAAAAATTTTCCAACCGATTTTTTTTCAAACTTTGTAACAATAAACTTCAATCAATTCCCTATAGGTACCAAAAATTTGGCGCGCATGCGGCGCGCCGTTTTTATGCTATGGCCCGGCGAAAAAAAGTGGGGGCGTTTAACGCCCCCCCCCCCAGCAACTCGCGGGTTAACCCTCGCCCTGGCAGGGGGGGGGTCGATGCGACCCCCCCCCCCTAAGGTTTTTCGAAGATAGCGTAAAAACGGCGGCGCGCAGCGCCGCCAAATTTGGCACAGCCTATGGGGCAACCTTTTTACATATGACCTGAAAATTTCAGGTCCGGGTACCTTGGGTCAGGTCACCAGGTCAGAAAAACCGGTACAAGGTCATGGTCAAATTTCAATTTTCTTTTTGCACCTGTCCAGCTCACAGTTTTGGACTGATTTCCTTCAAACTTTCAGGGTGTGCTAAGTTCACCGAGTTGTATAACATATAGTTCGGGTTTTTTGAGGTCACTGACCTGAGGTCAGTTAGAGGTCATTACGTCGTAATGTTAAGCCTACGGGAAAATACTAAATTCGGAAAATACTGGAGATATCCGCTTCGTTCTATCACTTTTGTGCTTTGAAACCACAGTACTTAACAGCAGGTCACTTGGTGCTTCTTTGTTTGGTGTACTTATCCATGGGTCAGGTCAAATGAGGTCAACTGAGGTCAAATGACGTTTTGGCCAATAACTTGGCACATAATGACGCTAGAGCTTAAAAAAATGGTGTCATTGTGTTCCTGGTGATCAGCCGAATCGAATGATATGCGATATGATGCAATTTGGTTAACTTGAACTTAATTGATTAATTAAAGTTTACTTAAAAATTAACCCTCGCCCGTATTGGTGTTTTTCCAGCCGCGAACGTATAAGGGGGGGTCCGTTGGACACCCCCTTGCCGTTTCGCCCCTGATTGAGCTAGAGCTTCGCGGCAAAAACGAGCGTGTTGCCCGTGACGGGAGGAAGCCGATGATACCTAATTTTAAGGTCCTAGGTCATTGGTTGACCTTGCAGGTCAGGTCAATGACCCAAAAGTCGGGAAAATCGGAACCTGTTAGAACGTCGTAAAGTGTGGCTGCTATGGGTTTTTTCGGGGCGCTGATCACGAATATCATGTTAGTTTTGATTACAGATGATGTCTTTATGCATTTAGTCCAGGTCGGGTCAGGTCAGGTCAGGTCAACCAGTAGGGGTGCTGCCGGGTATTCCTAGTAGGTGTCAACCGCCTCTGACAGCTTCGTAACATGTTACGAAGGCACCAAAACTACTTTGTAAATGTTCATATGGTTGCTAAATTCGAATTCAGCTCCAAAAACTGGCCTAGAAACATGTAAAACTCGAAAAAGTGAACTGAGGTCACCAAAGGTCAATGACCTGACCTGACCTTCAGGTGACCTTGACACCCACCCTAATGCATGGGGGCAACATCATATCACATGTTTGAACGCTTGAAACCACGAAAAGACTGCAAACGCGCGGCTAATGCGAGCCGACATACGCCGAATCGCGATTTCGGCCAAACATGGTCTCAAAAAGTAGGTCACAGGTCAAAGGTCATTGGGGTCAGGGTCATGAAATTTTCAGGGTAGGTGTAAAATTGATTAACGCGAGGGTACTGAAAGTTTCGTCGCGATCGGCCGCTTTTTACGCGAGTTATTCGCGAAAAACCATGGGGGGGGGGGTCCGTTCGACCCCCCCCCCTATACGGGCGAGGGTTAAGAAAAACTTTAAGTACACTTAAGCAAGCTAAAAAGTATATCATTCGACGCGCCTTGACGTGCTGAGTTCACTGGTGCTTTTCGTTTTGCTCTATCTTAATTAGATCAAAAGTTATAAGCGAAAAGTTTTTGACCTGTTTTTAGCGAAATTTTTACATTTATACCCCCCAAAACCCCCCTAAATATTGACCTAGAGCAACCAAATTTGCACAGGGGCGAGAACTCCGGGGGGCCCACCTACCTACCAAATTTGGTGTTTCTGGGTGCCATAGGAGTCAATCGCGAGGGGGGGGGGTCGCATCGACCCCCCCCCCTGCCAGGCCGTGTTATGAAAAATGCCCTGCCAGGGCGAGGGTTAAAGGGACCCTCCCACCTTAACCCTCGCATGTGTGCGGCGTTTGCCAGCTTCTAATGTGTAGGGGGGGGGGTCGGTTAGGCCCCCCTTGCCGTTTGGCCCCTGATCGAGCTAGAGCTTCGCGGAAAAAGCGAGCGTGTTGCCCGTGACGAGAGGAAGCCGATGATACCCAATTTTAAGGTCCTAGGTCATTGGTTGACCTTCCAGGTCAGGTCAATGACCCAAAGTCGGGAAAATCGGGACCTATTAGGAAGTCTTAAAGTGCGGCTGCTAAGGGGGTTATCGGGGTGCTGATCACGAATATCGTGTTAGTTTTGATCACAGATAATGTCTTTAAGCATTTAGACCAGGTCGGGTCAGGTCAGGTCAGGTCAACCAGTAGGCGTCATGACGGGTATTCGTAGTACGTGTCAACCGCCTCTGACAGCTTCGTAACATGTTACGAAGGCACCAAAACTACTTCGTAAATGTTCAAATGGTTGCTAAATTCGAATTCAGCTCCAAAAACTAGCCTAGAAACATGTAAAACTCGAAAAAATGAACCGAGGGCACCCGAGGTCACCAAAGGTCAATGACCTGACCTAACCTTCATGTGGCCTTGACACCCACCCTTATGCATGGGAGCAACATCAAATCACATGTTTGAACGTTTGAAACCACGAAAAGCTTGCAAACGCGCGGCTAATGCGAGCCAACATACGCGGAATCGCGATTCCGGCCAAACATGGTCTCGGAAAAGAGGTAACAGGTCAAAGGTCATTTGGGTCAGGGTCATGAAATTTTCAGGGTAGGTGTACAATTGATCAATGCGAGGGTAATGAAAGTTGCGTCGCGATCGGCCGCTTCTTACGCGAGTTATTTGCGAAAAACCATGGGAGGGGGATCCATCCGACCCCCCTACACATGCGAGGGTTAACGTTAGATTTGAGTTGATATAGCCAAAATGGGGTCCCTGGCTCACAATTACCGGTTTCGGCACTCACAACATCGAGAAATGCCTTAAATCGGAAATATTGAATTTCAAAATTGCAGCATTTTGATTCAGAGGTGCTAATGCATACGAATACCCCTCTGAATGTGTGACGTCAGCGCAGATATCTAACGATTTTTAAATGTTTGAACTGTAATCGCCACGGCCCGTGTGGAATGTCCATGATGGTAATTAGAGATGTAAATCGGATACTAACTTTTTGGTATACCGATACCAAAGCGATACCAACTTGGTATTTGCTATTTCAATCATAATGTGTTTGGTATTTTGTTGGTATTATGAACCCTCACTAATGTGGTAAGAGGCTAAGAAATTGGTAAAAAGTTGGTATTTCCCTCATGTTCCCATGTTGGATCGGTTTCGGTATTTCCCCACGGTTTTGGTTGGTATTTGGTTTTGGTATCGGTACCTATTCCGATTTTCTGTAATTGACATCACTAATGGTAAAACATACATATTACATACACACACACACACATGATTTTACTTTGACCTTACCTGTTACGTCATCGGTAACATCGAGTTCAATGAAACGATAGGCGTTATCACAAGTGTATTCGCGGCCATTGGAGCGACGGAAGAAAAGAAGAAAACAACTAGCCCCAAGAACTTTAAATTATGAAATAGCATGCACCTTTTCCTTGATATGTAGAGAATTTACCATTAATTGTTAGAGAAAATTGCATTTAAAATCTTCCATTTATGCTTTTTTCATCGTTTGCACAGTATGTTCTTTTACTAAGCTAGAAACACTAATTAGAAATTCCCGCATCATCAAGAACAATAGGGAAGGCTTGAAGTGAATACAATAATCTTAAACGGTTTTGTAATCCATGCGAAGACACTTCTAAAATTGCCTGTAGAAATATTAAAGGCAAAAGTTCAACTTTTCACAAGACGGATGGCTATAAACCTATTCAACGTGTGACAACTCAGCCGGTATATCGTCGCCTACAGCCCAGCTTTCCCTAGTGACCGATAGAGGCGCTGCTATCGATGTCCGCCCGTGCCGCCTAACGGTTAGGTTTTGGTCGACAGTTTGTCCAGGGCTATCAGACATCGTTTGAATTTTGACAATCAGTTTCGGAGATAGCAGGGGAGCCCCTGTAGAGCCACCGTCACCACCAGTCACCCGAATTATTGAAAATACCCCAGTCAGACGCGGGTTAAGACAGCTTTGACTACTGCCATAGGTATCATGAGCTACCATATTATCTAGTTGATGCTATCTCAGCTACTGCTAAAACATTCTTCGCAACATTTCCACTAGCCACCTACGCCTCAAGGTTTATATTCATCGTTCGTGGAGCTGATTATGTTTCAGAAATCGCCAATATAGGTACCTATGAATCAGTGGCGGATCCAGGATTTTCACTGGGGAGGGGCTGCAGGTCATAATTGGGCGCCACGCCCCGGATGGGCGCCATAGTCGCATCGTATTGGCGCTGAAATATTGGCGACCAGTGGCCCTGACAAGAGGCGCCCAGGATCAGTATGTACAGTGACACCACACGATTGGAAATATCGGTGCGGAGCGTACTGAAACGACGTTATTCGACTGATTTTTGCATCCTAGTCCTAGTATGCGGCACTCCGATGAGTTGCGAATTGAAAATTGGCGCCACTGCGCCTTCGGCGCAGTGGCGCCAGTTTTCCTTGGGTGGGGGCTGCCAGCCCCCGCAGCCCCCCCCCTGGATCCGCCACTGCTATGAATGAAAGACAGACACATGTTATATGAGAGGTAAAAAAAGGTCTTACCGAGCCGAGCGAGTGGCCGACTGGCTGCAGGTCAGCAGTGCAGGACTTCCCTGCAGAGTGGGTCGGCCTGCCGGTTTCACGTCACATCATACACTGGTGCAGCCGCCATGTTGTCTCTGACGTCACTGATACCAGTTCTGGGACGCCACAAAGCCGTGATTGTTCAAGATTAGATTGGGGTCCTAGTCGCGTATTTGGAAATTCCAATAACAACGAGCCTCAGTGGTAGAAACCCATCACATTGGTAGTGCAAACTACTGCGGTATAGTTGAAATTTTGCTACCAGCTGTGTCACAAGGCAAGGGGATTTGTCTCACACGAAAGTCGCACGCCGTGATTACCTATTTGATGTCCAAAATTCTTATTGAGATATTTCTGCAATGGATGTACCTAATCAGGCGCGGATCCAGGGGGGGGGGCGACGGGGGCGGCCGCCCCCCCCCCCCGCCATCCGAAAAAGGCCCCCATATCCCGCGGCAGAGAGGGCGCCCCGAGCAGAAGAGCGGCGACACAGCAAAGGTTCAGCAGAAATAGGGCGCCTCCAGCAGAAGTTGGGCTCACCAAGCATGAGAGTGACGCCCAATTGCCAATTCCCAGCAGATGAGAGTCGCCCCAGCAGCAGATGGGCGCCCCCAGCAGAAGAGGGCGTCTCGTTACAAGAATATAAAATACCTTCTGTTCAAGAGGGGCGCCCCTGGCAGCGGAAGGGCACCCTTAGCAGGAGACGTGTCCCCCTGAAGAGGAGCGACGCCCCAGCAAAAGGAGAGAGGCGCCCCCATTCCGAGAAGAGGGGCGCCCTGACAGCTGCTGGGCGCCCCAGCAAAAAAGGAGCCCCTATAATAAGAAAATGGGTGCCACTGGCAGAACAGGGGCGCCCCAGCAGAGGAGAGGGGTCTCCAGCAGGAGACGGGCGCCCCAAGCAGAAAAGGGGCGCCCCAGCAGAAGAGAGGCGCCACAGCAAAAGTTAATCAGAAATAGGGAGCCTCCAGCAGAGGTTGGGCCCGCCAAACAGGATATGGGCGCCCCATTGACAATATCCGGCAGAAGACAGACGCCCCAGCAGCAGATGGGCGCCCCCGGTAGAAGAGGGGCGCCCCATTACAAAAAGAAAAGGAGTATATTCTACCAAGAGGGGCGCTACTGACGACAGCGGAAGGGCAGCCCCAGCAGAGGGGCGGTGCCCCAGTAAAAGGAGATGTGTGCCCCGTTCCGAGCAGCAGAGGGTCGCCTCGCCCCAGAAAAAAAAAACAGGAGCCCAATAAGAAGAAAAGGGGTGCCTCTGGCAGAAGAGAGACGTTCCCCGCAGTGGAAGGGCGCCCCCACACGAGTGGCGTCTCCAGCAAAAGAGAAGTGCCCTCTGCAAGAGAGGGGCACCCCACCAAAAGTTGGGCAGAAGTGGGGCGCCTCCAGCAGAATTTGGGGTCGCCCAACAGGAGAGGGCCGCCCTATTCACACAAAAACTCCTCAGCAGCAAAGGGGCGCCCTAACAGAAAAGGTGCACTCGTAGTAGAAGTGGGACGCATCAGGAAGAAGAGGGGCACTTCTAGCAGAAGATGGGCGTCCCAGATAAGTGGGCCGCCTACAGTAAATCGGTCGTTCTTAGAAGGAAGAAATGAGGCGACTTAAGCAAAGTGGGTCTCTCCATAATGGATTAGGCGATCCAAGCAGAGGTTGGGCGCCCCCGGGAAGTGAGGCATACCAGCATAAGTGAGACGCTTCCAGAAAAAGGAGGGGGCATCACCGGGAGAAGAAGGACTGCACCAGTAAATGGAGGCCACCTTTTTGCTAATATCTTTTGCTACGGTAGCGGTGCCCATCTACGACTTTTAACCCGGGTGCCGTGCTGGTGGTCTGGGTTTTCCGTGTCCTGCTGGGGAGGGGGGGGGGGGGGGCACACTCCCTCGTCTAACTCGGCTCCTGGGCCGCGTAGTGACACGCGATAAGCGGCATTCGAAAGATCGTCAAAAAAACAGGACGAAAACAAAACGGTCATTTTTTAGGTCAGGTCGAATGTCAGGTCACCAGAGGTCATCAAAGGTAAAATGTTGCCTGTTTCAACATTTTTCCGTTTTCGAAGCAGCGGCACATAACTCGGAAACCAATAGAGCTATAGCGCCGCAGAAAAGCGCATTCGATAGCCCTTTTAAAGGTGTTTCGGCAAGCTGCGCCCAGATTTGACCTCAGGTCAACGGTTTAGCCTTCAGAGGGCAAAAGACTAAAAATAGCCTTTTTACGAACAATGTTTTCCTGCAATAACTTTTGACTCAAGAGAGTCTCGACATTACGTTTGCCAGCATTGCGTTTCTGTCGTCGAGACACGCCGAACTAACTAAAGGTTGACCTTAACCCTCGCCCTGGCAGGGGGGGGGGGGTCGATGCGACCCCTCCCTAAGGTTTTTCGAAGATAGCGTAAAAACGGCGGCGCGCAGTGCCACCAAATTTGGCACAGCCTATGGGGCAACCTTTTCACATATGTCCTTAAAATTTCAGGTCCGGGTCACCTTGGGTCAGGTCACCAGGTCAGAAAAACCGGTACAAGGTCATGGTAAAATTTCAATTTTCTTTTTGCACCTGTCCAACTCACAGTTTTGGACTGATTCCCTTCAAACTTTCAGGATGTGCTAAGTTCACCGAGTTGTATAAGATATAGTTCGGGTTTTTTGAGGTCACTGACCTGAGGTCAGTTAGAGGTCATTACGTCGTAATGTTAAGCCTACGGGAAAATACTAAATTCGGAAAATACTGGAGATATCCGCTTCGTTCTACCACTTTTGTGCTTTGAAACCACAGTACTTAACAGCAGGTCACTTGGTGCCTCTTTGTTTGGTGTACTTATCCATGGGTCAGGTCAAATGAGGTCAACTGAGGTCAAATGACGTTTTTGCCAATGACTTGGCACATAATGACGCTAGAGCTTAAAAAATGGTATCATTGTGTTCCTGGTGATCAGCCGAGTCGAATGATATGCGATATGATGCAATTTGGTTAAGTTGAACTTAATTAATTAATTAAAGTTTACTTAAAATTTAACCCGCGCCCTGCTGGGGGGTGTTTGAACACCCCCCTTGTGGTTTTTCGCGAATATCTCAAAAACGGCGGCGCGGAGCGCCGCCGTTTTTGGTACACCTTATCATACATCAATTCTACACATGTTGTGAAAATTTCAGACCAAGGTCTTTCAAGGTCAGGTCACCAGGTCACTTGAAGTGACCTCACCTCATAAAAAGTTTCAATGTCTGTCATAGCTACACCGAGTGACCGATCGCTTTGAAACTTTCAGCGATTGCTAAGATCAATAGCATGTACAAAATGTATATCTCAGAATTTTGATATCGATGACCTAAGGTCAGGTCAATTTTGCGACCTCCCCATTATAAGTCAATGGGAGAAAATTGAAATGCGCCTCTTTTGGACGAAAGACATTATAAACACTCCCAAACAGCGAATTACAAGTGGTTAAGACACAATGAACATGAAAATGGTGTCCGTGACCCTTGTTTGTGCCCTGAGGTCATCTTAGGTCACGAATGGTATCTAACAGTTTTTCGCAAATAACTTTTGATAGAGGCATGCTAGAGCGATGAAAACGCCTTATATGTGTTCAGCTCGACGATACGGATCGGCTGATATGCAACATGACCCTTTCCGGTCAGGTAATGACCTTGACCTGAGGTCAAATTTTCAAGTTGACCTTTCAAGGTCAAGTTATAGTTCATTCGATGCGTCTTGACGAGAGGAACACGATGCCGGTAAAAGTAAGCTCGTACAAGGCTTGGGTCAAAAGTTATTGCAGAAAAACTGTTTCCGAAAAAATCGGCTTTTTTTGCAGTTTTTGCCCCCTGCAGGCAAAACCGTTGACGTTAGGTCAAATCTGAGAGAATTACTCAGAAAGGGCGTTAATAGGGCTATCGAATGCACTTTTCCGCGGCGCTGTAGCTCTATTGGTTCCCGAGTTATGCGTTGGCTTCTTGGAAATTTTTGACATTCGACCTGGAAATCGGCGAAATTTTGCCTTCAATGACCTCTGGTGACCTGACCTTTGACCTGACCGAAAAATTGACTGAAGTGATTTCGTCATTATTTTTTACGCTCTTTCGAACGCCGCCTTCCGCGTATCGCTACGTGGCCCAGGAGCCGAGTTACAAGGGGGGGTGTTCAAACACCCCCCCCCCCCCAGCAGGGCGTGGAAATCCAGGACCCCCAGCCGGGCGCGGGTTAAGAAAAACTTTAAGAACACTGATGCAAGCTAAAAAGTATATCATTAGACGCGCCTTGACGTGCTGAGTTCACTGGTGCTTTTTTTTGCTCTGTCTTAATTAGATCAAAAGTTATAAGCGAAAAACTTTTGACCTGTTTTTAGCGAAATTTTTACATTTATACCCCCCAAAACCCCCCTAAATATTGACCTAGAGCAACCAAATTTGCACAGGGGCGAGAACTCTAGGGGGCCCACCTACCTACCAAATTTGGTGTTTCTACAGGGTGTTTCATAATGAATGTCAATTTTAAACTGGGGAGTTCAAAAAGAAAAAATGTGTCTAGCACGTGCAAACTTTCAAGCATTGTTGGAAATTGATGGACATTTTATATAAATAGCATTCAATGCCAAAGTTGTTGTCATCCTTTTTTCAGAACGGGATATGTCGGGTTCACCTCGCGGCTCGCCGTGCTCAAATGATAAATACGCCATTTTCGAAAGAACAGCAGGCGTGGATAGTGCTACAGTTCGGAAGCCTTAAGAACATCTCCAAATTTATGAGAAAGTTTCGGCTTCACTTTAGAGTTAACCCTTCACTTTAAAGTTCACTTTAGACTTGAGCAAGACTTCGTTGACTCCCCCATGGACTGCGAAGAAGTGCTCCGGGCCGTGCGCCATATCCGTGGACGGGACCGAAAGTGCGTTGATCTTCACGGGGCTGTGGTGGAACCGTTTGTCTAGATAGAGAAAAGTGAACAGACAAAAATCAAATGTCCAAGTCTTCTGGTGTATGTGAATCTAAAAACTATGCAAATATATTGTTTTATATGGCTAATATGGCAAATTTAAAATTGACATTCTTTATGAAACACCCTGTAGGTGCCATAGGAGCCAATCGCGAGGGGGGGGGGGTCGCATCGACCCCCCCCTGCCAGGCCGTGTTATGAAAAATGCCCTGCCAGGGCGAGGGTTAAGAAAGGTAATTTTGAGAATTTACCTAAGGTCAAGGTCATGACCTGACCGGGGAAGGTCATGCTGCATAGCAGTCGATGCGTATCGTCGAGCTGAACACAGCTGAGGTGTTTTTATCGCTCTAGCTTGAATCTATCAAAAGTTATTAAAAAAAAACTGCTGCGGACCTTTCATGACATGGGATGACTTCTGGGACATAATGAGTGGTCACACTAGGTGCAATGTTCTTATTCAGTGTGTTAATTTTATATGTATCCCAATGCTTGATATTGTCTAGAATGGCGCTCGTCCAAAAAAGATGCCTTTCAGTTTTCTCCCAAAGACCTAATTATACCTACCTACCTAATGGAGACGTCGCACAACTGACCTGACCTTAGGTCACAGATATCGAAATTCCGAGATATACATTTCATGAATAGTGTTGCTTTCATCAATCGCTGAAAGGTTCAAAGCAATCGTTCAGTCGGTATAGCAATGGTAAGCATTTGAACTTTTTCTAAGGCTAGGTCACTTGGCATAGCCTGGTGACCTGACCTTCCATCACCCGCGTCAGACATTTTTACATGTGCAAAAAAGATGCATGATAAGGTATGCTGAAAATGGCGGCGCTGCGCGCAGCCGTTTTTCAGATACCTATTTGCGAAAAATCTGAGGAGGAGCGCGATAACGCCCCCTAGCACGGCGCAGGCTTTTAGCTCCGTATTTCGACGGTTTGGCGCCCCCTTTGTATGGAGCGCCCCCGGATTGCCAGGTCGCCCCTATTTCGACTTGCCGCCCCCCCTCCCGAAAATTCCTGGATCCGCCCCTGTACCTAATGATGTCATTGCTAGCTACAACTTGTTTATCTCGGAATTTTTATATCGATGACCTAAGGTCAGGTCAATTTATTGACCTCCCCATGATAAGCCCACGTCCCACTGGGGGGCTAATCATAGCCCCCCTTCCCGCTGCAATAACTTCCTAACCTTCCTCTCCTTTCTGCAATAAATTCCAAAACCCTAGACGTATCAACGCCCAACTTTTAGTACCTTCGGCTGCATCAATGTGACACTTTGTGTCAAAATATGAACTTCGTAGCTACCATAGGTCGGCCGGAAATCACGTCAGAGTGACGTCATGTTCGGCCGATTTCGACGCAAGATATTGAACCACGGCAATCGCTTCGATGAGCTCAGCAATTAATAAAACGTTTATGTTAATTAAAAGTTTTTATGAAAAACATAAAAAGTAATGTCGTTTCTTTCTAGAACGATATTCCGCAAATCACGCAAGCTCGCAAAAAACGCACGCAGAAAACGCAGTGTAGCCAGGCCTTAACAACTCATGCCGGTATTTCGTCGCCTACAGCCCAGCTTTCCCTAGTGACCGCTAGAGGCACTGCTATCGATGTCCACCCGTGCCGCCTAACGAGTCGGCGCCACCGTCGCACTTGGCCGCAACCGGTATACTGGCAATCATGGAGCTATTATGATATCGCTCGTTTGTAACTTGTGTAGAGTGCTTCATAAATGATCGCCACATAGAGAAACAACTGTTTAATGAAGCAAATGACTTATATTTTACTCAAAATAACAATTTGAACCCTAATGTCCACTTCTATATGGATTTTGGCGCATAACGGGCTATCAAGTGGGCTTTTCCGCGGCGCTGTATGTTTATTAGTTTCCGAGCTGTACGACGATTTGTTGAGAATTGTCGACATCTGACCTACAAATCGGTGAATTTTGGCCTTCAATGATCTCTGGTGACCTGACTTTTGACCTGTCCAAAAACAGTGACCGAAGTGATTCTTCCTTATTTTGCCGCTCTTTCGAACGCCGCCTTTCCGGTATCGCTACGTGGCCCAGGAGCCGAGTTAAAAAAGGGGGATGTTCAAACCCCCCGCCAGCAGGGCGTGGAAGGAAATCCAAGACCCCCAGCAGGGCGCGGGAGGAACCTACTTAAGTTTCATAGTCTAGCTCCCAGAAAACATTTGGTGTCTTGAGAATCTAGCACATCCGAACAGCCCACAGTGCGCTGATAAGCGCCGCCTGGGTAGGCGCCACACGTCACGACGCGGCCGCTGACCGCCGACACACCACCCGAGAACCGCGAGCAGTCTGCGCCAGCCGACTGCACAGGTCGCACCGCCTCCCTCTCTCCAGTCCACACCACCGACCCTTAGCTCGGGTGGAGGGCGGCGCATCGCAAACTGTAAGTAGCCTTTGGTCGTAAGGTGATCGATGAAGCTCTAGGTGACCAGAAACAGTAGGTGATCTCGTTTAGTAGAGTCGTGGGTGTATTCACGGAGACATATAATTCATATATTTGTGATCTTTGTACTTGCTTACCTGATTAAATGTGATTCCTTGATAAATCAATCAGACAAAAAAGGTCAAATAATTTTGCAACAGTTGCCAATAATTCCAGGGTAGAAGCTAGAAGATATAACATATTAATTAATATTGATGTTTTCAAGCACTTATATTGATATGCTTTTACAAGAATGCTATAAAATAAAACACACAATGTTATTGAGATACACCCCGGTTTTTACTATTTTGTTGCAGATGATGTCTTATCCCAGAAAGACAACTTTTAGCAGAGCACTGCTTCTACTCAGTGCACTCTTAATGCTTTCCATAATAACGTCCCTCGGTCGTAGGGGAGAAACTCTAAAATCACTGCCAGAAATCAGCAAAACATCTGGTGAGTGTATCGTGCCAGACATTGTGATGTTTATTCACATTTGATGACAGCACAAAAGCAAGTATTCTAAATAGCCATTAGAGTTGGCTATTTATAATATTTGCTTTTGTGTTGTCATCGAATGTGAATAAACATCACATCTGGTAAGTTCATCATATCTGGTGAGTGGTGAGTTTTTTGGTATTTCTAAGCGGCCATTGTTGCTATCTGGTTTCATTGCATAGTTTTGTTAGATGGTCGTATCACAATTGATTGAAAACTGAACTGTTCTTTTTTTTAACGAAAGCATACCCAACAACTCACTGGGAATTCTGGATTTCCATGACCTGCTGGAGAGGTGTCTGAACGCCCCCTTCTAACCCGGCTCCTGGGCCACGTAGCGACACACAGTAAACCCAGTAAACCGTTTCGGGCCAAGGCCCATTAACCACAAATAGGGAACCGATAAGCCTCAAAACATTTCAAAACATCTTGGAAGTTCTTGCGCAAGATTACGAAAAAGTGCAAAGTTTGAGGTCAATTTTGAGCGTGACCTTGACCTTGACCTTTGATTTTGAGCACAGTTTCGAAGTCCTCAGATTCTCTTCTTTCCTTCCTTTGACAACCAATTTTGCCGGATTGATGCATCCTGCCGTCCTCTAGAACGCTTATTTTGATATCACTACACATGTGACGGTTTTTGCCTTTGACCTTGACCTCTGACCTTGAAAACTGACCTGAGGTCAAAAATTTTAGGTGCTTTAGAATCGTCTCGTAAGGAGTTTTCGTTTGATATCGCCTTTGTTTCCGTAACTTCCTTATTTACGGAGTTAGACGGGGGGGGGGGGGCGAAAAACGCCACCCCGGGCTGCGGTGGTTGGGATTACCCCCGGGCCCGGCCGGGTTAAAGAACATATTATAAAATGTCAATAGTAAAGTACATGGGTTAACGCTCCTAAGGATTGTTCAGAAACTACTGCTGTTCAGATCTTAACTTCGCTGTTTTAATTTCAGAACAATTTTCCGCAGTTGCTGAAGCTGATATGATGGCACAACAGTACCGGCGGGAACTCTTAGAGAAACGCTGTATTAGCACAAAGTCTTTGAAAACATTCGATTATCTCATCGAACGCCCATGGCTGCTCCGCTGGCTTATCTACAATGATGAACATCGACTGATGTACTGCTACGTTCCAAAGGTGAGTAGGTGTCTTGCCTTTTTTATATAGCATGAATAGGATTATAGTTTAGGTTCACGGTAGGAGCAGAGGTCAACCGGTGACCTCTGAGGTCAGGTCAAGTGCCCCAAGGTACGATTCAGTTTTTGGTGAATAGCTTCGCAAAAAACGGCCGCAGAGCCGCGATTTTGGCAGAATGGAGGTCAGATCAGGTCATTGACCTTTGGTGACCTCGGCTCACTTTTTCGAGTTTTACATTTTTCTAGGCTAGTTTTTGGAGCTGATTTCGAATTTAGCAGCCATTTGAACATTTACGAAGTAGTTTTGGTGCCTTCGTAACATGTTACGAAGCTGTCAGAGGCGGATGACAGGTACTACGAATACCCGTTACGACCCCTACCGGTTGACCTGACCTGACCTGACCTGACCCGACCTGACCCGACCTGGTCTAAACGCTTAACCCGCGCCCCACTGGGGGGGGCTATTTATAGCCCCCCCTCCCGTTTTTCTGCAATAACTTCCAAACCGCTTGACGGATCGACGCCAAACTTTCAGTACCTTCGGCTGCATCAATTTGACACCTTGTGCCAAAATTTGAACTTCGTAGCTACCATAGGTCGGCCGGAAATGACGTCAGAGTGACGTCATGTTCGTCCGATTTCGACGCAAAACATTGAACCACGGCAATCGCTCCCAAGAGCTCAGTTTTTCAGCTAGATCCAATTTCTTTGCATGAAAGGACTCAGAATTGACCGCGCTATCAAACTGCTATCTCGGATTTTCAAAATTTTGAAAATTACGAAAATTTCATATAATAATATTCAAAATTTATATTTTTATATTTTTTTCAAAAAGTTTTTGACTTTTCGAAAAAAAACCGGAATATATGTGACAGAACGCATGATTATGACTAACTCTAGCCAGTTTTAGCTAAATATCTTCAAAAATGGCCAAGTTATACGCATTATTGCAAAAAATTTACAATTATTAATTTTTCAAATCAATTTTTCAGTACGTATTTGACATCGTACACCAATATAAATAGCACCATCGTGTTCCTGAGCTCAAACTGCATCCAATAGACACCTTTTTTGTTGAAAAATTTTAACTTCAAAATTTGACCTTTTTTGACCTGAAAGTGACCTGACCTAAGCTAAATTCGACTCAAAATGACCTCGAATGACACATACGACATCAAATTCGAAATCTATGGCCTAAATGGACCATAAAACATGTGTCACGTGACCGACGCATGATATAATATTTTCGTGACCTGTGATGACCTGACCCTGACCTGAAAATCAAGGTACAAGTTTGGTACCCTCAAGGTATCTAGAGCATCTGTACACGAGTGTGGAAACCAAAAATGAGCCTGATCTGACTTGTAAGACGGCGGCCAGAGCCCAAAATGTGAACAAGCTAAAGTGCTAATAATTTTTACTTTGACCTGACCTGTGACGTCATCGGTGACCTTGAGGTCAATGAAATTAGGTTTCGCTCGACAGTTTTTCCGGGGCTATCAGACGCCGTTTGAATTTTGACGATCGGCCCAGTAGTTTCGGAGTTAGGAGGGGGGGCTATGAATAGCCCCCCCCCCCCCCAGTAGGGCGTGTTATACACAGACCCCAGTGGGGCGCGGGTTAAAGGAAATAGTTCACTTTCCTGAAATTAGTATTTTGCTATGGATTTATGTTTTTTTATGCTCAAAATGATCAGAAAATAAAGCAAAACGTTTTGTAAAAAGGATTATTTTCTATATTTTAGTATAAGAAGAACTATATTCTATATAAAATAATGTTTGGCGCGGAAGCTTATTACGCGTTGACCAATCATATTGCGTAGGACAAACCCATCGGCTGTAAGCAGCATTCTGATTGGCTGACGATGACGTGACTGCATTCCTCAGCAAGGCACGCATTCATCTGCAAGGCACTCTTTTCGGAACGAAAAATGGAATATCTTCGTCTAGGGTGATCGTTGGGCCGTAAAAACTTCTGATTTGTGCTAGTCTCAGCGCAAGCAACAAAACTGCTATTCCAGTTCCAAACCCCATGTTAAAAGTGAACTATTTCCTTTAAAGGTAGTGTGCCAGCTTTCTTGGACCGTATGGAGTTAATGGCCCAGATAAGGAGAACCGGATTTTTAGAACTTATCCATACCTTCAAAACTCATGGAAACGTCTTAAATTCTTCAAATTTTGAGTACCCCAGTGCGAAATTCGCCCCGACGGGTTGTCGGTCGTACCCCAACCACATTTCACACCACTATGAACAATAAATGCACACACTGAAATCGCTATTACCGATATGCTCATCCAATCAAGTTTCGATAAACCCGTTCATCATCATCTCCTGCGGTTTCGAACACGCCTGTTAGGTGGCTTCTGATGCTCGTCGAGGTCGGAATTTCCAAATACGCGTGGTGCGTCGGGCCGCGCGCTCTGACTTCGGCCAAGAAAAATGGGTCAGCTGATCATTGTCATTTCTGCCACTTGCGTGTGGTGAAATGGGGTCATAACTTATAAGACGGCTTTTTCATATCAATTATTTTACATAAAATCATATTTCAAACCATAAATAATGTTCGACAGCCAAATAAAAGAAACAATACAATACGGGCTTACAGTTTAAGGCTCGACATTGTGTTGTCTACGATTAGACAGCTGATAACTCATTCCCGTACGTCGTATGGTCGTAACACTATAATGACCTTTGCTTATTGTCACAAGTGCGCCGCATTCGCGATTGTTGCCCGACGCCTGTTTGCAGGTGAGCCCACTACAGTTGTTATACATATCTAAAAACCGAAAAACTTTTAGGCGAAAAAGGCACTATTCCAGGCCCATTTTTGATTTTTTTTTGCGATATTAGGTAAAAACAGAAGCTTCTTATCCTAGGAAAAATAAAATGGGAAATCTTTCAAAGGTGGCACACTACCTTTAACGACATCATCTGTGATCAAAACTAACACGATATTCGTGATCAGCACCCCGGAAAGCCCCTTAGCAGCCACACTTTATGACTTTTTAACAGGTCCCGACATTCCCGATGTTTGGGTCATTGACCTGACCTGGAAAGTCAACCGATGACCTAGGACCTTAAGCCTCGCCGGCACAGGCCATTTTGAGTCCTTCGACGGGGTTGGTTGGTACCACCCCCCTCGCGTGTGGCCCCTGATGGAGCTAGAGCTTCGCGGAAAAAAAAACGAGCGTGTTGCCCGTCACGACAGGAAGCCAATGATACCCAATTTTAAGGTCCTGTAGGCTGTAGGCTGGACATGATTGCAAACATTTTTTTAGGCTTGGTCAGTTAACTTGACCTGGTGACCTGACCTGACATGACCTGGGGTTAAAATTTCACACATTATCCAAAATTGATGTACAAAAAAAACTACTCCAAGCGGCGCGGCGCTACACGCCGCTCTTTTTTATTCACACGCAAAAAATGCGACAGGGTGGTAACATGGTTAACCCTCGCCGGCACAGGCCATTTTGCGTCCTTCGACGGCACAAGGGGGGGGGGGTTGGTACGACCCCCCCTCTTGCGTTTGGCCCCTGATCGTGCTATAGCTTCGCGGAAAAACGAGCGTGTTGCCCGTCACGAGAGGAAGCCGATGATACCCAATTTTAAGGTCCTAGGTCATCGGATGACCTTCCAGGTCAGGTCAATGACCCGAAAACCGGGAAAATCGGGACCTGTTAGAAGTTCGTAAAGTGTGGCTGCTATGTGGTTTTCCGGGGTGCTGATCACGAATATCGTGTTAGTTTTGATCAGAGATGATGTTTTTAAGCATTTAGACCAGGTCGGGTCAGGTCAGGTCAGGTCAACCGGTAGGGGTTGTGACGGGTATTCGTAATACGTGTCAACCGCCTCTGGCAGCTTCGTAACAAGTTACGAAGGCACCAAAACTACTTAGTAGTTAGTAAATGTTCAAATGGTTGCTAAATTCGATTTCAGCTCCAAAAACTAGCCTAGAAACATGTAAAACTCGAAAAAGTGAACCGAGGTCACCCGAGGTCACCAAAGGTCAATGACCTGACCTGACCTTCAGGTGACCTTGACATCCACCCTAATGTATGGGAGCAACATCAAACCACATGTTTCAACGTTTGAAATCACGAAAAGCTTGCAAACGCGCGGCTAATGCGAGCCGACATACGCTGAATCGCGATTTCGGCCAAACATGGTCACGGAAAAGAGGTCACAGGTCAAAGGTCATTGGGGTCAGGGTCATGAAATTTTCAGGGAACGTGTAAAATTGATCAATGCGAGGGTACTGAAAGTGTCGTCGCGATCGGCCGCTTTTTACGCGAGTTATTCGCGAAAAGCCTTAGGGGGGGGTTGCATCAACCCCCCCCCCTGTGTCGGCGAGGGTTAATTCGACGCGTCTCGACGAGAGTAACACGATGCTGGCAAAAGTAATGTTGTGGCTTGTTTGAATCAAAAGTAATTACCGAAAAAAACTTTTTTTGTAAAAACGGTTATTTTAACACTTTTTTGCTCACTGGAGGCTAAACCGTTGACCTGAGGTCAAATCTGAGGACAATGCTCAGAAAGACCCGTAAAAGGGCTATCGAATGCGCTTTTCCGCGGCGCTGTAGCTCTATTGGTTCCCGAGTTAGCCGTCGGCAGTTTCAAAAATTGTTGAAATGGCCTGAATTTGACCTTTGTGATGACCTCTGGAGTCTGGCGACCTGACTTTGACCTGACCCGAAAAATGACTGAAGTATTTCCATCATTATTTTAGACGCTCTTTCGAATGCCGCTTACCGCGTGTTGCTACGCGGCCCAGGAGCCGAGTTAGTTGTTGGGGAGGGGTGTTCAGACACACCCCCCCCCCCCGGCCCGGCGCGGAAGTCGCAGAGCACCAGCCCGGCGCGGGATAATATAAACGATTTTCTATGGTTGCTGATGACCAGGAAAGTGACTGGGTTGCATATAACCATGACCATCGGATTTGGCGTGAAAAATAAGCCATAAAACATGTGTCGCATGCCCATGTAGCAGAAAGTGAAAACCGTGACCTTTCGTGACCTGACCTGACCTTGACCCGTGCTTAGTATGACCCTTATACGCACATGGTATCTTCACTAGGCCTTTGAGGTCATTCTGGGTGAGTTTCCAGCAGGAGCTTTCGATTCCGCTGTCCGTAAGCCTCATCATGCAAAACCCCAGAATTTGACCTTTGACCTGGCCTTGATCCGAAAGGTGACCTCAATCTTAAAATCTTAAGTGTTTTGGGAAGGTCTCGTAGAGATCTTTCGAACGCCGCTTTGCGGGGATCGATACGACCATTAGTTCTCCAGATAACAGGGGAGTCGGATCCGACCCCCCCCCCCCCCGGCTGTCGTGGGTACGGAAATAGCCCAGGCGGTGCCGGGTTAAAGGGAGGGTCGATCGATCACCCTCATCTGTTTGCCTTGTTCGCTCTGATCACGTTTGCACCTTTGGCTGTTACTGGCCACATCTCAACGGGTCACTAATCACCGTTTGTTCCCGTTTCAGGTTTCCTGCACGCAGTGGAAGAAGCTCTTTGGTATACTGTCCGGAGTGTTTCCAAATGTACCTTTCAATAGCATAAATTCTGGACATGCGCACGAGCCAAACCTTTTCCCGAGCCTGGCACAACTCCCCGAACCCGAAATACGCCGCCGGCTGGAGACGTACACCTCCTTCATGTTCACGCGGCACCCCCTCGAGAGGATGGCCTCTGCTTACCGCGACAAACTAAGCCCAGGCAATACCGTATATCGCCAGCAATATGCGGCAAAGATAATGGGTCAGCCCAACGGCAGCATTTCAATTCACAATCGCCAAAATACATCCCTCCCTCTAGATGAGCTGCCGACGGTCACATTCGATAAGTTCGCTGAGTGGATAGTTCGGGCGGGTCCTGTGGACTTAGACACGAACAGCAAGAAAGCGCAGCACGACGAACACTGGCGTCCGATGGTGGACCTGTGCCACCCGTGCACCATCCCGTACACGGTACTCGGCAGGACGGCCACCCTCGCCGAGGACGCCCGGCTCGTGCTGCGGACCGCCAACATCACCTCGGTCAAGTTCCCCGAAGGGTACCGGTCGGCCACCCCGGGCGTCACGGAGAGCCTGGTGAGCCTGCTCCGGACGGACGTGCTGAAGGGCGTGCTGCGACACTACCTGCACGACCTGTTCCTGTTTGGATATCGTCCGCAGGCTGTCTTCCATGAAAACGCGACGGCTCGCGATATCACCCAAAACATGTATGAGGAACTTCTGGCAGAAGCTATGATGCCGCACACGTGAATATGATGTGGTTGTGT
Source organism: Amphibalanus amphitrite (assembly GCF_019059575.1). Lineage (NCBI taxonomy): Eukaryota > Metazoa > Arthropoda > Thecostraca > Balanomorpha > Balanidae > Amphibalanus > Amphibalanus amphitrite. The sequence continues at coordinate 37,557 of NW_024882382.1, forward strand.
TCACTACTCGACTGCGCCTTCAAAACGCAACAAAACGTTCGTTGGGCGTTTCGTGGGAGGGTTTGTATAATTTGTCAAGATGTCACTTAGTAAAATAAATCAAACTACTTCACCAGTCCACCACCCATTACCAGGCGGTGGACTGTTGTCAACGAGGACGTCTTGCGTTGAAGAGGCAGACGTCCTCGGTGACGAGTGTCAACGCAATGACTCCGTTTTCTTGCATCTTCACGAGAAAATCTGCAGCCAGATTATCCGTGTGGAGCGTTCCGGCGAGCCTTTCTAACCACCACAGGGTGCACTGTAGGTCACCGCTGCGGTGATCAGCGGTTGAACGCTTCTGAGTGTGTCTGACCACGCCTGTGCCTGTGTGTGTATGTTTCTCTGTATTTTTTTTTTATTATCAGGTAACCAGGATTGTTTCACGCCTAGCAAACCCATACGTTAACCCACGCATGACTGGGGTATTTTCCCAGACCCGGAAAGTAGATGCGGCCCTGAAATCTATTAATCCCAGCTTAACCCGCGCCCTGCTGGGGGGGGGGGGGGTGTTTGAACACCCCCCTTGTGGTTTTTCGCGAATATCTCAAAAACGGCGGCGCGGCGCCGTTTTTGGTACACCTTATCATACATCAATTCTACACATGTTGTGAAAATTTCAGACTAAGGTCATTCAAGGTCAGGTCACCAGGTCACTTGAAGTGACCTCACCTCATAAAAATTTTAATGTCTGTCATAGCTACACCGAGTGACCGATCGCTTTGAAACTTTCAGCGATTGTTAACCCGCGCCTGGCTGGGGGTCCTGGATTTCCACGCCCTGCTGGGGGGGGGGGGGTGTTTGAACACCCCCCCCCCTGGGCCACGTAGCGATACGCGGAAGGCGGCGTTCGAAAGAGCGTCAAAAATAATGAGGAAATCACTTCAGTCAATTTTTTGGTCAGGTCAAAGGTCAGGTCACCAGAGGTCATTGAAGGCAAAATTTCGCCGATTTCCAGGTCGAATGTCGACGATTTCCAAGAAGCCAACGCATAACTCGGGAACCAATAGAGCTACAGCGCCGCGGAAAAGCTCATTCGATAGCCGTATTAACGCCCTTTCTGAGTAAATCTCTCAGATTTGACCTAACGTCAACGGTTTTGCCTCCAGGGGGCAAAAACTGCAAAAATAGCCGATTTTTTTCGGAAACAGTTTTTCTGCAATAACTTTTGACCCAATCCTTGTACGAGCTTGCTTTTACCGGCATCGTGTTCCTCTCGTCAAGACGCATCGAATGAACTATAATTTGACCTTGAAAAGTCAACTTGAAAATTTGACCTCAGGTCAAGGTCATGACCTGACCGGAAAGGGTCATGTTGCATACCAGTCGATCCGTATCGTCGAGCTGAACACATCTAAGGCGTTTTCATCGCTCTAGCATGCCTCTATCAAAAGTTATTTGCGAAAAACTGTTAGATACCATTCGTGACCTAAGATGACCTCAGGGCATAAACAGAGGTCACGGACACCATTTTCATGCTCAGTGTGTCTCAACCACTTGTAATTCAGTGTTTGGGAGTGTTTATAATGTATTTCGTCCAAAAGAGGCGCATTTCAGTTTTCTCCCATTGACTTATAATGGGGAGGTCGCAAAATTGACCTGACCTTAGGTCATCGATATCAAAATTCTGAGATATACATTTTGTACATGCTATTGCTCTTAGCAATCGCTGAAAGTTTCAAAGCGATCGGTCACTCGGTGTAGCTATGACAGACATTGAAACTTTTTATGAGGTGAGGTCACTTCAAGTGACCTGGTTACCTGACCTTGAATGACCTTGGTCTGAAATTTTAACAACATGTGTAGAATTGATGTATGATAAGGTGTACCAAAAACGGCGGCGCTCCGCGCCGCCGTTTTTGAGATATTCGCGAAAAACCACAAGGGGGGTGTTCAAACACCCCCCAGCAGGGCGCGGGTTAAGAGTAATAGCATGTACAAAATGTTCATCTCAGAATTTTGATATCGATGACCTAAGGTCAGGTCAATTTTGCGACCTTCCCATTATAAGTCAATGGGAGAAACCCATACAGGTTTTACAATACAATCTGGTTTTACAATCTGGTTTTACAATGGGAGAAAATTGAAATGCGCCTCTTTTGGACGAAAGACATTATAAACACTTCCAAACACTGAATTACAAGTGGTTTAGACACACTGAACATGAAAATGGTGTCCATGACCCCTGTTTATGCCCTGAGGTCATCTTGGGTCACGAATGGTATCTAACAGTTTTTCGCAAATAACTTTTGATAGAGGCATGCTAGAGCAATGAAAACGCCTTAGATGTGTTCAGCTCGACGATACGGATCGACTGATATGCATCATGACCCTTCCCGGTCAGGTCATGACCTTCACCTGAGGTCAAATTTTCAAGTTGACCTTTCAAGGTCAAGTTATAGTTCATTCGATGCGTCTTGACGAGAGGAACACGATGCAGGTAAAAGTAAGCTCGTGCAAGGCTTGGGTCAAACGTTATTGCAGAAAAACTGTTTCCGAAAAAATCGGCTATTTTTGCAGTTTTTGCCCCCTGCAGGCAAAACCCTTGACGTTAGGTCAAATCTGAAAGAATTATTCAGAAAGGGCGTTAATAGGGCTATCGAATGCGCTTTTCCGCGGCAGTGTAGCTCTATTGGTTCCCGAGTTATGCGTTGGCTTCTTGTAAATTGTCGACATTCGACCTGGAAATCGGCGAAATTTTGCCTTCAATGACCTCTGGTGACCTGACCTTTGACCTGACCAAAAAATTGACCTTCCGCGTATCGCTACGTGGCCCGGGAGCCGAGTTAGAAGGGGGGGTGTTCAAACCTCCCCCCCAGCAGGGCGTGGAAATCCAGGGCTCCCAGCCGGGCGCGGGTTAACCCGCGACCTTGTGGGGGCTATTTTTGCCCCACTCCAGACTTTTCGATATATCTCCAGAACCGCTGCGCCGATCGTCACCAAACTTTCAGTACCATCCCGGACATCAATTTAACACATTGTGACCAAAAATTTTTCCAAAGGCTATGATAGGTTGGCCGAAAATGACGTCAGAGTGACGTCATGTTTTGCCGTTTTCGACCCAAAAAAGGGTTTCGCGGGAAGAGCTGTCAGGCCTATAGCTTTGCAAATACAGAAAAATGGTAAAGTAATAAAAGCTGTAGAATCAACAGGGCTACACAACTGCTATCTCTGATTTTTGAAATTTTTGGATTTTGACCCCCAAATATCAAAAAATATTTTTTTTTGGATATAATAATCGAAAAATCCAAAAAAGTTTCTTGAATTTCGCAAAAACCGGAATATATGTGATAGTCTTTACCGCCTTCCATCCACATACCAAATTTGAGATTGAAACTTCTTTTTTGGCGAAGTTATAGCGAAAAAGCTGTTCAAAATTGATGACGTCAAATTCTCAAACTCAATTTTTAGCAATTCTAGACCCCGTAGCGGAAAACAAAGACCACCATTAGACTCCCCGTGACGAGCTGCATCGAATCAATACCCATTTTATGCAAAACTCCCCCCCCCAGCGGGGCGCGGTGCAGCGGCAAAATTGTTTATTGTAGTACCTATGGAAATGAACTATTGCAGATATTTTTCCTCTTTAAAAGTTATCCTCTAAAATTATCGCTTCTTTTAGAAAAAAAAATAACTTTTAATAAATCTGAACGTTCACACGAAACTGCTTCACCTATGGGGCACTTTCGTGCAAGGGGTGGGGCACTTATATATTGACAATATTGACAATCGCCGACACTCCACAAACACAGTAGTGCTGTTCCGTGTCGTAAGTCACGAAGTAAAAACAATGCGATACGTAGGTAGATGGGCATAAGAGAAACATACGCTCACTTCATTCACCACTTTAGCACATTTTAGATCCTACTCCTGTCCCCCCGCGGAGTCCCTATTGCACTGCGACTTAATGTAACGCTGGAAACGAGCCGAGTCAAGTTCGATGACAGCCGGTGGAAGTTTGTTTAAAAGAGATGTTGCGCGATATAAAAAGGAGTGTTGCCCGACTGCTGAGCGAGTAAAAGGAGGTGGCTAAAATGCCGGTCCTGTCGAGTGCTACGGTCACATCGTTGTTGGCGCGATACACCGAAAGTCACAAACAGAGATGAAATGTCGGCCGGCTCGTCATACACAATTGCCTTATGGGCCACAGCCATTGCTGATATCTCGTACATACGTCGAGGACAGAGCAGTCCTATAGGTCCTCTCGCGCGCGAGACACGTGATCGTACTTTCTGAGGCCAGTGATCACCCTGGTAGCAAAGTTGATCACGCTGAGCAGCTGTGAGTCGTTTTTGCGGTACCACCGCCATATACAGAAATACAGTATCTCACGCGCGAGAGGACCAGACCGTCGACAACAGTTCGCAGTACACCCCGCGGGAGATTCCTCAGATGGCGGAGACCGATCAGGAGGCCAATACAACGACGGACCACGTCACCTACGTGTGCGTCCCAGCTAGGGTGGCGATCGAAGATCAAGCCCAAGTTTTTTACTGTCTGGCTCTCCTGATCGGTCTCCCCACCGAACCGTACGCTGACAGGGGATAGGTCACGTGTGTTCTGCCGGGTACCAATGACGATGATTTCAGTTTTGGATGCATTGAGCTTTAGACCATGGGCATGGAACCATGTAGACAGGGTGCAAAGTGTGAGTTCCATGCGTTGGACAAGGGAAGGAAGGTTGCGTTTGGTGTCGGATATAAGGATTTGGGTTTCGTCAGCGTACTGGGTCACATGAGCGTCCGGCGCGTGCAGGCTGAGGTCGTTGGCGTATATGGTGAACAGGAGAGGACCGAGGGCAGATCCCTGAAACACTCCCATGGCATTAGGGAGAGGATCTGAGACCACTCTGTCACCAGAGGGAGATGTGATTGAAACGGATTGGGTGTGACCGGAGAGATAGGAGGCGAACCAGGCTGGGTGAATGTTGTACTGCTGGAGCTTGGCAAGGAGCAGGTTGTGAGGGATGACGTCAAAACACTTGCTGAGGTCCAAGAGGCAAAGGAGTGGGAGGTGGCTACGGTCCATATTGGAGAAGATCCGGTTTGTGACTGTGAGCAGAACGGTCTCGGTGGAGTGACGGGGCGGAAACCATGCTGGGATGGGGATAGGAGATGATTGTTGGACATGTAGGCGAGCAGCTGTCGCTGCACCACACGTTCGACAATCTTGGTAACAACAGGAACAATGGAAATAGGACGGTAGTTGGATATTTGGGTCGAGTCACCGGATTTGAAAATAGGATGAACCAGAGAGTGTTTCCAGGCATCGGGGATGTCACATGAGGTGAGTGAGGAATTGATGATATGGAGAAGGATAGGTCCGATGGCGTCAAAACTAAGGATAAGGATACGGATGCATATACCGTCAGTCCCACACGCACCGGAACGCTTCATGGAGAGCATGACCTCCCGCAGGGCGCCCAGCGTCGTGCCCGACACACGAAACCCGCGCGCCCCCACACGCGGCAGACAGATTCAGATTCAGATTCATTTATTAGCAATAAGTCCACAGCACGGTGGCTTTTCACCATTGCACGTCAATTGACAAGGGATATAGCAGGGACAAGCACATCACATGCATTCATATACATACAGACTATCATATAGACATCCAGACAATGACGCGTAAAACGAGCATTTCAAGGCGGTTGAGACATGATCACACTTTTTAGGTGTCTTTTAAAATTTGTGATACCGGGATCGAGTTCATTGATGACAGTCACACCGCGGTAACACAGGCGACGTTTACCGGTTTCTGTACGGATGCGTGGTAAAGTTATTCGACCAGCGTTTCTGGTCGAATAACGGCACGGAATGTGCGGCGGCGGCCCGAGATCGGACAGGCCGGCCGCGACACGGGGCCCGACATTCACGAATAGGTGTTCATTTCGTTGGAAGTGGCCGCAGGAAGTCTCGGAGTGCTGCCTCGCTTGCCGGCGATGACTGGGCGGATAACATGGTAGAGGGAGCTGCTCCCCCGCTCTCGCAGTCTCGCTTCAATGTCCGCACGACAGTCACGCCTGATAGCGGACCTGACTAGCCTGTCCAGGCCACGGAAAGCAGGCGACCTCCCTTCGCGACGCAGCACTCCCCGCCGCTGTGCCATTAGGTCCAGTGTGGCCGGTGTAACCGCCGGCGCATCGGGGTTCCTGATCTTCGTAAGTCGTATCGGAGCATGTCTATCTATAACCGGTAGCAGAAGGTCGGTAAAATAAGACCACATATCTGCGACATTGACACATCAAAAAACTCCGGTCCAGTCCCAACGATTCAAATCATTTAACAAATCAAAGCGATTTACATGTTTTAGCGACCTTGTTCTAATGCCAGAAACCGTTCATACGACACTTTGGCACTGATATGGCTATGCGAACGTAGCAGTGAGGGCTAAAAGCGCATGAAAAAAACACCCACGCGTTGGACAATGTCATCAGAGTTAGAAACCTACATCTAAAAGCGAACCTGATGAGAATGATGGTTTTGAAACGTATTGATACAAGTGAAAAGACTGTAACATGTCCCGCAGTCGGTCTCGACAGGCGTTTGGCTCAGAATCTAAAAGATTACAATTAAGATCGCCCATGATGATGACTGGTCCAGTATGCTGCAATATCGCCCGCTGATACTGGAGCTCCAGCTCGCCAAAGTCCGCCTGGAGCGCCGCGGCCGTTCTCCGCGGCGGCCGGTAGACGGCGGCGAGCGTGAAGTGCGGCCCGGTAGCAGGCTTCACCCGGAGCTACAGTTACCGGGGTTACATGAGCAAGTAAATGCGTATCAGGAACGGATTTTCCTATTCGCTCACCATTGTAGTCCGTTTGTAATGCGCATTAACCCTATCATAGATGACATGTTCATGTTATCTATGACCCTATTAGTGGCAGGCTCCTGGCTACCCCTATTAGTGGCAGGGGGGGAGAGCTGTTTACGACCCCCCCCCTTGATATCTCGAGATCTAACGGGCCGATTTTCAAAATTCAAACGGCATTCGATTTCGCTCAACGAGATCTACATTTCTAAAAAAATAAAATTTAAAATGTCAATAGGGGGGTAGAGGGGGGTAAAAACGGGCAAATTGCAGATACATTTTAGACTGTTTATCACGGCCAGGTTTCTGAATTCTGAACCAATCTTAAAGCAACTTTTGCCGATCGATAGAGAATGAACCAGGAATTCACATGGATCCTAAAAATATGCATTTTCAAAAATCATAGGCGGATACAGATCATTGAGATTGGGGGTACACAAAAAGTATAGTAAATAATGTTTTTGTTGGCACTGTTTCTAAAAAGGGTGGCAATGGTCTTGTTATGTTACAATTTTCTTATGAGAGAACGACTAAAGTTGTATTGGTCATGCATAGGCGGTGTCAGGGCACCTATGATGGGAGGTAAAAAATAACCCCCCTATTTGGACGCCTGGATCCGCCTATTAACCCGCGAGTTGCTGGGGGGGGGCGTTAAACGCCCCCACTTTTTTCGCCGGGCCATAGCATAAAAACGGCGCGCCGCAGGCGCGCCAAATTTTGGGTACCTATAGGGAATTGATTGAAGTTTATTGTGACAAAGTTTTAAAAAAATCGGTTGGAAAAATTTTGAGATATCGAGGTTTTAGTGACGTCATGATTTCTGAGTTTTCGACCAAAAACGGCATATGTTCAAAAAATCATATAAAATCACAGAATAGACATAAAGACATGCCGTAAACGGCATTAGACTGCCAATACCATGAACAATTAAATGGCTATCTTTGATTATTGATTATTGTTTCGCATTTTTCAAAATTTTTATCTGAATCTTGGCAATTTCTCGTGACTACCTCACGACCATGATACATGCATTTCTTTAATTGAACTTTTTGAGCCAAACACGTACAAACATGATAAAATGAATGTCACCATCGTGTTCTACGCCCCAAATTACCCATAAAACATGTGTCACAGGCTGCGAATATCAGTTTTGATTTTCGGGGATATATGCCTACCCGGTTGACCTGACCTTGACCCTGACCTATGCTTGACGGACCCCTACATGGAGCTGACACTCTTTTAGGCCTTATATGATGGATTGTGCACCGTTTTGACAGAGTTTATGACGACAGGCGCCCATTGCGAAGTCCTGAAGTCCATGCTACTGAAAGCCCGATTTCCGGTGTTTGACCTGACCTTGACCCGACCTGTGACCTCAAAATTCAACTTTAAAGTACTCATCTGAAGCGTCTCGTCGCGTTCTTCCGTTTGCCGCCTCGTGCGTTTCGCTGCGCCTATTGGTTCTCGAGTTATCGGGTGGGAGCGTTTAACCTTCGCCCCAGTGGGGTGGGGGGGCATATGTTACCACCCTGTCGCGTTTTTCGCGTGTGAATAAAAAACCGCGGCGCGTAGCGCCGCGCCGCTTGGGGTAGCTTTTGGTACATCAATTTTGGACAATGTGTAAAATTTTTGACCCCAGGTCTTGTCAGGTCAGGTCACTAGGTCAAGTTAACTGACCAAGCCTTAACCCGCGCACCGACGGGGGTCTGCGCCAACTTAGTACCGACGGGGGGGGGGCGGATGACCGCCCCCCCCCCCCCTGAGATCTCGAGAACGAAGCAAGATAGCGACAAGCGGTAAACGGCATCGGATACGCACGGACAAGGTCTACAATTTTTACAATGGTCATTTTCAGGTCAGGTCAAAGATGACGTCACAGGGGTCGAAAAAGTCAAAATGGCGGCGCTAGATATGGAGAGGGTTTTTCTCGAATAACTTTCGAAGTAGTCAAGATAGGAACAAACTAAGGGCATCATCGTGATCCTCTCGTCAATCCGCATCGAATGATATATATGTTGACCTCGAAAGGTCAAGGTCAAAGGTTGACCTCAGGTCACGTGACCTCGAGGTCATCATGTATATCATTCGATGCGTCTTGACGAGCTGAACACAATGAGACCATCCGCGCGGCTGTATCTTGTTCCTGTAAGGAGTTATTGGCAAAAAACGTTTGGTGACCTTTGATGACGTCACATGACCTTACAGCTGCCCAACAGCAAAACAGACCTCAAGGTAGTGAAGGTTGATCGTATGTGAAGTCATGTATGGTATATGGGGCCATTCCGACCCGTTTTAGTGGTAAAAACAGGGAGTTGATTTTTCCCCTATTGACTTATAATGGGGAGGTCGCGAAATTGACCTGACCTTAGGTCACCGACATCAAAATTCCGAGATATACAAATTGTAGCTACTAATGACCTAATAACATCCTGCGACTTTCAAAGGCCTCCGACATCTACTGTAGCTCTGGCACGGTGACAAAGTTGCAAAAAAGTGACTTGAGGTTGGGTCATTCAAAGTGACCTGGTGGCCTGACCTTAAAAGTTAGGAGGTTCAAACTTGCACACCATGTGTAAAATTGATGAGAGAATAGTCATACCAAATTTCGCGGCGCTACGCGCCGCGGTTTTCCCGCTATCCGCGAAAAACCTCAGGGGGGGGCGGATATCCGCCCCCCCGTCGGTGCGCGGGTTAAAAAAAGTTTGCAATCATGTCCAGCCTGCAGTGTTTGTCAGAAAGGTTTTAAACTTGGTGGAACGCATGCTGTTATGGGAGCCTACAATTTGTATATCTCGGATTTTTTATATCCGTGACCTAAGGTCAGGTCAGTGGCATGACCTTTCCATTACAAGTCAATGGAGAAAAATGAAAATGCCTCTAGATCCGTGTGTACGCATAGGAACAGTCCAAATATTTCAGAATCACAATGATTTAGTCTACTCGTGATGACCAAGGTGTCATTTTTGCTGATAGCCTCTAGAAAGGTCATCCGAGGTCATTTGAGGCTACAAACAGTTTTTTGCCAATAACTCGCGATTGGAAAGAGATAGAACGCTGGGGATGGTCTCATTGTGTTTGTCTTGTTGAGACGCATCGACTGATATGCAACATGACCTTTTCCGGTCAGGTCATGACCTTGACCTGAGGTCAAATTTTTAAGTTGACCTTTCAAGGTCAAATTATAGTTCATTCGACGCGTCTCGGTGAGGGGAACACGATTCTGGCAATAGAAATGTCGTGGCTTTTTGTAGTCGAAAGTTATTGTCGAAAAACACTTTTCGTAAAAACAGCTATTTTTGGAGTTTTTGCCCTCTGGAGGCTAAACCATTGACCTGAGGACAATATTGATAATAATCTTTTCAAAAGAAGAGTTCAAAAGCTATCGATTGCTTTTCCATGCGTTTTTCTAGCTACCATAGTTCCTGAGATAGCGGCATGTTTTCTGAAAAATATAATGACAATTGGCAAATTTTGACCTTTGATGACCTCTGGTGACCCCAATATTGCTCTAAGGTGAAAAATGACCGAAATACTTTCAAACGTACGTATTGAGAGCTATCGACTGCTTTTTACCGCGTCTTTCTAGCCCTCTTAGTTTTCGAGTTAGAGGTGGGTGGTAACATATGCCCCCCCTCACTAGGGCGAAGTTGGCCGAGACCGCCACTGGGGCGCGGGTTAACGCCCCCCCCCCCCCCCAGCAAACGGTGGGTGGCGAAATACCCCAGCAACTGCCGGGTTATAGCAAAAACGTGTCAAAAGAGGATGCACAATAACTTTGTATATGTTATCACATGATGGGTGGAGACTTCCACAGGCGTCCAACTGGCGTCTAACTGAGCAGACGTCCAAGTTGGCGTCTAACTTGGCGTCTAACTGTTGAACGGAGACTTCCAAGCTAGGCGCGTCTAAAGTTAGCTGTCGCCACATGCAGGTGGACGCAGCTGCCGTCCAGCTAGACGCTGACTTAGACGCGTCTAGCTGGACGCGAAATGGAAGTCTCCACCCGATACCTTTCATTCACTGTTCGTAAAACTGGTGCAGCATCGTGATCTTCGCCCAAATGACTCGCTTCACGAATAGGACTCCCCAATTCCCAGTGCTCTGGAGCCGCCCCTCGTAAAGTTATGAACTTGAAATTTTCAGGGAATGTGCCCAATTTAGTTTTAAGAAAAGTCAGAAAATGTCAGCATCGTAGCTTCAGCGGTTTCGGAGATATTCCCGAAAAAACCTGAGGGGTGGATAAAAACAACCCCCCCCCCCCCTGCCACTAATAGGGTTAACTCTGCTCATGTAACCCCGAGCAGTGACTCCAGCCGGCAGTCCGCGCAGTCAGCTGATGGTTGGATGGTTGGATTGGCACTTCCGTACACCCTGCAAAGTTCGAGCAATTACCGGGCATTAACAGAAATTTACCAAAGGAAATTGGCAGGGGGTCATTTGACTTGATTTCTTTCGACAAGAATGCATTGCACAACATATGTAGAAAGAATGGGCTGGCCAACAAGAATGTGCCAACTGCAGGCCTCCGTGACCTCGCCAAGGTCGCGTGAATTACTCGTCACGAGGTCGCAAGCAGCCGAAACTGAGTCAGGCGAGCTTCATTAGTGAAACCTACTACAGATAAGGTCATAAATCGCAAAACGAAAAAGATATGCACGAATGTGCGCCTAGGCAATGCGTACAAGAACCTGCCTCACAACGTTATTTGTAATATATTTCAAAATTTCTTGTTGAAAAATGACACTTTTTCAACATACAAGTCTGCAGCGGTTCCTTGAATAGAGTGAGCTTCTTCGCCCCCAATTTTGAAAAGCTGAACCACATTTCCGAGTCACGATCACGAAAATGGATGACATGAGAAAGGTTTGGAAAGCGCACGAATATTACAAATTTGCGTTTAACCCATTAGTGGCAGGGGGTTGTTTTCATCCACCCCTCAGGTTTTTCGGGAATATCTCCGAAACCGCTGAAGCTACGATGCTGAAAATTTCTGACTTTTCCTAAAACTAAATTGGGCACATTCCCTGAAAATTTCAAGTTCATACGTTTACCAGAGGCGGCTCCAGAGTCCAGAGCACTGGGAATTGGGGGGTCCTATTTGTGAAGCGAGTCATTTGGGCGAAGATCACGATGCTGATGTATTATAACTGTATACACCAGTTTTACGAACAGTGAATGAAAGGTATCATGTGATAACATATACAAAGTTATTGTGCATCCTCTTTTGACACGTTTTTGCTATAATAGGCGGATCCAGGCGTCCAAAAAGGGGGGTTATGTTTTACCTCCCAACATAGGTGCCCTGACACCGCCTATGCATGACCAATACAATTGTAGTCGTTCTCTCATAAGAAAATTGTAACATAACAAGACCATTGCCACCCTTTTTAGAAATAGTACCAACAAAAACCTTATTTACTATACTTTTTGTGTACCCCCAATCTCAATTATCTGTATCCGCCTATGATTTTCGAAAATGCATATTTTTAGGATCCATGTGAATTCCTGGTTCATTCTCTATCGATCGGCAAAAGTTGCGTTAAGATTGGTTCAGAAACCTGGCCGTGATAAACAGTCTAACATGTATCTGCAATTTGCCCGTTTTTACCCCCTCTACCCCCCCCCCCCCTATTGACATTTTTTAATTTTTATTTTTAGAAATGTAGATCACGTTGAGCGAAATCGAATGCCGTTTGAATTTTGAAAATCGGCCCGTTAGATCTCGAGATATCAAGGGGGGGGTCGTAAATAGCCCCCCCCCTGCCACTAATAGGGGTAGCCAGGAGCCTGCCACTAATAGGGTTAAATCAAACATGGCAGCAGGTACAGTGTTGTGTTCTACAGTGAACGAAGGGCGGCAATGATAGACATATTTCCATAATTTACCTTGAGCTCGTGCAGTCACTCGTGTTCCCATAAACTGCTGAAAACGAATGGGCCCCATGCATGAATGTGTCCCACTCTCCCCTACATTGGAGAAACAAAGCGCTGTGTCAGATACAGATTCGATGAGCATTTTAGAGACGGCACCAATCGCACGAGGTAGACTCCCTTTGGAGAGCATATGAGGGAGAGGGAGAGCCATCCGAATGAGTCGATCCTCGGCTGTCACCATCCTTCGCAGATGCAAAGACGCAGCTGACCGGAAGATAGCCGAGGCTCTTGCTATTCGGGATAAGCAGCCCTCTCTGAACGACCAGATCGACTCATGGTCACTGCTACACTGAATTTAACGTTTTGTCAGCCATCGATCGATGTGTATGTAGGTATGTACATACATGTTGCACGTATGTAATGTATTCGTCGTGATGTATTGATACATTTGAGTACGAGGTGTAGGTCCCAACCAAATTACTTGATAATTATTAAATTTCGGTGCGTATCAAATGTGTAATTATTGTAGGGATCGTGTGTGTTCTTATTTAGGCCTAAAAACATGCGTTATTTTATTATTTATACCTATGCTGCCAGTCTGGGGAGAAGATCGTGATCGTAATCCTGCCTTTCTTTTAGGTATCATTGAGCCGCAAGGCACCACTCGCACTGGCGGATCCAGGGGGGGGGGGGTATAGGGGACATGCCCCCCCAAAAGCCTGAGAGGGGGGCCAACATAGCTTTCCCCCCCCCCCCCCCTAAAGACTTGAATGAAGCATCATATGGTTTTAGGTGACCCATGAATATTTTCTCACTGGCGCACATGTTTTCGGGTAAAAAGAAGTGAATACCACATAGATAGATCGAAAATATTTACATACCGTAGCCCTTTGCAAAACAATTTATCTTTCCCACCTTCCAACATGATGTATGTATATATTCTTATCGCAATACCTCTGAAAAATCCTTTAATTTGGAAGCCGTCATGGAATCTGGAAGCATGATTTGTTTCAAACATGACGAGGCTGTTACTTGTCACAATAAGTGTAAATGCTGTTCAGATTCCTATTCATCACGTAGTAACCTAGCAACGAGTCACACTTCTCTTGTTTCTGAGAGTAGATTGGCTAATATGGGGATGTCCGTGGTCTTCACACCTCACTTTCAAACACCTTTGCTTATCGCGCGCGCATGTCGTCTGCTAGGCCCCAGTCAACACTTACTTCTTTCTCAAAAAGAAGAAATCGGAAGATGAGCTAGGTAGGTATTGTATCACTATTTTATTTTTGTATACGTCTGCTGTAAAGTAAATTTGCCCTGGGAGGCCGATAAGGGAAACTGGGCCCGGAACGTTCGCAAAGTTGATGGGACACTGGGGCAGGCCAAATACGAGACCGAAGTAGGGGCGAGGGGAGCAGTCTGGCTCAGGGAAAAGTCCCTTATCATCTACGTTAACCCTCGCCCTGGCAGGGCATTTTTCATAACACGGCCTGGCAGGGGGGGGGGGTGATGCGACCCCCCCCCCCCTCGCAATTGGCTCCTACGGCACCTAGAAACACCAAATCGGGCAGGTAGGTGAACCCCTTGGAGTTCTCGCCACTGTGCAAATTTCGTTGCTCTAGGTCAATATTTAGTGGGGTTTTGGGGGTATAAATGTAAAAATTTCGCTAAAAACAGGTCAAATGTTTTTCACTTATAACTTTTGATCTAATGATAGAGAAAAAAAGAAAGGCACCAGTGAACTCAGCACGTCAAGGCGCGTCGAATGATATACTTTTTTGCTTGATTAACACGCGCACCGACGGGGGGCGGATATCCGCCCCCCCCCCCTCAGGTTTTTCGCGGATAGCGGGAAAACCGCGGCGTACGCGCCACGAAATTTGGTACGACAATTCTCTTATCAATTTTACATATGGTGTGCAAGTTTGAACCTCCTAACCTTTAAGGTCAGGTCACCAGGTCACTTTGAATGACCCAACCTCAAGTCACTTTTTTGCAAATTTGTCACCGTGCCAGAGCTACAGTAGATGTCGGAGGCCTTTGAAAGTCGCAGGATGTTATTAGGTCATTAGTAGCTACAATTTGTATGTCTCGGAATTTTGATGTCGGTGACCTAAGGCCAGGTCAATTTCGCGACCTCCCCATTATAAGTCAATGGGGGAAAATCAACTCCCTGTTTTTACCACTAAAACGGGTCGGAATGGCCCCATATACCATACATGACTTCATATACGATCAATCTTCACTACCTTGAGGTCTGTTTTGCTGTTGGGCAGCTGTAAGGTCATGTGACGTCATCAAAGATCACCAGCGGTTTTTTTCCAATAACTCCGTACAGGAACAAAGATACAGCCGCGCGGATGGTCTCATTGTGTTCAGCTCGTCAAGACGCATCGAATGATATACATGATGACCTCGAGGTCACGTGACCTGAGGTCAACCTTTGACCTTAACCTTTCGAGGTCAACATATATATCATTCGATGCGGATTGACGAGAGGATCACGATGATGCCCTTAGTTTGTTCCTATCTTGACTAATTCGAAAGTTATTCGAGAAAAACTCTCCATATCTAGCGCCGCCATTTTGACTTTTTCGACCCCTGTGACGTCATCTTTGACCTGACCTGAAAATGACCTCGTAAAAATTGTAGACCTTGTCCGTGCGTATCCGATGCCGTTTACCGCTTGTCGCTATCTTGCTTCGTTCTCGAGATCTCAGGGGGGGGGGTCATCCGCCCCCCCCCCTGTCGGTGCGAAGTTGGCGCAGACCCCCGTCGGTGCGCGGGTTAAGTGTACCTTAAATTTTTCTTTATTTTTAAATAAACTTAAATTAATTAATTAAGTTCAAGTTAACTAAAGTGCATCATATCGCATATCATTCGATTCGGCTGATCACCAGGAACACAATGACACCATTTTTAAAGCTCTAGCGTCATTACGTGCCAAGTTATTGGCAAAAACGTCATTTGACCTCAGTTGACCTCATTTCACCTGACCCATGGATAAGTACACCAAACAAAGGAGTACCAAGTCACCTGCTGTTAATTACTATGCACAAAAGTACAAAAGTGATAAAACGAAGCGGTTATGTCCAGTATTTTCCGAATTTAGTATTTTCCCATAGGCTTAACATTACGACGTAATGACCTCTAATTGACCTCAGGTCAGTGACCTCAAAAACCCGAACTATATGTTATACAACTCGGTGAACTTAGCACCTCCTGAAAGTTTGAACGAAATCAGTCCAAAACTGTGAGTTGGACAGGTGCAAAAAGAAAATTTAAATTTGACCATGACCTTGTACGGTTTTTCTGACCTGGTGACCTGACCCAAGGTCACCCGGACTTGAAATTTTCAGGTCATATGTATCTGTTGCCCCATAGGCTGTGCCAAATATGGCGGCGCTGCGCGCCGCAGTTTTTACGCTATCTACGAAAAACCTTAGGGGGGGGGGGGTTGCATCAACCCCCCTGCCAGGGCGAGGGTTAATGATCTGGATTGAATTACTGACATGGCATTGGCAATTGGCATGTGGCTGTCTGTCGGCCTTTGGTCTGACCCTTATACAACCACCGTCCACCAGTCATAACGGCCGAGAGAACCTCCAGCTCTTATCCCCCCCCCCCCCGTCCTTTGGAAACTGCTAATTTTTATATCGTCATCCACGAATTCCACGTGTACCGTAAACGACTGGCTAAAACGGCTAACCTTTTACCTTGGCCTTTCGAGATCAACATATATATGTATGATTCGATGCGGATCGACGAGAGGATCACGATGATGCCCTTAGTTTCTTCCTAGCCTTAGCTAATTCGAAAGTTATTCGAGAAAAACATTCCCCATATCTAGCGCCGCCATTTTGACTTTTTTGACCCCTGCGACGTCATCTTTGACCTTACCTGAAAATGACCTGTGTAAAATGTGGTGTGTTAATGTCACGTGAGGTCGGGTCACAGGAGCAGTGCTGCCGCCTGGCGGTGACACGACCCGGGTACGACCGGCTCGCGGAGCGGGAGTCGCCCGCTGACGCTTGAGCCGCGCGGAGCTGCGGTTACGTTTAGAAGAATCGGTTCAAAAATGTGGGAGTTATTAAACATTTTATGACGTCACGACACACACAAAATTTGAAAAATGATTTTTTGGAAGTTCTAGACCTTGTACGGAAACCAAAATAGCACCATTCGATTTGCCGTGAAAAACTGCATCAGATAGACATCTTTTTAGGCCTTAACAACCAACTTCAAAATTTGACCTCACTTGACCTGACCTTGACCTGACCTCGACCTGAAATTCATCCAGAGGTGGTCCATATCACTTATTGAGTGTGCCTATTGAATTCTATGAGTAAAATCACCCATAAAACATGTGTCGCACATGCCCTTTTCTATATTTTGTTTTTGGTGACCTGACCTGACCTGACCTTGAACTTGACCTCTGATTGATATTGTATGCAACGAATATTGTCTTGGTAGCCTAAGAACACGTTTTGGGCAATCAGTCTCAGTCCATGACTCCATTCTTCGGCAATTACGGTGCAAGGCCGATACTGTGGGAACTTGCAATTTGTACCATTCCATTCCATTCCATTCCAGTGTATTTTAGTAAACAAGGATCAAATAAATGTACAGAGCAAATAAGGGATCGGCGCAAAAGCATCGCTTAAATTAAAGCGCCTCTCCGAAGAAGAACATAAAATTGACAATGCTAACCTAACCAATACCTGAGGCCAGACGACGCTAGCCCCGCCAGCAACCCTCCGAGCAACAAACGAACCGGGTCAAGGCGCCCGGGCCCGAGCGACAGCAGCTAGGCCAGCGTGCTTGGGTGTGAGTGGGTTACCTAGTGTTGGGTGTTAAACCGGCGTGAGTGTGCGATGTATGAGTGAATGTGGAGAGCAACAAGTGTGCCCTGGGTTTCAGAAAGGTCGTTTCCATATAGAAGAATGTTAAGCTTCTGTCTACTTGGTAAGTTGTCAAAATTTGGAACGATTGGTCGAACGGCGTTAAAGAGTATTTGCCTGTACCCTTGACCTGACCTTGACCTTGACCTCAAACTTTAAATTAGGTACATTTTTTCAGTTGTTCGTGATGAGACCTTTCGATTGGCGTTTTAATTTTCCAAATCGGACCATTAGTTCGGGAGATAACAGGGGGGGGGGGGGTAAAATTTACACCCCCCAGCCCCGCGCGTTCGGCTGGAGACCCGAGCCCCGCGCGGGTTAAAGCATTGCATTAAACTTTGAAAAGTGTGGTACAGTGCACGTGCCGTTTAAATGCCTGGATGTCTCGATTTAATCATGCAATGTAGCAGGTATGGGAATGTAGAAAACCAATAGGTCCGGCGAGGGTTAAAACAGAGATCAGCAATGCGATGGCAGTATTTTACCTTTGTTTACCTGTGGTTGATTCCTGCCCGCGCAAATTTCTTTCCGCGACCTCTGTTGCATACCTGTTTGCCTGGTGAACTGAATACCGATCAGGCATTTTGAATGCCACCTGAAACGGTTTCTCGGTTTCTGCTACGGACGATGACTGATAACTGAAGCTCAGTTGACCCACTCAGTGTGCGTCACCCCAGGATCTTGCGCGCGGTTGAATGACCTCGTTCGGGATACAGATGACAGCGGCCCCGCCACACCGTGGCCCCTCTCGATACTATAGTCGATAAGAGCAAGGCTATAGATCAGAGGCTGAGCGGTGACCAGCCGATGGACAACGGTGCCATTCGGGTCAGCCGGTGGGAGCCATGTACGGAACCAATGAATGAGCTAAGAGCATTCACGGTATTCGGCTCTGGCTGAAGCTGGGCCACCGCACACTGCCGAAAATGCAAATATTTCACATTCGTGTCACGTGTGTAGGTATTATTCAAACCGTATACTGGCGTCGGTACAATTGGCACAGAAGTAGGTAGACTTCTGAATACCAATGCTGGCAAGTACATTTACGAGCGTCGGGTCGGTGCTCGGCGCCAACCGCGCCGGGCCGGTGGTGTCTGAACATCCCCCGTCTAACTCGGCTTCTGGGCCACGTAGCGACAAGCTGTAAGCGGTATTCGAAAGAGCGTCCTAAAAGAGGACAACAACATTCAGTCATTTTTATGCTCAGGCCAAAGGTCAGGTCACCAGAGGTCATCAAATTTAACCCTATTACTGGTGGGCTTTCTGGACTACGCTAACGGGGGGAGGGGGTGATTCGCCCCCTGGATATCTCGAAAGCTAAACTTTCGATGTTAATGGGACAAACGCGATTCGACTGATCGCATCGTGAACTTTAAGATTGCCTTTAAAAAAACAAAGAAGTTGAAATTTGGGGGTCCTGGAACCAAAAATGTTCGTACAAATCGCGTTTTTTATCTCATCACAAAATTGTTATAAGTTCTTTCTTTTTTGACTGACTTTGATGAAACTTTAGGGGACCCTTCTTCATGAACTGGGCCTTCATATATATTCAGGTTTTATGGATATTTAATTAACCCGCGCCCTGCTGGGGGGAGGGGGGGTGTTTGAACACCCCCCTTGTGGTTTTTCGCGAATATCTCAAAAACGGCGGCGCTCCGCGCCGCCGTTTTTGGTACACCTTATCATACATCAATTCTACACATGTTGTGAAAAATTCAGACCAAGGTCATTCAAGGTCAGGTCACCAGGTCACTTGAAGTGACCTCACCTCATAAAAAGTTTAAATGTCTGTCATAGCTACACCGAGTGACCGATCGCTTTGAAACTTTCAGCGATTGCAAGAACAATAGTATGTACAAAATGTATATCTCAGAATTTTGATATTGATGACCTAAGGTCAGGTCAATTTTGCGACCTCCCCATTATAAGTCAATGGGAGAAAATTGAAATGCGAATCTTTTGGACGAAAGACATTATAAACACTCCCAAACACTGAATTACAAGTGGTTTAGACACACTGAACATGAAAATGGTGTCCGTGACCCCTGTTTATGCCCTGAGGTCATCTTAGGTCACGAATGGTATCTAACAGTTTTTCGCAAATAACTTTTGATAGAGGCATGCTAGAGCGATGAAACGCCTTAGATGTGTTCAGCTCGACGATACGGATCGACTGATATGCAACATGACCCTTTCCGGTCAGGTCATGACCTTGACCTGAGGTCAAATTTTCAAGTTGACTTTTCAAGGTCAAGTTATAGTTCATTCGATGCGTCTTGACGAGAGGAACACGATGCCGGTAAAAGTAAGCTCTTACAAGGCTTGGGTCAAAAGTTATTGCAGAAAACTGTTTCCGAAAAAATCGGCTATTTTTGCAGTTTTTGCCCCCTGCAGGCAAAACCGTTGACGTTAGGTTAAATCTGAGAGAATTCCCCAGAAAGGGCGTTAATAGGGCTATCGAATGCGCTTTTCCGCGGCGCTGTATATCTATTGGTTCCCGAGTTATGCGTTGGCTTCTTGGAAATTGTCGACATTCGACCTGGAAATCGGCGAAATTTTGCCTTCAATGACCTCTGGTGACCTGACCTTTGACCTGACCAAAAAATTGACCGAACTGATTTCCTCATTATTTTTGACGCTCTTTCGAGCGCCGCCTTCCACGTATCGCTACGTGGCCCAGGAGCCGAGTTAGAAGGGGAGTGTTCAACCCCCCCCCCCCAGCAGGGCGTGGAAATCCAGGACCCCCAGCCGGGCGCGGGTTAACCTTCGCCCCAGTGGGGGGGGGGGGCATATGTTACCACCCTGTCAAGTTTTTTGCGTGTGAATAAAAAACCGCGGCGCCACGCCGCTTGGGGTACTTTTGGTACATCCATTTTGGATAATGTGTGAAATTTTTGACCCCAGGTCATTTCAGGTCAGGTCACCAGGCCAAGTTAACTGACCAATCCTAAAAAGTTTGCAATCATGTCCAGCCTGCAGTGTTTGTCAGAAAGGTTTTAAACTTAAGGTGGCTTGCATGCTGTTATAGGCGCCTACAATTTGTTTATCTCCTCGGATGTTTTATGTTTCTCGGATGTTTTAAATCCGTGACCTCACGTCAGTGGCGTGACCTTTCCATTACAAGTCAATGGAGAAAAATGAACATGCCTCTAGATCCGTGTGTACGCATAGGAACAGTCCAAATATTTCAGAATCACAATGATTTTGATCACCCGTGATGACCTAGTGTCATTTTTGCTGATAGCCTCTAGAAAGGTCATCCGAGGTCATTTGAGGCTACAAACATATTTTTGCCAATAACCCGCGATTGGAAAGAGATAGAACGCTGGGGATGGTCTCATTGTGTTTGTCTTGTTAAGACGCATCGACTGATATGCAACGTGACCTTTTCCGATCAGGTCAAGACCTTGACCTGAGGTCAAATTTTCAAGTTGACCTTTCAAGGTCAAATTATAGTTAATTCGCCGCGTCTCGCCGAGAGGAACACGATCAATGCAATAGAAATGTGGTGGCTTTTTGTAGTCGAAAGTTATTGTCGAAAAACACTTTTCGTAAAAAAGCTATTTTTGGAGTTTTTGCCCTCTGGAGGCTAAACCGTTGACCTGAGGTCAATTTTGATAATGACCTTATCAAAAGAATAGTTCAAAGGCTATCGATTGCTTTTCCATGCGTTTTTCGAGCTTCCATAGGTCTTGAGATAACGGCATGTTTTATGAAAAATATAATGACAATTGGCAAATTTTGACCTTTGATGACCTCTGGTGACCCCAATATTGCTCTAAGATGAAAAATGCCTGAAATACTTTCATACGTACGCATTGAGAGCTATCGACCCAAACTAGGGCGAAGTTGGCTGAGACCGCCACTACTGGGGTGCGCAGTGGCGGATCCAGGGGGGGGGGGGCAAAATGGGCATTTGCCTTCCCCAAACGGCATAATTTTAACATTACGCCTATGGACGATGGATAGAAAGAATCGATAAATTGTCATGGTTTGCCCCACCCCCCAAAAAAAAACTCTGAGCTGGATCCGCCTCTGGGGGTGCGGGTTAATCGATGATGCTCTCTGATAATATGACAAAGTAGGCATGTAAGCGATAAGTGCAACCCTAGCTGATAGCTACTAAGAGACACAAGCCGTTTTCACGACGGTCATCTGGTACACATTTGGTACACATGTGGTACAGATTAGGTGCAGATTTGGTCAAATCAGGTTCAGTGTGTCTCTTAGCAGCTATCAGCTAGTGCTGCACTAATTGCTTATAACTATGATTGCTTTGTCATATTATCAGAGAGCATCATTGATTAAAACACTGAAATAAATTCATAAAATGAAGATATTTGCTGTAAAAGAAACTAGGTGTAGATTTGGTCGAATCAGGTGATTCGCCGGATAGCCCGTCGTGAAAACGGCTACACTGAACCTTATTTGACCAAATCTGCACCTAATCTGCAGCAGATATGCACCAAATATGTACCAGATGGCCGTCGTGAAAACAGCTAATATTTCGAGTTTCTCGTTGCTGCATCACCAAAACAGATAACCAATGGTCTTATAATAATAATAATAATAATAATAATAATAATAATAATAATAATAATAATGATAATAATAATAATAATAATAATAATAATAATAATAATAATAATAATAATAATAATAATAATAATAATAATAATAATAATGTTTATTAGGCGTCACATATCAGCGACAAACATGCTTTCATACTCATACAGCTCAGGTATTCACAGTAAGCAAACGCAATAGCTTCCGCGACATCTCACATGTGGAGCTCAAAAGGCCTGCTAGGGAGTCTCTGAGACCATTTTCGGGTCGCGGTGCAGTGATGATGTCTGGATCGATATGTCCGGCAACAATATCCATTATCTCATTTAACCCGGTTCCACACATCTGGAACACAATTTGTGCGAAAGATCCGGGAAATGCTGTGGAGTTACACCCGAGAACAGCGACAGAGGAGAGTAGACCGCTGACCAGGCGATCCGAGCTATTCGTCGCTGAATAGAATGTCTTCAGCGTCCGTTTCGGGGGGGGAGGGGGTCATCGCCTCCAAAGCGGGCCCCCTAGTGTGCGGGCCCCCACCCATTTTTCAGAATATTTCCATATTTCATACGCATTCTGTTGAGCGGGCCCTTTACCTGCACGATAACCCTGAGCGAGTTTGAATAAGAAAATTTGGATGGAACAATAGCTCGGTAGTTAACCCGCGCCCTGCTGGGGGGGGGGGTGTGTTTGAACACCCCCCCCCTTGTGGTTTTTCGCGAATATCTAAAAAACGGCGGCGCTCCGCGCCGCCGTTTTTGGTACACCTTATCATACATCAACTCTACACATGTTGTGAAAATTTCAGACCAAGGTCATTCAAGGTCAGGCCACCAGGTCACTTGAAGTGACCTCACCTCATAAAAAGTTTCAATGTCTGTCATAGCTACACCGAGTGACCGATCGCTTTGAAACTTTCAGCGGTTGCTAAGAGCAACAGCATGTACAAAATGTATATCTCAGAATTTTGATATCGATGACCTAAGGTCAGGTCAATTTTGCGACCTCCCCATTATAAGTCAATGGGAGAAAATTGAAATGCGCCTCTTTTGGACGAAAAACATTATAAACACTCCCAAACACTGAATTACAAGTGGTTTAGACACACTGAACATAGAAAATGGTGTCCATGACCCCTGTTTATGCCCTGAGGTCATCTTAGGTCACGAATGGTATCTAACAGTTTTTCGCAAATAACTTTTGATAGAGGCATGCTAGAGCGATGAAAACGCCTTAGATGTGTTTAGCACGACGATACGGATCGACTGATATGCAACATGACCCTTTCCGGTCAGGTCATGACCTTGACCTGAGGTCAAATTTTCAAGTTGACCTTTCAAGGTCAAGTTATAGTTCATTCGATGCGTCTTGACGAGAGGAACACGATGCCGGTAAAAGTAAGCTCGTACAAGGCTTGGGTCAAAAGTTATTGCAGAAAAACTGTTTCCGAAAAAATCGGCTATTTTTGCAGTTTTTGCCCCCTGCAGGCAAAACCGTTGACGTTAGGTCAAATCTGAGAGAATTACTCAGAAAGGGCGTTAATAGGGCTATCGAATGCGCTTTTCCGCGGCGCTGTAGCTCTATTGGTTCCCGAGTTATGCGTTGGCTTCTTGGAAATTGTCGACATTCGACCTGGAAATCGGCAAAATTTTGCCTTCAATGACCTCTGGTGACCTGACCTTTGACCTGACCAAAAAATTGACCAAAGTGATTTCCTCATTATTTTTTACGCTCTTTCGAACGCCGCCTTCCGCGTATCGCTACGTGGCCCAGGAGCGGAGTTAGAAGGGGGGTGTTCAACCCCCCCCCCAGCAGGGCGTGGAAATCCAGGACCCCCAGCCGGGCGCGGGCTAAGAATATAAATGTTTCAAACCTCTGCATAGTAATTCATCGATGGCCTTCATTTATAGCTATTTATTTTGAGCTATTATTTATAGCTTTTCATTTATAGCTATTCATTTATAGCTATTTATTAGCGATAGCTAGTATATTTTCAGAGCTTCGTGTAGCAGGTTTTAAAGCTTAGTTGATGTGAATTTTTGAGCCTGCGGATGATTTTAAAGTTCTAAATTTCATCTGCCCTCTTTTTGCTTGACTTTATTTTAACCTTCCAGGCGGTGGGGGGGGGGCAATTTTTTGCCCCCTTTAGTTTTTTCGATATATCTCGAGAACCGCTGCGCCGATCGTCACCAAACTTTCAGTACCCTCTCGGGAGCAGCTAGCGCACATGGTGACCAAAAATTTTTCCAAAAGCTACGATAGGTTGGCCGCTAATGACGTCAGAGTGACGTCATTTTTGCCATTTTCGACCCAAAAAAAGGTTTCGCGGGAAGAGCTGTCAGGCCTACAGCTTTAGAGATACAGAAAAATGTTTTTGACATAAAAGGTGTGGAATTAAAAGAGCTACAAAACTTTTATTTCGGTTTTTCGAATTTTTTGGATTTTGGCCCCCAAAAATCAAAAAATAGATTTTTTGAATATAATAGCCAAAAAATCCAAAAAGTTTTTTGAATTTCGAAAAAACCGGAATATATGTGATAGCCCTTACCGCCTTCTATCTACATACCAAATTTGAGATCGATACCTCTTTTTTTTGGCCAAGTTATAGCGAAAAAACTGTTCAAAATTGATGACGTCAAATTTTCAAACTCAATTTTTTAGCAATTCTAGACCTCGTAGCGCAAAACAAAGACCACCATTAGACTCCCCGTGACGAGCTGCATCGAATCGATACCCATTTTATGCAAAAATATCAACTTTGAAATTTGACCTTTTTTGACCTGACCTTGACCTGACCTCCACCAGAAAGTGACCTAAACCGTACCTGATGGTCTTATAACCAACACCATTGAGTTGGAAATGAAAAACTGGCCATAAAACATGCATCGCATAACCTTAGTAAAGTTGGGCTCATGTGGTGACCCTTGGTGACCTTTGGTGACCTGACCTGTGACCTGACCTGGTATGACCAGTGACCTCTAATAGCAACATATGTACTAGACAACTGGCGCCTTATCGCTGATTTTCGACAAAATGCGTTTTACTCGGTGTTATAGCGCTTTCCCTAGAAGCCCCGTGAACGGTGAAACATTTTATCTTTGACCTGACCTGTGACGTCATCGGTGACCCCGAGGTCAATGAAATTTGGTTTCCCTCGACAAATTTGACAGGGCTATCGAACGCCGTTTGAATTTTCCGGATCCGTCCAGTAGTTTCGGAGATACGGGGGGGGGCAAAAAAGTGCCCCCCCCCCCACCGCGCGGAAGGTGGCTGGTAGGCCCACCGCCTGCCGGGTTAATTTTTCAGGAATATGCTAGTCTCAATATGCTAGACCTTGGTGGCGCTCATTTTACTGTCAGTTTGTTTGTAGCATTAACTTTTTGTGATAATCACACTAAGATGAATGCACAATTTTTAAGTGTATAAAACACCTTTCACAACATTTCATCTAAAGCCATTTGTGTGTTTTTTTTCAGAAGCAGTAGCAGCAGGTCATCAATCTCATCCACCAGCTGTGCCTCTGCGAAGGCTGGAAGCTTGTGCCAATGAGCCAGACCCTAAAAGGCCTAGACTCGAACCACCTGTGGTGACAGGTATGTCTGTACCTACTGGAGATGATGTTTTTGATGTGGGTCTTGGCGATAAATGTGGTATTTTTAATCCGCAGGTACCTATTCTTAGTTATGTTTGCATATAAGCACTGCTTAAAGATCATGGATTCAAGTAACATGCTACTTCAATTCAATGCGGACCAGTGTTGCATACAGCAGTGTGCATGGGTGCCACCAATGGTGCTTTTATTCCATGCCCTCTTTTTTCTACTTGCTGGTTTTGTGAGCTAACAAAAATAACCAAGGACTTGTCAACACTTGTAACCCTTCCTGTGGTAACACATCAATCAAACTTTGCATTACTTGCTGAATATAATGACATGTTGTTAAAAAGTAATAAAACCACTTTTGTTTAGATGGGAGCTATGTAATTGTAGGCTCATTAAAGGGACCCTCCCACCTTCAAAAAAGTTAATGAATAGGCATGAAAGTGATGTCGCTCGGTTCAGAAAGAGCAAAAACGAATATCTACCAAATTTCATCGAAAAATATTCACCGGTTTTCAAGATATTAGACTTTTACTTTTGTTTACTTTTTGGGATCTCCGATGTTCCTAGCGACTTTATTTGAAAGTGCGGCATTTGCTGCGCGCAAAGCAGCATATACCACCGCGTGCTACAAAACGTTTTAGTCAAACATTTAAAAATCGTTAGATATTTGCGATGACGTCACACATTCAGAATCAGAGGGGTATTCCTATGCATTAGCCCCTCTGAATCAAAATGCTGCAATTTTGAAATTCAATATTTCCGATTTAAGGCATTTCTCGATGTTGTGAGTGCCGAAACCGGTAATTGTGAGCCAGGGACCCCATTTTGGCTATCTCAACTCAAATCTAATGTTAAGGTGGGAGGGTCCCTTTAATTGCTAACTAATATTTCGGTGACATGTTGACAGAAGGCAGTACGACTGAGGCTCAGCCCGGTTGCAGTGCCAGACAGGCAATTGAAGAAGAAGTGCTGCAACACACAACGCCTGGGTCATCAGTTGCACCTGGCAACCATGCAACCCAAGCTGCCAGCTGTACAGTGTCAACACAAGGCTCAGGATCAGAACAGCAGTCAGGTGAGTATGATGAGTGCCATGAATCTCCATTTGTGATAGTTTCATGGTTTGATTTCAATATGCATGTCTACTGCCAAGGCAGTTCCTACCCACATGTTTTAACCCTCGCCTGTATGGGAAAGGAGGGGGGGGGGGGGGGAGGTTGAACGGACCCCTTCCTCTTTTTTTTGCGGATAACTCGCTTAACCCGCGCCGGGCCGGAAAGGGTGTTTGAACACCCTTTCCCCCAGGCGCCGCCGTTTTCGGCACACCTGTTCGTGCATCTTTTCCGCACATGTGAAAATTTCCGACCCAGGTCGTCTAAGGTCAGGTCACCAGGCCACGCCAAGTGACCTAACCTTAGAAAAAAATAAGAATGCTCGTCATAGCTACACCGACTAAACGATTGCTTTGAAACTTTCAGCGATTGATTAGAGCAATATTATCTATAAAATGTATATCTCGGAATTTTGATATCGGTGACTTAAGGTCAGGTCAATTTTGCGGCCTCTCCATTATAAGTCAATGGGAGAAAATTGAAAAGCGTCTGTTTTGCACGAACGCCATTCTAGACACTCTCAAACATCGAGATGCAGAAAATTATCAAACATCGAGTAGCCTTGGTAATTATGTCACGCTTCTACACTACGCCACCTCGCATGACATCAGGGCCGAGACAACCGTTTTGAATTGCAAAGCAGAAGCATATGCTAGATAAGTAGCAGAAATCCTCGCCCAGAACAAATCGACCGAGCGTGCCACGTTACGTGGCTTCATACCCGGCATTAACGTGTCCTGATCAGGCTCTAGTTTTCTTATCAAGCATTTTCCCCAAACAGGAAACTAGTCAACTGTTGAACCCAACAGTCTGGACGTTCTGGTGATATTTGCGATGATCAAATATGCTCAGATATGTGAGCCCCTTCCTCTGCCCAGACGACTCACATGTCTGATGCACAGATGGTGTAAATTAGGTATATCTCAGCCGGAGCCTTTCCTCCCCAATGGCTAGGAGGATAAGGTTTCAGTTACGTAATCAGCGGCGAGGATTAATTCCACTTAATATGGACGTCATTCAAAAGAATCGAAGACGTTCTTTGGATTCTGATTGCTTTGTTTTGTCTTTCAGAGCCCATGACTATCTCAACGAACAGTCAGCTCTCAAGGGCAGTTGCCACCATCGCCTCACGGATGACAGCAGTTGAAACCAATCAGGTCAAGATCATGGAGATTTTAAGGCCAAGCGATGGCACTGGTCTCGGTGACTCCGTAGCCGTCGCGGAGGCGCTGTTGGGTAGTGCAAGGGACATTGCAAGCCTGCAGTCTGCGACCAACTCGCAGATCCGAAGTGACTGTGAGAGAAATGTTCTCTACTGTCAGACCTGTGTACCTGAGCTCACAGCAAGTTGTGAAAAGGAACAGAGTCGACGGCGTCTTCCGCTATGACTTTGGGGTTGGAACTAGTTTTGCTAAGCCAGAAAAGATGCCAAGAGCATTCGTTAACCTGAAGGCTCAGCTCAAGC
Organism: Amphibalanus amphitrite; assembly: GCF_019059575.1. Lineage (NCBI taxonomy): Eukaryota > Metazoa > Arthropoda > Thecostraca > Balanomorpha > Balanidae > Amphibalanus > Amphibalanus amphitrite. Next base: position 65,919 of record NW_024882382.1, read on the forward strand.
AGCATCTAAGCTCAAAAGCCCACAACCGTCATGTGGAACAAGCCCGAAAGAAGGCGGCGACGAGTGCTGAAAGAAAAGCCGACGCAAAGACGGTCGCCATACGGGTGCTGCGGGAGGCGTTCAAGGTTCTGAAGTACTCCCTGGCGCACGTGCACTTCGAGCTCAACATAGCCTCACAGCACAGAAACAACGTCAACATGGGTGACGTTGGCCATTCTGCAGCGCAGATGAGCCGTTTTCGTGACGCGTTTTGGAGCGAGACTATGGGCGGGCTCAAGCGCTTCATTGCAGAGCAGCCGTGCGTCTCCCTGATCGCAGACAAGGCCACAATCAACCATCGCACTGTGGATATAACAGCGATCCTATGCATCGTTCCCGAAGCACCGCCAAAGGATCTCATCCAAAGTTTTGTGATCGCAGCTCCTGTTGTGAAAGACCATGGAGGTCAGGCCATAGCTGAGGAATGGATGAGGTCTTTGTCCCAAGTAGGTGTGACCAGGCCTGATCAGCTCGCGGCCATTTGCACTGATGGCCAGTACCATAGTATCGGTGCACCTAAAAAGCTGGTCGACCTGATGAGAGTGTCACAGGAGGACCTGCGCGAGAAGTCGAGACCTGCTGCAGTCCCAGTCATGTGGGACAGCGTGCACCTGATAGAGCTGGCTGAGTCTTCTGCCAGGAAGGAGACGTCATGGGTGAGCGAAGTGAAAGACTGCATATCCCGAATCTCGCAGCGGTTCACGCTGGCCTCGGGACATGGGAGCGGCTGCATAATGCCGGTGTCGAGCTGGATGTGAAGACCTATCGTCCAAGATCATGGTCTGATACGAGGTTCGCCCCATACGCTGCTGCGGTGATCAAATCATTCACCAACAACCTGGCGGTGATGAAAGCGGCGATGGAGACGCAGCTGATGGCTATACGAAGACAAGTCTCCGATCCGAGCTATCAAAAGATCTTCAGCTTCTGGAAGGTTAGTCGAGAATCTCGTGCCATTTTTGCTTAGAGAACTCAGAGCTGTATCAAAACTCAGCAGAAACTAAAGTAAAATATGTCATTCTCCGGTTATCATTTAAGTGCAATCATGCCCAAGATTAAGGTGGAAAAGATAACATGCCTTTTTAACGAATGGGATCGAATTAACTTTGCAATGTGAAAATGGCTGCATATAAAGTCACCGTCAATCGGTCACCGTCAATATCAAGTTGCTCCGTGAACATAATTAGGTATCACTTTTGTATAGGTGTTGCTATATCATTTTTTTAGGTCTATTGGACAACAGTTACAAAAACGATGCATTGTTTAAACACTAACTCGTGCAAATTGGATTGTCGACAGATAAGCAGTTTAGGACTCGGCTGGCTGCACTTCAGGACGTCTACTCTGTGATCGCCGAGTGCAGCAGAGCAATGCAAAACGTACAGCTTCTTCCGTGGGAGCGCCAGGAAGCGTACCAAAAGCTAGTGGAGGCACTAGCAGCTCAGAAGGGGGTTCTGGATGTGGCCTACAAACCCTCGCAGCAGCGGCAGAAAAACCTGACCCCATCGGCCATTCGTAGTCATCTTCTGGGAGAAGATCCGGCAGACATGCCGAAATGGTGGCCGAGGTTGGCAGAGCAGGCGACTGCCCTCGGACCTCAGCAGGTAATTTCTTAGCCAGAGATGAGGTAGTTTTGATTTAATCACTGCACAGATACGTAGCTTAAAAACGTCCTATCCTTTGTCTTAAGGTATATTATAGTAAGGAACACATTTTATTATGATACAAATTAATATTTGGGCCGTTTTGATTCAAAAGTAAGCGTAATTTAACGGAAATACGTGTATAATTATATGATAGTTGCTTTGTGCCAATTGCCATATAGACCCGCTAAAAGCCCGTACTAGTCGATGTTCCATGATGCCCCGTCTCTAGCTGCTATCGAACGCAATGTGAAGCTGGTCGACTTTGTTTCTGCAGGCTGCAGAGATATCTGCATTCGTAGGTGCTCTGCATGCTCACTTTGCGAAAAGAGAGCAGGGTATCGACGCCAGAGGCAACAACCGTGGCTGCCAGAACGCCAACATGAAGAACTGGGTCCAGGACATTCGGACGGTGGGTGACTTGGACGGTGGACCAGCTTGGTGCATCGCCGACCTCCAGCATAGCGGGTGACGTACAGACGGCTGTCGTGCGTCTACGTAGGGCCGGCTGCATCCCGACCACCACAGATGTGCCAACCCTGTCCATCGCGATGGGGTACCGCGTGGTCAGGGAGCTGAGAGTGAAGGGCACGACGGACAATCGCGTCCTGCTCAAGGCCCTGCACCGCCACGCTCAGAATGAGCCCGAACTGAGGCCGTTTCTGAACACGGTGATGCGGCTCTGGCTCATCTGGCCGCTTGAAAGTGTTGTGGAGAGTATGGCGAGCGTGGTTGGTGATGTGTTCGGAACCCGCCGCCAACTCAGCCACCACAACGCGGCGAAGGAACTGATCGTCCGATGGAATGCACCGGATATATTTGCCGCCGATGACTTGATCCGTGCGGTGCAGGAACGGCACCGCTTTGAATTTGTGCGTAGGAGCAGCAATGTCATTTCCGCTCTAGAAGGCACCGTCATCAGCCGACACCTTCACCCGAATCAGCCTGACAGGAGGGTGTCTGTCTTCAGAAGGCATTAGCCAGTAGCAGTTCGTCGGTCAGTAGCACAACATATGTTCCATCGATGATCGTATAAGGGCCTAGAGTGTTGTACAGTCCACCACTAAAGTAATGTGAGGTGTCAGAAGTGGTTAAAGGGACTCTTCCGCCTTCAAAATGTTAATGAATTTGCATAAAAGTGGTATACCTTGGCTCAGAAAGCAATTATGAATATCGACAGTTCCAAGCAAGAACATCCTAAGTTTCAAATTTTTCGAAATTGATATTTTTATACCATTCGACTCAGCTCGTCGAGCTGAGTCGAATGGTATAAAAATCTCAACTTCGAAAAATTTGACACTAAGGATGTTCTTGCTCGGAACTGTCGATATCTACCAAAGTTCACCGAAAAAAAATCACCACGGCCGGCCGTGGTCTAGATTCTGCGAAGCTTATATCTCAGGAATCACTCGGTACTGGACCGATTCACTTGCGGTAATTTTTGTAGCGTAGCTTCATTCCTTCTACCAAGTATTGAACTGTTCCCGGTGCGTGTGAGTGCCCCCTTATGCACGTGCCAAAGGAAGAGGTGTCTGTTTTGTGACAATTACAATATCTCGGTAACTACCTGGGCCGATTGCGCTGAAATTTTGTATGTAGGTACTAGGTAGGCTAGGCATTCACCAGGTAATGTGTTCCCATGTGTCAAGGGTAGGGTGCTGCTGCGCGTGAGCACGTGCAGGTGTCGCTTCCAGAAATCGATTACGGCTGGGCCGATCGCGCTCAAATTTTGCACATAGAGACCGGTTAGTAGGTGTCCGTACAGGAGTTAGTTGGAAGTACCCCTCGTAATTCCTCACGTGCGTGGCTCGCCCTCTCGCTCGCTCCGTTTGTCTCCCCCACAGGGCGTTTTATTGTGATCATCTGAGGGTTGTTCGTGTAAGCTGGTGGATTCTGACCAGACTGTCACTCTGTTCAATACATGTTTCTGAAGCTTGGGAGAATTTCTTTAAGTGATTTGCAAAACTTTTATTTTTTACGATAAAACTTAATTCAAAAGCTGACGTACACCTAAATAAAAGCGCAATGAAGAATCAGCTTGTAAGCACCTTTCATGTTATGCCTGACACCAATTCATCGCAAATTGAAGCAGAAATTTGGTCGGTGTAAGGAAATCGAAATCGTGGATTGGTTGGTAACAGACTTCGATTTTTAGACCTCTGGGGAACTGAATCTCGCGCAGTCGGCGTCAACAGCGGCAGAAAAAGCTCCCACGATCCAACTTCTCCGCCACTAAATTAAGATCGTAAAGTAAGCGATGAAAAGATAAACATGCCGAAATGCGTTGTCGGCGGCTGGGCCGTTTCGGCGTCTGTAGATTCTGCTCCTACCATTGCCTCTGTAGTTAATTCTGCCAATAAGCGCTTATTTTCGGCGGATAAAAGTGCAGTGGACGGCGACCTTAATTGGATCAAAATATCCTAATTTTTACGGGTTGATAACAAATAAGTTTTCCGTCTATCCTTGATCTCAATTATCCCTAGAACGCCTAGGGGGGTTGTATCAACCCCCCCCCTGAGGTTTTTTCGAAGTGCACGCTAAACGGCTTGTCGTAGCGGGCTGAAATTTTCAATACCCTCTGGGGCAACCTTTGCGCATCTTTTGCAGAAAAAAATTGATCGGGTCATGTCAGGTCACGGAGTTATGACGTCATAAGAGGTACAGCCTCCGGCCGACAGTTACCAAACGTGTGCGCCGAATCCCTAGGTTTTCTGCCGGTGATACCCACATTGTTTGATTGATCATGATGAAACTTCCCATGCATGTTGGGGCAAGCATTGGCTATCGTGCGGTGCAAGAAAAGTGACTGGGTCAGGTCAGGTCACGGAGCTATGACGTCACAAGAGGAACAGCGTCCGGTACTATTTTTGAAAAGCGCCCGAACCACTATTTTGCTAATTCTTGTCACCTCAATGGGAATATGCAGCAATATTAGCTTCTATAGGGAGCAAATGGATCTCCCAAATCCAAAAATACAATCAGATTTCAAAAATTTAAATTTTGATTTTTCGAATTTCTGCCGCCGACTGTGACCTTGCCGACTTCCGGCGCTCCCAACGCGCCATTTTTAGAGCTAGGGAAACGAAATACATACCAAACGATAGAGAATTGATCAAGGAACACGATAGTGAAGGTTTCAAGTCGATATCTCCCACCGTTTTGCCGCAATCGCCGCGGAAAGTTGAAAAAGTTTGATTTTTTCGGAAAATTTGACCTTTGACCGGTCATAAGTAGGTCAAATGTTAACCTAGGACCAAAAAATATACCACCAATCGCGAGATCTCGTTGAGAGCAATCCATTGGTTTTTTCCGCTAAGCTCTACGACCTTCCGTTTCGAAACGCCAGGGGGGGGGGTCGTAACACCCCCCCCCCCCCTGGTCGTTCGTGTTATGAGAAATGGCCTGGTCGTGCGAGGGTTATACTAGGCTGAACTACGTAAAATTATGAATCAATTTGTATAAATTTTAGCTCATGCTACAAGGAACCTGCGCTAAAATATGCAATAAACTAGAGCACTCTAAAACACGTCCGCCCATCTCAACAATCTCTTGGCAACAATATTCTCTTATGATGTTGCAAAAGCGTGTGATAGAATGACTATACTCTGTTCCGTTTCAAGCTTGCAGTCGAAGTGCCCTGCTGAATGCAGTGCGTGATTTCTGTATATACAGCTCTTACATTTTAAGACGAAAATTCTTGAGCGGAGGAGCGATCTGCCGAAGAAACTCCGACTGCAAACTTGATATGGAACAGACTATAAAAGTTAATTGGTAATTCATAGGCGGTGTCAGCGTACCGGAGTTGGAAGGTGACTTCCTTTTCTTTTTTCCTGGTGCCGCCTATGATTTATCTCTTGTTCACTTCTACATGTAGGATAATACGTGACAAGGCCGTGTAAGAGGGATACGTGGGTATTGAACCTGTAATACAGGGTGGACCAAAAAGGATGGACACATTTTGAACTCGCATAAAACATGCATTATTGCATGCATGTGACTGGAAATGGTACCAAACGAGAGTACATTTCATGGAAATTCATAACGGCATCACTTTCAACTGCTTTCTCTCGTTTTCAGTCTCTCACAGCAAATGTTCGAAAAGATCGCCTTCGCGAGACAGGCACAGAGCGGCCGGTCTGGTGGCTGACGCGATAGCCCGACGACACATGTTCGCTGGTATGGCGCACACAGTCTTGGTGATCGCTCTCTTCAGGTCACAGAGACCTTCCTTGTAGACCTGGCCCTTGAGATGAGATGATAAAGAAGTCACTGCACAGCAGCAAGGTCACCGAAATGGTGTGCCCTAAGCGGAAAAGGAATCGTGGGTCCACTTTGGTTCGAGGAAGGGAGCGGCGACACCGTGACCGTCAATCAACAGCGCATACCAGGCGGCGCTGAGGAAGTTCTGAGAGCGAGTCCAAACGAAGCATGGCAGCCTCATCATAGACCTTATGTGGTTCCAGCAAGACGGTGCGCCTCCTCATATCGCAAAAACAACGCTCAAGTGCATCGAAAACCACTTCGGTGACCGGCTGATATCCCGCGGTGCCAGTCGGAACTGGCCTACCTGCTCATCCGACCTGACCACTATGGATGTTTTACTGTGGGGTCATCTCAAGGACCAGGTCTACAAGGAAGGTCCAGAAAGCCTCTGAACTGAAGAGAGCGATCAGCAAGGCTGTGTGAGCCATACAAGCGGGCTATCGCGTCAGCCACCAGACCGGCCGCTCTGTGCCTGTCTCGCGAAGGCGGTCTCTTCGAACATTTACTGTGAGAGACTGAAAACGAGAGAAAGCATATGAGAGTGATGCCATTATGAATTTCCACGAAATGTACTCTTGTTTGGTATCATTCCCAGTTACAAGCATGCAATGATGCATGTTTTATACGAGTTTAACCCGCGCCCTGCTGGGGGGTGTTTGAACGCCCCCCCCTTGTGGTTTTTTGCGAATATCTCAAAAACGGCGGCGCGGAGCGCCGCCGTTTTTGGTACACCTTATCATACATCAATTCTACACATGTTGTGAAAATTTCAGACCTAGGTCATTTAAGGTCAGGTCACCAGGTCACTTGAAGTGACCTCACCTCATAAAAAGTTTCAATGTCTGTCATAGCTACACCGAATGACCGATCGCTTTGAAACTTTCAGCGATTGCTAAGAGCAATAGCATGTACAAAAAGTATATCTCAGAATTTTGATATCGATGACCTAAGGTCAGGTCAATTTTGCAACCTCCCCATTATAAGTCAATGGGAGAAAATTGAAATGCGCCTCTTTTGGACGAAAGACATTATAAACACTCCCAAACACCGAATTACAAGTGGATTAGACACACTGAACATGAAAATGGTGTCCGTGACCCTTGTGTATGCCCTGAGGTCATCTTAGGTCACGAATGGTATCTAACAGTTTTTCGCAAATAACTTTTGATAGGGGCATGCTAGAGCGATGAAAACGCCTTAGATGTGTTCAGCTCGACGATACGGATCGACTGATATGCAACATGACCCTTTCCGGTCAGGTCATGACCTTGACCTGAGGTCAAATTTTCAAGTTGACCTTTCAAGGTCAAATTATAGTTCATTTGATGCGTCTTGACGAGAGGAACACGATGCCGGTAAAAGTAAGCTCGTACAGGGCTTGGGTCAAAAGTTATTGCAGAAAAACTGTTTCCGAAAAAATCGGCTATTTTTGCAGTTTTTGCCCCCTGCAGGCAAAACCGTTGACGTTAGGTCAAATCTGAGAGTATTACTCAGAAAGGGCGTTAATAGGGCTATCGAATGCGCTTTTCCGCGGCGCTGTAGCTCTATTGGTTCCCGAGTTATGCGTTGGCTTCTTGGAAATTTTCGACATTCGACCTGGAAATCGGCGAAATTTTGCCTTCAATGACCTCTGGTGACCTGACCTTTGACCTGACCAAAAAATTGACCGAAGTGATTTCGTCATTATTTTTGACGCTCTTTCGAACGCCGCCTTCCGCGTATCGCTACGTGGCCCAGGAGCCGAGTTACAAGGGGGGTGTTCAAACACCCCCCCCCCCCCAGCAGGGCGTGGAAATCCAGGACCCCCAGCCGGGCGCGGGTTAAAATGTTTCCATCCTTTTTGGTCCACCCTGTACTTACGGTGACTATTATAGTCACTATTTATAGTCAGACTATAAATAGTAACACTGGCGGATCCAGGGGGGGGGGCATTTAGGGCCATGGCCCCCAAAGGCCTAAAGTGGCCTGTTTGCCCCCCCCCCCAAAACGTCAGAAAAATTGCTAAGAAAATATACCTTGATGGAGGTTTTTAGCCACTTGGTGAAGTAAAGCTTTCCACAGCATAATATGGAGGCAACATGGTAGCAGTGAGGGTCAGTCAAAATTTGCGCGAGCGGAGTCGCCACTTTCAAAAAAAGACTGTGGTTGGCACGTGTTTATGGCGCGGCAGCTGGTAGTTGCCGGTGTTTCGCGTGGTGTGGCATCACTGGCGGATCCAGCGGGGGGGGGGGGCACGGGAGCCTGAGGTGCCCCTGACAGAAGGCCCGTGGTGCCCTTGCTAGGCCTGTGGTGCCCCTGGACCCTGGCAGGCCTGTGGTGCCTCTGGCGGGCCTAGGGTGCCCCTGCTAGGCTGCTGATGCCCCTGGGACCTGAGAGGACTGTGGTGCCCCTGACAAGCCTTAAGTGTCCCCAACAGACCCGTGATGCCCCCGACAGGCCCAAGGTGCCCCTGCGTGATGCCGTGATGCCTGCGAGGCCGGTGGTGCCCCTGCGAGGCCGGTGGGGCCCCTGACAGGCCCATGGTGCCCCTGCGAGGCCGGTGGTGCCCCTGCTAGACCGGTGGTGCCCCTGGCAGGCCTGTGATGCCCCTGCTGGGCCGCTGGTGCCCCTGAGCCCTGACAGGACTATGGTGCCCCTGACAGGCCCAAGGTGCCCCTGCAAGGCCGGTGGTGCCCCTGTAAGGCCTATGGTACCCCTGCTAGGCCTCTGGTGCCCCTGACAGACCCATGGTGCCCCTGCGAGGCCGGTGGTGCCCCTGGCAGGTCTCTGGTGTCCCTGACAGACCTGTGGTGCCCCTGACAAGCCTGTGGGGCCCCTCACAGGCCCGTGGTACCCTTGCTAGGCCTGTGGTGTCCCTGGCGGGCTGGTGGTGCCCGGTGCCCCTGCTAGGTCGGTGGTGCCCCTGACAGGCCTGTGGTGCCCCCGGGCACCAAGGGGGGTCATGACCCATGTGGCCCCCCTTGGATCTGCCACTGATACGTTATGGCTTATGCAATATGCGATTGCAGGCACTTGGTATCCCTCACTTATCCCTCATTGGGGGCTCTGGCGGGCTCCTGAGGGCCCACGTCTATCTCTGGGAGCCCTAGACGGGCTCCTTTGGGTCCTTTCAGTCCACTATAGCATAAGAGGTCTCCACGCGAGTCCTATACATTTGAGGGCGTACCCTGACGTCTGAGGTACCCAACTACAGCTCCAATGGTCTCTTACACTGGCGGATCCAGGAAGGGGGTATTGAGGGTCATGCCCCCTTCCCAGAGGCCTAAAGTGGCCCGTTTGCCCCCTCCCCCAGGCCCCAAACGATAATGAAACATAGTTCAATCAGTGCGTGGCCCAGGAGCCGAGTTAGACAGGGGGTGTTTTACCACCTCCCGGCCCGCAAAGGGACCCAAGCACTGACTCGAAGCGGGTTAACTGGTCGACAAAAGCAATGGTAAGTGTTTACGAAGTAATATAAAGGCATGGGTCGGGTGGGCTACCATTTATATATTTTTCTCTTTTTAGTTATAAAAATAAAAATATTCATAGTATCAGGGCTGTGACGAAAAATAAGTGGCCTAAATCCGATGAGAAAACAGGATTTGGGGGTACCCTAGGTTTGGCTCCTGCATGAGTTGGCCCCCCCAAAACGCAAGCCTGGATCCGCCAGTAAATAGTAATACCTACAAATAGTGTTGATCTATCTACAGAATGAATACCCACAGTTATAATGCACCAGCATTGTGATTTTCACCCAAATGATCTACTTCACGAATAGGACCTCTCAATTCCCGATGCCCTGGAACCGCCCCTGAGAAAGGTACCAACTTGAAACTTTCAGTGGTGTTCAGTGTATTTCTTAAAAAGTAAAAAAAAAACAGCATCCTAGCTCCAGCCGTTGCGAAGATATTGCCGAAAAACCTGAGGGTCGGATGAAAACCCCCTGCCACCAATACAATAGGGTTAAAAATCATGTATGACATGCCTTCAAAGATGCAGGTACGGAGCAGCTCTCCGTTGCTGAGGAGGTATACCACAGCTCACCCCTCGGCCAGGGCGGTTTCATGATAGGACGCCGCCCCGGCTTGGCCACGCGGGTCACACCACAATGCGCAAGTCTTTTGTCGCAGTGAGTGTCACTGTTTATTTCATGTATTAAATTGTAAGGTAAAAGTAGGCGTAGAGGAGAAGGCGTTCAAAAAAAAGAGAGTAGGCGCGGACGGACGGACACTCTCGATCTCAAATCATGTGATAAAACATATGACACAAACTACATACTATGACATACGACACAAACTACATACTATGACATATGACACAAACTACATACGTATGACATAGGACACAAACTACACACATTACATGCAGCCACCTCAGTAAGTATTCGCACACACTTTCCCTCGCTCTCTCTTCTGGCACGGCCGGCTCCTGCAGTAGCGACAGAGCTTGTTGAAGGCCTTCAGCGCGTCCAGGTCGCGGTCAGTGGGCGTGACCACCACGCTGGGACTGAAGACGGTGCCGTTGGGTTGTCCGAGCCGGGGGTAGTTCTGGTTGACCGTGTGACGGACGCAGTCAGCCGACGTAGCGAAAAGACTGTAAGACAAAGTATTTGTTACATCAAAGCAGGGACTGTGAAAACCCTCTCGCATGTGTTGGGGGTCGGATGGACCCCAATGATGGTTTTTCGCGAATAACTCGCGCAAAAGCGGGCGATCGCAACGAAACTTTCAGGACCCTCGAGTTCATCAATTTTACACCTATTTTTAAAATTGCATGACTCTGACTCAAATGACCTTTGACCTGTGACCTATATCTCGAGGCCATTTCTGGCTGAAATCGGCCGGAATTTTTTAATGTTTAGCCGGAATTTTTGGCCGGAATTTTTGAACTCAATTTTTTAGCAATTCTAGACCACGTAGCGTAAAACAAAGACCACCATTGAACTCTTCGTGACGAGCTGTATCGAATCAATACCCATTTTATGCAAACATATTAACTTTGAAAATTGACCTTATTTGACCTGACCTTGACCTAACCTTGACCTGACCTTCACCAAAACATAATTCCAACTGACCCAAGGGCTGCCCGTCCCACATAATCGCATTTGGCATATAAAATGGACCATAAAACATGCATCACATGATATTTTTATATTGTTACCCTCAGTGACCTGACCTGGTATCAGTGACCTCAAATAGCAAATTACTAGGGTGACTTGCTTACTCTGCAACGCGAAGAAGGGTTATTTTTGACCCGTGGGTATTGGGTTGGTCTGTGTCGATTTGGTTGGCATTCAGTTCGTTCGATTGCTTTTTGACGGCCAAGCATTTTGTAATAAAAAAATGCATCGCATCGAGGTGCCCGTGTCGTATTATCTTGCGTTCTACTTAAGAATGATTCGAAAACTGGCGCGAAATCTTTTGAGGACAATCGATGAATTTCGCTAAAAATGACAATGTAATGGTTTGGAGCATTTACATTTTAAATTGTTAGAGAAAATTGCATTTAAGATCTTCCATCTATGCTTTTTTCATTGTTTGCACAATATGTTTTTTTACTAAGCTAGAAACACTAATTAGAAATAGTTCCCGCATCATCGTCAAGAACAATAGGGAAGGCTTGAAGTGAATACAATAATCTAAACGGTTTTGTAATCTATGTGAAGACACTTCTAAAATTGCATGTAGAAATATTGAAGGCAAAAGTTCAACTTTTTCAGAAGACTTAAGTCTATAAACCTATTCAACGTGTGACAACTCAGCCGGTATTTCGTCGCCTACAGCCCAGCTATCCCTAGTGACCGATAGAGGCGCTGCTATCGATGTCCGCCCGTGCCGCATAACGCGTTTTTTTTCGCTATAACTTGGCCAAGGAAGGGGGTATCGATCTAAAATTTCATATGTATATCGAAGAGCGCAAAGACTATCACATGTATTTCGTTTTTTTTTTAATTCGAATGATTTGTGGGATTTTTTATAGTTTTTTTTTTGTTCTAAAAAAACATTTTTAAAAGAATTTTGAGATAAAAATCCAAGAATTTTGAAAACCCGAGATAGCAGTTTTGTAGCTCGGTCTTTTTCTACACGACCAGATAAAACAACTTTAGAATTGCACCCGCGCATGATGGGCTGAAGGGGGGGGGGGGCTCGGTATCAAAAGAAGAGTTCAAAAGCTATTGATTGCTTTTCCATGCGTTTTTGTGGCTATCATATAGTTCCTGAGATAAGGGCATGTTTTCTGAAAAATATAATGACGTGCAAATTCAGACATTTGATGACCTCTGGTGACCCCAATATTGCTCTAAGATGAAAAATGACAAAAAAATACTTTCCAACGTACGCATCGAGAGTTATCGACTGCTTTTTACCGCGTCTTTCTAGCCTTCTTAGTTTTTGAGTTAGATGTGGGTGGTAACATATGCCCCCTCTCCACTAGGGCGAGTTGGCCGAGACCGCCACTGGGGCGCAGGTTAACCCTCGCCCCAGTGCACTGGGGCGAGGGTTAATGAGAGGATCACTATGGTGCCATTAGTTTGCTCCTAGTAGCTTGGCTACTTCATAAGTTATTCGATTTTTTTCATTTCTAGCGCCACCATTTTGACTTTTTGGTCCACTGTGATGTCATCATTGACCTGACTTGAAAACGACGATAGAAAATTGTAGACCTTGTCCGTGCGTACCCCATGCGTTTACCACTTGTCGCTATTTTGCTTCGTTCTCTAGATCTAAGAGGGCGCGGTCAACAGTCGACCCCCCCCCCCGTCGGTTATAATTTGGCGCGGAACCCCGTCGGTGCGGCGGGATATGCAATATGGGGCATGACCAGATACAGGATAAGCGTTGACATAGTAGAGAGAAGCAGCGTGCTATACAGCTTTCTGAATGTGACGAAAGTCCGGTAGCAGCGCTGTACTACTCGGGCAGTTTTTTCCATGGCTAAGTTCTGATCTCCGATGATTTTGATGTGATCTGTTTGTTCCAAAGTGATTCCGTCAAAGGTAATCCGAAAGCTGACGGTTTGACTGACAGAAGAATTTGTACCGACCAGAGTCATGTCGATTTTTGGCGGGTTTAACTTGCAACCCGTTGTATCGAAACCACGCAGATTGTGTGGCCAGATCGCTCTCTATGTTACATCTCAGCTCGGGGACCCGTCTGTGGTTGGCAGGTGCTGTGTAGCAGTACGGAGTCGTCTGCATGGGATACAATTTTACAGAGCTGTCCGATAGGTGACATGACAGATCGTTGGTGAATATGTTGAACAATATTGGCCTCAAGTTGCTGCCGTGGATTACTCCAAATACAACGGTTTCGAGGCTGCTTCTTCCTTGTACAGACTACTTTCTGTCCCGAGAATACTCACTAAACCAGTGCACTGGTTGCAGTGGTCTGATATGCCGTTCCAGCTAAGCTTGTGAAATAACAATGTTGCTGTCCACGGCGTCGAATGCCTTGGATAGATCGCACGAACTGATACAAGTCACAAGACCAAGATCGCGGTTGGCGGCTATGGCACTGACCACATGTCTACCGCAGCCTCCTCGATGGAATTCATGGGACGGTACGCATACGGTGTGGGCCCGTCAACGTCTGCGTTTTTGCTATATAATTCACGACCTGGGCACTGCTGACTTTCTCAGCCCGCTAGTTTTTCTCAGACACTGAGTACGCTGATGGGCCTAAAGTAAGATGGCAGAGCTCTATCCCCGGTCTTATGGATCGGCACTACAACACCACGCTTCCAGATAGCTTAGACCTGTCCTGCTCTTGACACAATGGACATATTTAACCCTCGCCCGCACATGGGGGGGGGGTGGTTGCCACCCCCCCCCCCCAGGCAGTCTTTCTGCTCTGCACTCAACATTTTTAGAGCAAGAAGGCTGATTTTTCGTATAGCTGCTTGTCTATCCTTTCTTGATGTCCACTGAAAATTTCAAGTTTCTGTGATTTTTGGTTTCGGAGATATGACCTTGTTTTTCAGGTCATGTCATGACCCAAATGGCCAATTCTCAACATCTTGCGTTTGTCATGGGCCTTGTGAGCTTTTGACACCCTGATTTCGGCCTTTTTTGCCAGTCTTACCTCCCACCTATCATGGAACATGTTGTTCGACGATGTACAGGGGTCAAGGTCAGGGTCAAGGTCAACCTAGGTCATCTAAGATAATTGCGTTTTAGGCAAGCTGAATTTACTTTTTGTGAAGTTTTTTGACTGTATTTTTGGTAAAAGCTTCTCAGATCATGATTTCATGTAATATGGACCCAAAAACAATCGGTGCACACATCAGTATACACACAGACACACACAGACATACAAACACATATAATTGACCTTGACCTAACTTGACCTGAAATGACCTCAGCAGCAAAATTCTGGTCGGATAGTGTGACAAAGAGGTTCTAGCTGGCTTGGCACCAGAAAACAGCATCGTCATCGGTATTTGATAAGCAGCGCACTTGATATCCAACGGTGACCCAAAACAGCAACATTTTTTAGTTTGACCTGACCTGGAAGGTCAATGACTGACCTGAGAAAGTAAAACTGGGTATCATTGGATTTGTCTCTTCCCAAAGAATCTTTTTGGTCCTTACTGCTAAGCTCTATCTCCAACAGGAACGAAATGGCGCGGGGGGGGTGGCAACCACCCCCCCCCCCCCATGTGCGTTCTAGGATGGGAAAATGGCATGTGCGGGCGAGGGTTAACACATGGATGATGTGGGGTCCGACAACAGCAAAACACCGTCTCACAAGCTGCAGAGATCAGGGCTGCCAGACTTGGCGATATGTCGCCAATTTGGCGAATTTTGGAAGTCATTGGCGATAGAAGCACGGCGTTTGGCGATAGGCGATAAAACGTCAAATATTGGTGAATTTCCGAGTTCGCCTCCAAAGCACCGAATATTATTTAAAAAAATAAACAAAACAAAGCGAAAAACATCGTTACGAAATATTTCGTAATCTGATTAATTTAACCTTCCAACGTTTCATATTAGGCACTAAAATATAAAATATTCCTGATGAAAATATCTTCTGAACCACATCTCGCACGACCTTTGCTCAGGGGTGGAGATCTGTCAAAATGTCAGGGGGGGGGGGTCCATGCCGGGCAGATGGAGGCGGGCTGAATGCAGTACCATTGACTTACATAGCAGTAATTCGTTTTCAGGGGGGTCCTGACCCCCCCCCCCCCCCCGAGATCCCCACCTCTGCCTTTGCTATTTTATTTGGCGCTGGTTAAGGTACGCTGTTATGTAGATGAATATGAGAAACGAGATAGGTTACACGAACGCCAACTTGCGCTGCTACGTATGCTTATACAGCGCATCCTATTTGGCGAATTTTGGCGAAATTCGAGGGGCGAATTTGGCGATAAGGACCATTCTGGATCTGGCAACCCTGGCAGAGATAGCCCGTCTCTCCCAACCGCAGTCGAGTTGGACATTCGGCGGAAAGCTTATCCCTAGCTCAGGCACTAGGCAGTATCGCCGGCAGGACGCGGAAGGCCGCGCTAGTCACAATCGGTGGTCGGGGCGGCAGGGCTGGGCTGCCGGTTTCTTTACACATTAAAAAAAAAAAACGGCAGGTGTCGCCAAAAAAGACCCTTCCTGCCACCCGAGCGAAGGTGAGTATGAAATGAAAGCTCATCAAAATTATTTAATGATTCCACGCATTCTTACTTGTTAAATCCTGTAATGTTAATTGCCATCCTTTCTGTTATCATTCCGGTGATGAATAGATCGTCTATCCAGAAAAACGGCAGCTCGGTGGACCTTCTAACCATCGCACTTGCCATGTCCTGACTGGCGATATACAGCCACCCTGAAAAAAAAAATGGGTACAGTATCACTTTTCATTCCAAACACTATCACACATCGAATAGGTACAGGTTAACCCGCGCCGGGCCGGGGTTGTTTGAACACCCCCCCCCCTGCGGTTTTTCGCAGATATCTCAAAAACGGCAGCGCGGAGTGCCGCCGTTTTTCGGCACACCTGTTCGTGCATCTTTTCCGCACACGTTGTGAAAATTTAAGACTCAGGTCGCCTTAGGTCAGGTCACCAGATCACGCCAAGTGACCTCACCTCAGAAAAAAAAATAGGAATGCTCGTCATAGCTACACCGATTGATCGATTGCCTTGAAACTTTCAGCGATTGATTAAAGCAACATTATCTATAAAACGTATATCTCGGAATTTCGATCTCGCTGACATAAAGTCAGGTCAATTTTGCGGCCTCTCCAGCCAATGGGAGAACATTGAAAAGTGTCTGTTTTGCACGAACGCTATTCTAGACACTCAAACATCGAGATGTAGGTAAAATTGACACACTGAACCGCAAAATTGCAACTGTGACCCCTCGTTATGTCCCCGAGGTCATCTCAGGTCACGAACAGAATTTAACAGTTTTTCGCTAATAACTTCTGATAGAGGCGTGCTAGAGCGCTGAAAACGTCTTAGATGTGTTCGGCTCGACGTTGCGGATCGCCTGATATGCAACATGACCTATCCGGTCAGGTCATGACCTTGACCTGAGGTCAAATTTTAAAGTTGACCTTTCAAGGTCAAATTATAGCTCAATCGACGCGTCTCGACAAGAGGAAGACGATGCTGGCAAAAGTAATGTGATGGATCTTTTGAGTCAAAAGTTATTGCCGAAAAAAAACGCTTTTCGTAAAAATGGCTATTTTTTTGAGTTTTTGCCATCTGGAGGCTAAACCGTTGACCTGAAGTCAAATCTCAGAACATTACTCAGAAAGACTTGTAAAAGGGCTATCGAATGCGCTTTTCGGCGGCGCTGTAGCTCTATCAGTTCCCGAGATAGCCATCGGCAGTTTCCAAAATGTTGAAATAGTCAACATTTTTCCTTGGTGACCTCTGGTGACCTGACCTTTGACCTGACCCAAAAAATGACCCAAGTGTTTTCGTCCTTATTTTGGACGTTCTTTCGATTGCCGCTTACCGCGTGTCGCTACGTAGCCCAGGAGCCGAGTTAGAAGGAGCCGGCCCGGCGCGGAATCTCAGAGCACCGGCCCGGCGCGGGTTAACTTGACAAGCTGAACATACAATTTGCACCCGTGACGCCTCATATCCCTGAGGCCTTCTCAGGTCATGAAAAGTTCCCAGCAGTTTGTTTTCGGCAACCATTGTGATAGGGACATGCTAAAACGAGGAAAATGTATTCGATGTGTGATCAGGTCGACGATACGGATAGGATGATCTGCTTCATGTCATGGCCCTTCGCGTTATGTCATAATGCTTTCTGAGTATGAATGCTCCAGATGACCTTTTAAGGTCAATTTATAAATAATTCGACGCGTCTCGACGAGAGGAAGACGATGCTGGTGAAATAAATTTCTTGCTTTTCTTGAGTCAAAAGCTATCAAATAATTTGTTTTGCTAAAACGGCTATTTTTAGTCTTTGCCCTCTGCAGGCTCAACCGTTGACCTGAGGCCAAAGCTATTTTCCGGAAAGACAATTTAAAATAGCCATTGAATATGCCTTTCCAGTCTTTCCGAGACGATGTAGTTTACATTTATTGCCGAGTTCTGCGCCGATTTTTTTTTCTCGAAAGAAATGTTGAAATTGGCAACATTTCATGACCCCTGGTGGCCTGACCTTTGACTGGACCAAATAACTTCAACGTTTTTGCCATTATTTTTGACGCTATTTTGAATGCTGCTTATCGTCTGTCGCTACATTGCCCAGGATCCGAGTTAGACGGGGATGGTCCAGCCCCCCCCCCCCCTCCTTCCCAGCTCGGCGTGGTTAGCGCCGAGCAACGGCCCGGCGCTGAGTAAATATTGAAACTCCACTCAGCACAGTCCCTGCTTTTAGGGAGTGTGCTGAGTGGAAAAAGAGCATAGAACGATTCAACATACAATATTTGTTTGAAAATATTCCTCTTTTAGTGACTAAATTCCGAACGCCAGGGCCAATGAAATTTAAGGTTGGTTGTAACCAGACATGTGCATAGATGCGAGAAAATTGATCTGGGATCTGATCCCACGGATCCTGATCTCGGATCCGAAGGGATCATAGATCCAGCTCTGTAATTTATCGAGAGATCCGTAGGGATCACAGATCCGAGTCTCATTTTTTGCTGGAGATCCAGTGAGATCATAGATCT
Source organism: Amphibalanus amphitrite (assembly GCF_019059575.1). NCBI lineage: Eukaryota > Metazoa > Arthropoda > Thecostraca > Balanomorpha > Balanidae > Amphibalanus > Amphibalanus amphitrite. The sequence goes on from NW_024882382.1 coordinate 83,967, forward strand.
TCACTTATTTTTTGTCAACACATATATCCCAAAAAAAAAACACTTGTTTTAACTCACAAACGTTCTGTTTTAGTAATTTTAGTGATCGCACATCATAATCCGTAGTTTTGTGTCACTTATTGGCAAAGAAACCCTTTAAAACATGGTTTCAAATGTGATGCATGGTGGGATCCACTCAGATCATAGATCCATGTTCTTAATTTATCGTCAGATCATATGAGATCATAGATCCAAGATGTATTTTTCCCGCCGGATCCGGTGGGATCATAGATCCCAACCTGTACTCTGCTTCGAGATCCACTGAGATCATAGATCCATCACTCGGATCCATGCACATGTCTGGTTGTAACAACGTTTCCTTTCCAAATTTTGCTCTTCGTTGGGAAGAAAGTTTGCGATGTCAAAGCTTCTTAGCATACTTTGTTGTGTTAAATAGGTTTGCATTTTTTCAACTTTAAATTTATGCTCGTAGATTTTGTGAATTCGAATTTTAATTAGCTGTAATCACTTATCAGGCATTGCTTGTAACCGACGTTTTGTGTTTTTTTGGTGTGTGTTTTTTTTTGTGAAACAGGCCGCAGGCCATTTTTGATTCTCATAGGCTTTTTCAAGACAGGACTTTCGCGGTGGAACCTATTTGATACCTGGAAAGTATCAATCCTTTAACCCTCGCCGGCACAGCCGGCACAGGTGATGCCCTCAGGGGGGTGATGCAACGCCCTAAGGTTTTTCGCAAATAACTCGCGTAAAAACGTGCGATCGCGACGAAACTGTCAGTACCCTCGCATTGATCAATTTTACACCTACCCTGAAAATTTTATGACCCTGACCCAAATGGCCTTTGACCTGTGACCTCTTTTCTGAGGCCATGTTTGACCGGAATCGCGATTCGGCGTATGTCGGCTCGCATTAGCCGCGCGGTTGCAAGCTTTTCGTGGTTTCAAACGTTCAAACATGTGATTTGATGTTGCTCCCATGCATTAGGGTGGGCTTTAAGGTCACCTGAAGGTCAGGTCAGGCCAGTGACCTTTGGTGACCTCGGTTCACTTTTTCGAATTTATATGTTTCTAGGCTAGGTTTTGGAGCTGAATTCGAATTTAGCAACCATTTGGACATTTACGAAGTAGTTTCGGTACCTTCGTAACATGTTACGAAGCTGTCAGAGGCGGTTGACACGTGTTACGAATACCCGTCACGACCACTACCGGTTGACCTGACCTGACCTGACTCGACCTGGTCTAAATGCTTAACCCGCGCCGGGCCGGTGCTCTGAGATTCCGCGCCGGGCCGGGGGGTGTCTGAACACCTCCCCTTCTAACTCGGCTCCTGGGCCACGTAGCGACACGCGGTAAGCGGAAATCGAAAGAACTTCCAAAATAAGGACGAAAACACTTTATCATTTTTTGGTTCAGGTCAAAGGTCAGGTCACCAGAGGTCACCAAAGGTAAAATGTTGACTTTTTCAACATTTTGGAAACTGTCAACGGCTATCTCGGGAACCGATAGAGCTACAGCGCCGCAGAAAAGCGCATTCGATAGCCCTTTTACAGACCTTTTTGATTAATGTTCTCAGACTTGACCTCAGGTCAACGGTTTAGCCTCCAGAGGGCAAAAACTTCAAAAATAGCCGTTTTACGAAAAGTGTTTTTTTTTTCGGCAATAACATTTGACTCAAAAGAGGCGAGCCATGTCATTACTTTTGCCAGCATCGTGTTCCTCTTGTCGAGACGCGTCGAATGAATTATAATTTGACCTTGAAAGGTCAACTTGAAAATGTGACCTCAGGTCAAGGTCATGACCCGACCGGAAAAGGTCATGTTGCATATGAGGCGATCCGCAACGTTGAGCCGAACACATCTAGGCGTATTCAGCGCTCTAGCACGTCTCTATCAGAAGTTATTAGCGAAAAACTGTTAGATTCTGTTCGTGACCTGAGATGACCTCGGGGACATAACGAGGGGTCACAGTTGCCATTTTCTGGTTCAGTGTGTCAATTTTACCTACATCTCGATGTTTGTGAGTGTCTAGAATAGCGTTCGTGCAAAACAGACGCTTTTCAATTTTCGATAGGCGTTATCACTAGTGTATTCGCGGCCCTTGGGGCGACGTAAGAAAAGAGGAAGACAACTGGCCCCAAGAACTTTAAATTATCAGTTAGCATGCATCTTTTCCTTGATATGTAGATAATTTACCATTAATTGTTAGAGAAAATTGCATATAAAATCTTCCATTTATGCTTTTTTCATCGTTTGCATAATATGTTCTTTTACTAAGCTAGAAACACTAATTAGAAATAGTTCCCGCATCTCGTCAAGAACAATAGGAAAGGCTTGAAGTGAATAGAATAATCTAAATGGTTTTGTAATCTATGTGAAGACACTTCTAAAATTGCCTGTAGAAATATTGAAGGCAAAAGTTCAACTTTTTCACAAGACGGATGTCTATAAACCTATTCAACGTGTGACAACTCAGCCGGTATTTCGTCGCCTACAGCCAAGCTTTCCCTAGTGACCGATAGAGGCGCTGCTATCGATGTCCGCCCGTGCCGCCTAACGTCTCCCATTGACTTACCTTCGCCCCAGTGGGGGGGGGGGGGCATATGTTACCACTCTGTCGCGTTTTTTTGCGTGTAAATAAAAAACCGCGGCGCGTAGCGCCACGCCGCTTGGGGTAGCTTTTTGTACATCAATTTTGGACAATGTGTGAAATTTTTGAGCCCAGGTCATGTCAGGTCAGGTCACCAGGTCAAGTTAACTGACCAAGCCTAAAAAAAAGTTTGCAATCCTCTCCAGCCTGCAGTGTTTGTCAGAAAGGTTTGAAACTTTGTGGATTGCATGATGGTATGGGCGCCTATAATTTGTATATCTCGGATTTTTTATATCCGTGGCCTAAGGTCAGGCCAGTGGCGTGACCTTACCATTATAAGTCAATGGAGAAACATGAAAATGCCTCTAAATCCATGTGTACGCATAGGAACAGTCCAAATAATTCAGAATCACAATGATTTGGACCACCCGTGACGGCCATGGTGTCTTTTTTGCTGATAGCCTCTAGAAATGTCATCCGAGGTCATTAGAGGTTACAAACAGATTTTTTGCAAATAACTCTCGATTGGAAAAAGATAGGACGCTGGGGATGGTCTCATTGTGTTTGTCTTGCCGAGACGCGTCGACTGATATGCAACATGACCTTTTCCGGTCAGGTCATGACCTTGACCTGAGGTCAAATTTTCAAGTTGACCTTTCAAGGTCAAATTATAGTTCATTCGATGCGTCTCGGCGAGAGGAACACGATTCTGGCAATGGAAATGTCGTAACCCTTTTCAGTCAAAAGTTGTCGAAAAACACTTTTCGAAAAAAAAACAGCTGTTTTTGGAGTTTTTGCCCTCTGGAGGCTAAACTGTTGACCTGAAGTCAATTTTGATGATAACCTTATCGAAAGAAGAGTTTAAGAGCTATCGATTGCGTTTCAATGCGTTTTTCTAGCTATCATAGTTCTTGAGATAAATGCATGTTTTCTGAAAAATATGATATTTGGCAAATTATGACCTTTGATGACCTCCAGTGACCCCAATTTCGCTCTAAGATGAACAATGACAGAAATACTTTCAAACGGACGCATGGAGAGCTATCGACTGCTTTTTACCGCGTCTTTCTAGCCCTTAGTTTTTGAGTTAGAGGTGGTTGGTAACATATGCCCCCCCCCCCCACTAGGGCGAAGTTGGCTGAGACCGCCACTGGGGCGCGGGAATGGAGAGGCCGCAAAATTGACCTGAACTTAGGTCAACGATATCAAAATTCCGAGATATAAATTTTATAGATAATGTTGCTCTGATAAATCGCTGAAAATGTCAAGGCAATCGATCAGTCGGTGTAGCTATGACGAGCATTCTGATTTTTTCTGAGGTGAGGTCACTTGGCGTGACCTGGTGACCTGACCTAAGGCGACCTGGGTGTGAAATTTTCATAACATGTGCGAAAAAGTGCACGAACAGGTGTGCTTGACATCCTGGGTGATACTAGTAAAGTAGCTAGCCAACAAAATTCGAAGAACGCCGCTTGATTCGCATCCATCGTCATTTGTATTCATTCCAAATTAATCATATAATTTGAAGACTGATAAATGTTAACGTAAGGAGACTTCTAAGCATATTAGCAGTTATACTACTCCCCACAGCGACCAATAATTACCTACCTGATACATACGGTGGGTAATACTCCTTTGGCCACTCTTCCAAGCTGACATGCCATTTAGAATCACCACGGTAAGGCTTGGCCTTTCGGAAGGCATTACCACCCAGGTATCCCGTATCAGGGCTCTTCTCCAGCAAGTGCAGTACCTCGTACACATTGTAAGCGATGTCATCGTCCATCTTGATTATATGTCTGTAACAGAAAATAGATTGACCTTTTTATGATTAACCCTCACCTGCACATGGGGGGGGGGGGTACCACGCCCCCAGGTAGTTTTCTGTTCTGCACTGAACGATTTTAGGGCTAGAAGCCTGATTTTTCGAAAAGCTGCTCCTCTATCAATTCTCAGGGTCCACTGGCAATTTTAATACGCGCACCGACGGGGGTCTGCGCCAACTTCGTACCGACGGAGGGGGGGAGGCACGGATGACCGACCCCCTCCCCCCTGAGATCTCGAGAACGAAGCAAGATAGCGACAAGAGGTAAACGGCATCGGATACGCACGGACACGGTTTACAATTTTTACAAGATCATTTTCAGGTCAGGTCAAAGATGACGTCACAGGGGCCGAAAAAGTCAAAATGGCGGCGCTAGGTATGGAGTTTTTTTTCTCGAATAACTTTCGAATTAGTCAAGATAGGAACAAACTAAGGGCATCATCGTGATCCTCTCGTCAATCCGCATCGAATGATATATATGTTGACCTCGAAAGGTCAAGGTCAAAGGTTGACCTTCAGGTCACGTGACCTCGAGGTCATCATGTATATCATTCGATGCGTCTTGACGATCTGAACACAATGAAACCATCCGCGCGGCTGTATCTTGTTCCTGTACGGAGTTATTGGCAAAAAAACCTTTGGTGACCTTTGATGACGTCACATGACCTTACAGCTGCCCAACAGCAAAACAGACCTCAAGGTACTGAAGGTTGATCGTATATGAGGTCATGTATGGTATATGGGGCCATTCCGACCCGTTTTAGCGGTAAAAACAGGGAGTTGATTTTTCCCCCATTGACTTATAATGGGGAGGTATCGAAATTGACCTGACCTTAGGTCACCGATATCAAAATTCCGAGATAAACAAATTGTACAAATTGCTACTAATGACCTAATAACATCCTGCGACTTTCAAAGGCCTCCGACATCTACTGTAGCTCTGGCACGGTGACAAAGTTGCAAAAAAGTGACTTGAGGTTGGGTCATTCAAAGTGACCTGGTGACCTGACCTTAAAAGTTAGGAGGTTCAAACTTGCACACCATGTGTAAAATTGATAAGTCTTCGTGTTGAGTGCTTTATCATTTTATTAATCGCTGGCATAAAACAATCCCCGAAAGGTTTGTGATTTTCGAGTTTTAATTTTGATTCTTCAATTTCATTTTATTCAAACTTTTGTTTCCTTCCGTTTCGTCTGCCGTAACGCCCCTGTGACGTCACTCCTGCTCCGCCCACCGTCCCGGGCGTGGCCGTGCGTCAGCGCCTTCTGTCCGCGGTGGGGACGTCTGGAACTACGAGTACGTCTGTGACGGAGGCTGTTGCTAAGGTCAGCACGTCCGTTGCGGTGTGACTTAACTGTGGTGCAGCTGTGGCTACGTGAGACCCAATGTGCTACGTGCCTTAACCCGGCACCGCCTGGGCTATTTCCGTACCCACGACAGCCTGGGGGGTCGGATCTGACCCCCCCCCCCTGTTATCTCGAGAACCAATGGTCGTATCGAGCCCCGCGAGGCGGCGTTCGAAAGGTCTCTACGAGACCTTCCCAAAGCACTCTTAAGATTTTAAGATTGAGGTCAACTTTCGGGTCAAGGTCAGGTCAAAGGTCAAATTCAGGGGTTTTGCATGACTAGGCTTACGGACAGCGGAATCGATAGCTGCTGCTCGAAACTCACCAAAAATGACCTCAAAGGCCTAGTGAAGGTACCATGTGCGTATAGGGGTCATACTAAGTACGGGTCAAGGTCAGGTCAGGTCACGAAAGGTCACGGTTTTCAATTTCTGCTACATGGGCGTGCGACACATGTTTTATGGCTTATTTTTCACGCCGAATCCGATGGTAATGGTTATATGTGACCCCAAGTCACTGTGCTGGTGATAAGTGTGCATTGAAAGCATAAAAATTCGTTAATACCATACATAACTAAACGAGGGCTAAGAAAAAAGTCAATTTTTCAACTTTTTATTTTTGACATAAAAATGCACTTTTCTAGACGCGCTTTGTCCCAGGAATCTAGTGGTGCCATTTGTTTTCACATGCGATGTTCAGAAGTGCCTCTAATTCACGAAAATGCTTATGACGTCACCATGCCCTATGCATGTTGGAGCTATTTTTTACAATTTGGGGGTCAAAAATCAAGATAGAAAGTTGAAATTTGGGGCATCTAATGTTCTAATAGATCTCTACAACATATATTCCTGTTTTTTGAAATTCTCAAAATTTTGGATTTAATTAGCTGTTTTCCAAAAAATATAGTTTTTTTGAATTTTTAGGGGTAAAAAAACGCATTTTATGGAAAATCCGAGATAGCCATTTTAAAGAACTCGTTGAGCTGCGTCTTTTCATGTCCTTAATTTGCAATTTGCTTCAAACCCTGATTTTTGGCGATTTTTTTAAACATTTGCCACCTTTTGACTAAAAATGCCATGTAGTTCCATCACTAAAATCGATATATCTCAAAAAATTTTGAAAAGTTTTTCTTGAAAATTGCACAGAGGACGTCAAATTGATGGGGGAGAAGGTATGCCAAGTTTCAAGTAGATAGCGAAAGTGGTTCATGAGAGATTCAAGAAAAACGGAGGGGGGGTCGGATCCGACCCCCCCCCCCCAGGCGGTCGCGGGTTAAGCCTGCGCGCTGCCTCACATTGTGCCCACGTCTGCTGTAGCTTCAGCTGTTTTGTAATGGCTGCCAATGACTCATCCTGATGTGACTGTCTTCAGAGGTGCTTGTCTTAATTGGAGTGGCCCATTCTGTGCGGACAGTGATAGATTAGGGAAACGGGGGGAGGGGTTGGGTGTGGGAAAGCGAGGCTACGCTTTGGCCGGACTGCGGGGGGGGGGGAGGGGGACTGTCTGACCGAGCCGTGCCGAAAAGATACTACGTTAAAAGCTCAAGATGTAGCGTGCTACATAAGCGAAAAACGTTTGAACTGTTTTTAGCGATTTTTTTTTATATTTATACCCCCCCCCAACCCCCCTAAATATTGACATAGAGCAACAATATTTGCACAGGGTCGGGAACTCGCTGGACCCACATACGTACCAAATTTGGTGTTTCTAAGTGCCATAGGAGCCAATCGCGAGGGGGGTTGCATCAACACCCCTGCCAGGCCGTGTTATGAAAAATGCCCTGCCAGGGCGACGATTATACTTTAGGTTGGCGATGGTCTGACATCATAAAACAAGCCTGTTTCAAATTTTCCCCGATTTTTTTCTGTATGTACCGTATTTTACTCGAGAGGGCAAAAATGTTTTATCACCGCTCATTGCCAAAGTAGATTGAGGAAAATTTTGGAAATCACGTGGGTTGTATAAAAGAATGGCTACACAGTCAAATCTGTAAAAATACGCAGCACTTCTTTAACCCTCGCCGGACCTATTGGTTTTCTACATACGCGCCGGCCGGGGGGGGGGGGGCGGGTACGACCCCCCTCGCCGTTTCGCCCCTGGTGGAGCTAGCGCGTCGCGGAAAAAACGAGCGTGTGCGCCGTTACGAGACGCAGAGATTGGTACCCGATTTTAAGGTCCTAGGTCAACCGGTGACCTCTGAGGTCAGGTCAAGTGCTCCAGGGTACGGTTCAGTTTTTGGTGAATAACTTCGCAAAAAACGGCCGCAGAGCCGCGATGTTGGCAGCATCGTGTTCGCCTCGCTCAGGCGCGTCGAATGATATACTTTTTGTTCGGGTCAGGTCAACTTAGGGTGTTGACCTCAGGTCAAGGTCAGGTCAGCACCCCCAGGTCACGAAGTTGGTCGAAAGAGGTCATGTCGCATATCATTCGATTCGGCAGGTCTTCCTGAGTCCATTGGTGGCTTTCTCGACTCGCTAGCTCAATTTGATCGGGAGTTATTGACGAAAAACTAATATGACCTTGATGACGTCATAAATGACGTTACGGAAGGTAAACATTGCAAAAATGACGCATCTAACCTTGCAAGGAGTGCATCAAATCACGATTCTGTGTGCTTGAGATAGTTGGAGATCGTTCCCGGCGCCAGAATAGCAGTTTTCATTTTTCCCCATTGACATAATGGTGAGGTCACGAAAATGACCTGACCTCATATGACCTTTAGGAAAAATCCGAGATATACAAGTTGTGAGAGTTATAATGGATACTAGATCCTGCAAGTTTCATTTCCCTGTGACATCTCCTCTAACAGTGAGAACGTTGCGAAGTTGCGACATCTGAAGACCGTGCAGAGGTTCACTTATGACGTCATAGGTCAGTGACCTGACCTGACCCAAAAATGCGGTTGGTGTCAAAAGATGCGGCTTGGATCAAAGGTCAGGTATGCCAAGTTTCAGCTCTCTATCGCCAGCGTGTTCGGAGCTATCGCGAAAAAACCCTATGGGGGGGCGGCACCCGCCCCCCCCCCTCGGCCGGCGAGGGTTAACCCGCGCCCCGTAGGGGGGGGCGAAACGGCCCCCTGTCCTTTTCGGTCGATATCTCCTAAACGGCTGGAGATATCGCCACCAAACTTTCAGGACCCCTCCGGGCATCAATTTTACACATTGTAACCAAAAATTGTTCCAGAGGCTGTGATAGGTTGGCCAGAAATGACGTCAGAGTGACGTCATGTTCTGTCATTTTCGACCGAAAAAAGACCTTCGCGAGAAGACCTGTCAGGCCTACAGCTTTGAAGATACAGAAAAATGATCAAGACATAAAAGGTGTAGAATTGACAGGGCTACAAAACTGCTATCTCGGATTTTTGAAATTTTTGAGTTTTGATCCCCAAAAATCAAAAAAGCATTTTTTTTATATATTAGCCAAAAAACCCAAACAGTTTTTTGAGTTTCGAAAAAACCGGAATATATGTGATAGTACCTACCGTCTTCTATCTACATACCAAATTTCAGATCGATACCTCGTTTTTTGGCCAAGTTATAGCGAAAAAACTGTTCAAAAATGATGACGTCAAATTTTCAAACTCAATTTTTGGCAATTCTAGAACTCGTAGAGCAAAACAAAGACCACCATTAGACTCCCCGTGACGAGCTGCATCGAATGGATACCCATTTTATGCAAAAATATCAACTTTGAAATTTGACCTAATTTGACCTGACCTTGACCTGACCTTCACCAAAACGTGACCTAGGCTGGCCCCAAAGGCTGCCTAACCCACATAATCGCATTTGTCATGTAAAATGGACCATAAAACATGTATCACACGACACATTCATATTGTGACCCCCGGTGACCTGACCTCGCTGTGACCTGACCTGGTATCAGTGACCTCAGATAGCAAAGTATGTGTTTGACGAACAATATACCATCGATGGTTTTCAATAAATTACCAATTTACTCGATTTCACAGCACATTTCTTGAATTGCCTGTGAACGGTGAAAACCTGACCTTTGACCTGACCTGTGACGTCATCGGTTTGACCTAGGTCAATGAAATTTGGTCACAAGGTAGTTCCTGGGTAGGGCTATCGAACGCCGTTTGAATTTTGAAAATCGGCCGGTAACTTTCCGAGATCTTAGGGGGGGCCGAAACGGCCCCCCCCCCCCTACGGGTGGTAGGGTCCGCCGGTAGCCCTACGGGGCGCGGGTTAACACGCGCACCGACGGGGGGGCGGATATACGCCCCCTGAGGTTTTTACGCGCCGCGGTTTAAATTTGGTACGACTATTCTCTCATCAATTTTACACATGGTGTGCAAGGTTGAACCTCCTAACTTTCAACCCTCGCCCGTAAACGGTGTTTTGCCACCTTCGCCCATGCAGGGGGGTTGGTGCGACCCCCCCTGGCGTTTGAAAACGGAGCGTCGTAGAGCTTAGCGGAAATGACCAACGGATTGCTCTCAACGAGATCTCGCGATTGGTGGTATATTTTTGGCCCTAGATCAACATTTGACCTACTTATGACCGGTCAAAGGTCAAATTTTCGGAAAAATCTAACTTTTTCATATTTCCGCGCCGATTGCGGCAAAACGGTAAGAGATATCGACTTGAAACCTTCACTATCGTGATTCTTGATCAATTCTCTATCGTTTGGTGTGTATTTTGATGTCATAACTCTAAAAATGATGCGTTGGGAGCATCGGAAGTCTGCAAGGTCATTTGTGCATTGGGTAACGTCAGGCGTGTGACGTCACTGACCTGACCCTGACCCAAAATGAACTACAAGAAACAACCGACGATGCCTGAAATGGATAGCAAATTCGAATTCAGGGCATCAAAATACCCCGAAAAGGCATACAAGTGCAAGAAGTCATTACAGGTCAACCGAGGTCACTGACCTGACCTTGACCTTTAGTAACCTTGAAAAGGTCAACGGACATTGTGCCAATGTCAAATCAGCCAGTTATGATTCTAAAACAATCCATCAGTGTGTCAGGTCAGTCGGCATTTATACCAATGTGAAGCAATCTCCAATTTAGTGTAAATCTGGCCGGAGGTTGTTCCCTTTATGACGTCATAACTCCGTGACCTGATATGACCTTGACAAAAAAAAACAAAAGTTGCGCAAAGGATGCCCCATAGGGTACTGAAAATTTGAGCAGGCTATCTGAAACGGTTCGGCGTCATGTAGCTAAGAAAAACCTCAGGGGGGCTGCACCAACCCCCCCCCCTACATGGGCGAGGGTTAAGGTCACGTCACCAGGTCACTTTGAATGACCCAACCTCGCTACTTTTTGCAACTTTGTCACCGTGCCAGAGCTACAGTAGATGCCCGAGGCCTTTGAAAGTCGCAGGATGTTATAAGGTCATTAGTAGCTACGATTTGCATATCTCGGAATTCTGACATCGATGACCTAAGGTCAGGTCAATTTCTCGACCTCCCCATTATAAGTCAATGGGAGAAAAATCAACTCCCTGTTTTTACCACTAAAACGGGTCGAAATGGCCCAATAAACCATACATGACCTCATATACGATCAGCCTTCACTACCTTGAGGTCTGTTTTGCTGTTGGGCAGCTGTTAGGTCATGTGACGTCATCAAAGGTCACCAGCGGTTTTTTGACAATGACTCCGTACAGGAATACGATACAGCCGCGCGGATGGTCTCATTGTGTTCAGCTTGTTAAGGCGCATCGAATGATATACATGATGACCTCGAGGTCACGTGACCTGAGGTCAACCTTTGACCTTGACCTTTCGAGGTCAAAATATATATCGTTCGATGCGGATTGACGAGAGGATCACGATTATGCCCTTAGTTTGTTCCTAAATTGACTAGTTCGAAAGTTATTCGAAACAAAACTATACATACGTATCGCCTCCATTTTGACTTTTTTTACCCCTGTGACGTCATCTTTGACCTGACCTGAAAATGACCTTTGTAAAAATTGCAGACCTTGTCCGTGCGTATCCCTTGCCGTTTACCGCTTGTCGCTATCTTGCTTCGTTCTCGAGATCGTAGGGGGGCGGTCATCCGCCCCCCCCCCCGTCGGTACGAAGTTGGCGAAGTCGGTGCGCGTGTTAATTAACCCTCGCACGACCAGGCCATTTCTCATAACACGAACGACCAGGGGGGGGGGGGTTGTTACGACCCCCCCCTGGCGTTTCGAAACGGAAGGTCGTAGAGCTTAGCGGAAAAAACCAACGGATTGCTCTCAACGAGATCTCGCGATTGGTGGTATATTTTTTGGTCCTAGGTCAACATTTGACCTACTTATGACCGGTCAAAGGTCAAATTTTCCGAAAAAAAATCAAACTTTTTCAACTTTCCGCGGCGATTGCGGCAAAACGGTGGGAGATATCGACTTGAAACCTTCACTATCGTGTTCCTTGATCAATTCTCTATCGTTTGGTATGTATTTCGTTTCCCTAGCTCTAAAAATGGCGCGTTGGGAGCGCCGGAAGTCGGCAAGGTCACAGTCGGCGGCAGAAATTCGAAAAATCAAAATTTAAATTTTTGAAATCTGATTGTATTTTTGGAATTGGGAGGTCCATTTGCTCCCTATAGAAGCTAATATTGCTGCATATTCCCATTGAGGTGACAAGAATTAGCAAAATAGTGGTTCGGGCGCTTTTCAAAAATAGTACCGGACGCTGTTCCTCTTGTGACGTCATAGCTCCGTGACCTGACCTGATCCGGTCAATTTTCTTGCACCACACGATAGCCAATGCTTGCCCCAACATGCATGGGAAGTTTCATCATGATCCATCAAACAATGTGGGTATCACCGGCAGAAAACCTAGGGATTCGGCGCACACGTTTGGTAACTGTCGGCCGGAGGCTGTACCTCTTATGACGTCATAACTCCGTGACCTGACATGACCCGATCAATTTTTTTCGGCAAAAGATGCGCAAAGGTTGCCCCAGAGGGTATTGAAAATTTCAGCCCGCTACGACAAGCCGTTTAGCGTGCACTTCGAAAAAACCTCAGGGGGGGGGGGGGTTGATACAACCCCCCCCCCCCTAGGCGTTCTAGGGTTAAGATTGCGATGGCCCATACCTCCCAGGTCTCTCCTACTTGTATGATAAAAAGAATGGCACCATCGTGTTCTACGCCCAAAATTACCCATAAAACATATGTCATGGGTTGCGAATACCAGTTTTGATTTTCGGGGATATGTGCTTACCTGATTGACCTGACCTTGACCCTGGCCTATGGTTGATTGACCCCTACATGGAGCTGACACTCTTGTAGGCCTTATATGAAGGATTGTGCACCGTTTTGACAGAGTATATCACGAGAGGCGCCCATTACGAGGCTCTGAAGTCCATGCTACTGAAAGCCCGATTTCAGGTGTTTGACCTGACCTTGACCCGACCTGTGACTTCGAAATTCAACTTTCAAGTAGTTCTCATCTGAAGCGTCTCGTCGCGTCCTTTCGTTCGCCACCTTGTGCGTGTCGCTGCGCCTATTGGGTCTCGAGTTATCGGCTGGAGGCGTTTAACGTTCCCCCCCCCCCCCCCCCCAGCAAACGGCTGGTGGCGAAATACCCAAGCAATTACCGGGTTTTAAAGAACTATCGGATGCGCTTCATTTGCGGCGATGCAGCTCTATAGGCTCCTGAGTTATGTGCCGATTTTCATGCTAGCATCCGCCTCCCCGTCCGTACGTTGGTTAACCCGCGCCCTGGTTGGGGGGGGGGGTATTTTTGACCCCACCCTTCCAGAATTTTCGATATATCTCCAGAACCGCTGCGCCGATCGTCACCAAACTTTAAGTACCCTCCCGGACATCAATTGTACACATTGTGACCGAACATTTTATTAAAGGCTATGATAGGTTGGATGGAAATGACGTCAGAGTGACGTCATGTTCTGACGTTTTCGACCCAAAAAAGGGTTTTGCGGGAAGAGCTCTCAGGCCTATAGCTTTGCAAATACAGAAAAATGATCAAGACAATAAAAGCTGTAGAATTGACAGTGCTAACAAAATTATAATTGTTGGACCTTGATCCCAAACATAAAAAGATTTGTTGAATATCATAGCGAAAATATCCAAAAAGTTTTTTGAATTTCGAAAATAACGGAATATATGTGATAGTCCTTACTCCTTACCTCCTTCTATCCACATACCAACTCTGAGATCGATACCTCTGGTTTTGGCGAAGTTATAGCGAAAAAAAAACTGTTCAAAATTGATGACGGCAAATTTTCAAAATTTTGTAGCAATTCTAGACTCCGTAGCGCAAAACAAAGACCACCATTAGACTCCCCGTGACAAGCTGCATCGAATCCGTACCCATTTTATGCAAAATATCAACTTTAAAATTTGACTTTTTTTACCTGACCTTTTCTTAAAAGAAATTTTGTCCGAATGGATGAATGGGTGGCTATGGGCCCGGGTGCCCGGCTGCAGTGCTTGTTACGAATGACACCACGGACCCACCACCCCACCTTGCCCGCGCCCGGTTCACCGGTGATAATTTGGATCGAAAGTTTAGCGTGCCGCAGGTAGATGGCGGCACGGTCCTCCCGGGTCTAGCGTGGCCCTCTCTCGCCAGTTGCCAGCTGGCTTAACCCTCGCCCCGTTGGGGGGGGGGCATTTTGGCCCCCCTCCTGTGGTTTTTCCTGAATAGCGAGACAACGGCGGCGCGCAGCGCCGCCAAATTTTTAGTACCTTCCCGGGCATCAATTTGACACCTTCACACAAAATGTCAAGTCTTAGGTCACCTTAGGTCAGGAGTTATTGAGGTCAAACTGAGGTCATGTTCGAGCAAAAATGAGCAAAAAACATGCAATCTTGAAACGCTCACCAAATCTACAGTTATCAAGCAATTTCAAAGTTCTTTAAATGTTCTAGTAGACAAAAAGCGGTGCTACAAAACTGCTATCTCGGATTTTCAAAAAGTTGGGATTTTGACCCCCCAAAATTTTAAAAAATTGATTTTTTTTAGAAAAAAACTAAAAAAAACAATTTTTTTTCCCGAATTTCGAAAAAAACGGAATATATGTGATAGTCTCTGCGCTCTGCTATATACATACTAAATTTCAGATCGATATCTCGTTTTTTGGCTAAGTTATAGCAAAAAACTGTTCAAAAATAATAACGTCAAATTTTTAAACTCAATTTTTAGCGATTCTAGACCACGTACGGCAAAACAAAGACCACCATTGAGCTCCCCGTGACAAGCTGCATCGATTCAATACCCATTTTATGCAAAAATATTAGCTTTGAAATTTGACCTAATTTGACCTGACCTTTTTAAAAAATTTTAAATAAATTTAGTCCGAACCTTTTGATGGGAAGGATTCACAAGGACAGAGCCACCGCTAAGCGAAGCTTGTTGCGATGACCCTGCCCTCTACCCTCCGATCGCGCAATTCCGATTCTATGGCAGAATTTAGAGTCCAAAGTTGTATGTGCGCACAAAGCCGCGCACGGCCGGTCCCCTCGCTGACTTCGCCTGGCTACGGCCTGCCACCAACCGCAACCATACCTGTCAGGAGGCCCATAAATGTCGAGCGCCCGTCGCGCTTCGAACCCGGACTGTCATAACCGGGAACGCGTGCTCTCACCACGCGGAGTCCAACGCTCTAACCAACTGAGCTACGGGACCGGCAACGGGACCTTGACCTGACCTTGACCAAAACGTGTCCTAAGCTGGCCCCAAAGGCTGCCTGACCCACATAATCGCATTTGTCATGTAAAATGGATCATAAAACATGTATCACACGACACTTTCATATTGTGACCCCCCAGTGACCTGACCTCTGTGACCTGACCTGGTATCAGTGACCTCAAATAGCAAAATTTGAGTTTGAAGAACATTTCCCCATCGATGATATTCAATGAAATGCATTTTACTCGGTTTTACAACGCATTTCTTGAAATGCCTGTAAACGGTGAAAATTGGACCTTTGACCTGACCTGTGACGTCATCGGTTTGACCTAGGTCAATAAAATTGGGTCACAAGGTAGTTCCCTGATAGGGCTATCCAACACCGTTTGCCCCTTTGCCCCCTTGTGGTTTTTCGCGAAGATCTCAAAACCGGCGGCGCGGAGCGCCGCCGTTTTTAGTACACCTTATCATACATCAATTCTACACATGTGAAAATTTCAGACCAAGGTCATTCAAGGTCAGTTCACCAGGTCACTTGAAGTGACCTTACTTCATAAAAAGTTTCAATGTCTGCCATAGCTATACCGAGTGACCGATTGCTTTGAAACTTTCAGCGATTGCTAAGACCAATAGCATGTACAAAATGTACATATATCTCATAATTTTGATATCGATGACCTAAGGTCAGGTGAATTTTGCGACTTCCCCATTATAAACTCCCAAACACTGAATTACAAGTGGTTTAGACACAATGAACATGAAAATGGTGTCCGTGACCCCTGTTTATGTCCTGAGGTCATCTTAGGTCACGAATGGTATCTAACAGTTTTTCGCAAATAACTTTTGATAGAGGCATGCTAGAGCGATAAAAACGCTCAGATGTGTTCAGCTCGACGACACGGATCGACTGGTATGCAGCATAACCCTTTCCGGTCAGGTCATGACCTTGACCTGAGGTCAAATTTTCAAGTTGACCTTTCAAGGTCAAGTTACAGTTCATTCGATGCGTCTTGACAAGCGGAACACGATGCCGGTAAAAGTAAGCTCGTACAAGGCTTGGGTCAAAAGTTATTGCAGAAAAACTGTTTCGGAAAAAATCAGCTATTTTTGCAGTTTCTGCCCCTGCGGGCAAAACCGTTGACGTTAGGTTCAAATCTGAGAGAATTACTCAGAAAGGGCGTTAATAGTGCTATCGAATGCGCTTTTCCGCGGCGTTGTAGCTCTATTTTTTCCTGAGTTATGCGTTGGCTTCTTGGAAATTGTCGACATTCGACCTGGAAATCGGCGAAATTTTGCCTTCAATGACCTCTGGTGACCTGACCTTTGACCTGACCAAAAAATTAACTGAAGTGATTTCGTCATTATTTTTGACGCTTTTTCGAACGCCGCCTTCCGCGTATCGCTACGTGGCCCAGGAGCCGATTTAGAAGGGGGTGTTCAAACACCCCCCCCCCCCCCAGCAGGGCGTGGAAATCCAGGACCCCCAGCCGGGCGCGGGTTCATTAACCCGCGCGGGGCTGGGGGGGCTAAATTTTACCCCCCCTCGCGAATTTTTGCGATATCTCAACAACGGCGGCGCGCAGCGCCGCCAAACTTTCAGTACCTTTTCTTACATCAATTTGACACGTTTCCTGAAAATTTGAGCGAAATCCGTCGGAAAATTTTTTAGAAATTGACGTTTTAGTGACGTCATGTTCGCCATTTTCGCCTCAAAAACGGCAAAAGTTCAAACGCCGCTAACATCTTCATTTTTAAAGGAATCAAGACGTAACAAAAAAGGTTATACGTAATTTTACTTTGTCTATCAAATGGCTATCTCGGTTTTTTGAAAATTTTGGATTTTGGCCTAAATTTTTTCAAAAAAACTGAGTTTTTTGGGACAATCATTATAAAATCCAAAAATTTGAGTCTATCGAAAAAACCGGAATATATGTCAGAGAAGTGGTCTATGTGCACCTACATACCAAATTTTAGAAGAATCGGTTCAAAAATGTGGGAGTTATTCAAAATTTTATGACGTCACGACACACAATTTTTTTTGAAAAATGACTTTTTTGGAAGTTCTAGACCTCGTACGGAAACAAAAATAGCACCATTCGATTCGCCGTGAAAAACTGCATCAGATGTTCACCTTTTTAGGCCTTAACAACCAACTTCAAAATTTGACCTCACTTGACCTGACCTTGACCTGACCTCGACCTGAAATTCATCCAGAGGTGGTCCATATCACTTATTGAGTGTGCCTATTGAATTCTATGAGTAAAATGACCCATAAAACATGTGTCGCACATGCCCTTTTCTATATTTTGTTTTTTGGTGACCTGACCTGACCTGACTTGACCTTGACCTTGACCTCTGAATGATATTGTATGCAACGAATATTGTCTTGGTAGCCTAAGAACAGGTTTTGGGCGATCAGTCTCAGTCCATGACTCCATTCTTCGGCAACTACGGTGCAAGGCCGATACTGTAGAAACTTGCAATTTGTACCCTTGACCTGACCTTGACCTTGACCTCAAACTTTAAATTAAGTACATGTTTTTAGTAGTTCGTGATGAGAGCTTTCGATTGGCGTTTGAATTTTCCAAATCGGACCATTAGTTCGGGAGATAACAGGGGGGTAAAATTTACCCCCCCCCCCAGCCCCGCGCGTTCGGCTGGAGACCCCAGCCCCGCGCGGGTTAAAGGTAGTGTGCCACCTTTGAAAGATTTCTCATTTTATTTTTCCTAGGATAAGAAGCTTCTGTTTTTACCTAATATCGCAAAAAAAGTCAAAAATGAGCCTGGAATAGTGCCTTTTTCGCCTAAAAGTTTATCGGTTTTTAGATATGTATAACAACTGTAGTGGGCTCACCTGTAAACAGACGTCGGCAACAATCGCGAATGCGGCGCACATGTGACAATGTAAGCAAAGGTCATTATAGTGTTACGACCATACGACGTACGGGAATGAGTTATCAGCTGTCAAATCGTAGACAACACAATGTCGAGCCTTAAACTGTAAGCCTGTATTGGTATTGTTTCTTTTATTTGGCTGTCGAACATTATTTATGGTTTGAAATATGATTTTATGTAAAATAATTGATATGAAAAAGCCGTCTCATAAGTTATGACCCCATTTCACCACACGCAAGTGGCAGAAATGACAATGATCAGCTGACGCATTTTTCTTGGCCGAAGTCAGAGCGCGCAGCCCGACGCACCACCACCGCACCACAAAGTATGAGCAGAAGCCGCGCCCAAAGCCAGGGCCCCGGTAACGTGAGGTAGCCGAGTCGGGGCAGCGTGCGCTGACCCAAGCCGGGGCCGCAGCCTTGGGCGCAGTCTACCGCATCCCCGCGGGCAGCCCCGGGCTATCACATGACACCGGGAGGACGCGCGGCTCCGGCTTGGGTCAGCGCACGCTGCCCTGACTCGGCTACCTCACGTTACCGGGGCCCTGGCTTTGGGCGCGGTCTACCGCACCACCTAACAGGCGTGTTCGAAACCGCAGGAGCTGATGATGAACGGGTTTATCGAAACTTGATTGGATGAGCATATCGGTAATAGCGATTTCAGTGTGTGCATTTATTGTTCATAGTGGTGTGAAATGCGGTTGGGGTACGACCGACAACCCGTCGGGGCGAATTTCGCACTGGGGTACTCCAAATTTGAAGAATTTAAGACGTTTCCATGAGTTTTGAAGGTATGGATAAGTTCTAAAAATCCGGTTCTCCTTATCTGGGCCATTAACTCCATACGGTCCAGGAAAGCTGGCACACTACCTTTAATATCTGTGAGCACCATTCTTCCTCTTACCTGGCCTGTGGACAGAAGGTGGTGGCCCAGTCCAATGCCATGATGTGCTTGTAGGTGAGGTTGTGGTAGGAGTCGTGGAAGTCTCCCTGCACTATGTCGTGATAAAGAGCGCTCTCTGCCGCCATCGCGAACTGTGGGGAAACTACATGTCACTCAATAAATAAAAAAGCCATGGCTTTGACAAGAGGACACAAATACTATAAGCCGCTAGCGATTGAAATGTAGCACGCCAACCCGGCCGGGCCCGGAGGGTAATCCCTCCCACCGCAGCCCGGGGGTGGCGTTTTTCGCCCGACCCTCTGTCTAGTGTCTACCTCCGTAAACAAGGGAGATACAGAAGCAAAGCGGCAACAAACGAAAGGTTTTTACAAGAAGATTATAAAACGCCTAATTTTTTACCTCAGGTCGAGATTCAAGGTCAGAAGTCAGGGCGAAGACTCAAAAAAAAAAATCGGCGTATTTATAGTGATATCAAAATAAGTGTTCTACAGGACCGCAGGATGCATAAAACCCTAAAAATAGTGTGAAAGGAATGAAGGTAATCTGAGGATTACGATGATGTCCTCAACATTCAAGCTCAAAGTCAAGGTCATAGTCAGAACTGACCTCAAACTTTTCTTTTCATACGTCTTTTTTCAAGACGTTTTTAAATGTGTCTAGACTTATCAGGCCCCTGTTTGTGGTTCAGCTTAACCCGCGTACCGACGGGGGGGGGGCGGATATCCGCCCCCCCCCCTGAGTTTTTTCGCGAATAGCGGGAAAACCGAGGGGCTACGCGCCGCGAAATTTTGTACCACTATTCTCTCATCAATTTTACACATGGTGTGCAAGTTTGAACCTCCTAACTTTTAAGGTCAGGTCACCAGGTTACTTTGAATGACCCAACCTCAAGTCACTTTTTTGCAACTTTGTCACCGTGCCAGAGCTACAGTAGATATCGGAGGCCTTTGAAAGTCGCAGGATATTATTAGGTCATTAGTAGCTACAATTTGTTTATTTCGGAATTTTGATATCGGTGACCTAAGGTCAGGTCAATTTCTCGACCTCCCCATTATAAGTCAATGGGGGAAAAATCAACTCCCTGTTTTTACCACTAAAACGGGTCGAAATGGCACCATATACCATACATGACTTCATATACGATCAACCTTCACTACCTTGAGGTCTGTTTTGCTGTTGGGCAGCTGTAAGGTCATGTGACGTTATTAAAGGTCACCAGCGGTTTTTTGCGAATAACTCCGTACAGTAACAAGATACAGCCGCCCGGATGGTCTCATTGTGTTCAGCTCGTCAAGACGCATCGAATGATATACATGATGACCTCGAGGTCACGTGACTTGAGGTCAACCTTTGACCTGGACCTTTCGAGGTCAACATATATATCATTCGATGCGGATTGACGAGAGGATCACGATGGTGCCCTTAGTTTGTTCCTATCTTGACTAGTTCGAAAGTTATTTGAGAAAAACTCTCTCCATATATAGCGCCGCCATTTTGACTTTTTTGACCCCTGTGACGTCATCTTTGACCTGACCTGAAAATGAGACCTTGTCCGTGCGTATCCGATGCCGTTTACCGCTTGTCGCTATCTTGCTTCGTTCTCGAGATCTCAGGGGACGGTCATCCGCCCCGCCCCCCCCCCCCCCCCCGTCGGTACGAAGTTGGCGCAGACCCCCGTCGGTGCGCGGGTTAACCCGCGCACCGACGGGGGGCGGATATCTGCCCCCCACCCTGAGGTTTTTCGCGATGCGCCGCGAAATTGTGTACGACTATTCTCTCATCAATTTTGCACATGGTGTGCAAGTTTGAACCTCCTAACTTTCAAGGTCAGGTCACCAGGTCACTTTGAACGACCCAACCTCAAGTCACTTTTTTGCAAATTTGTCACCGTGCCAGAGCTACAGTAGATGTCGGAGGCCTTTGAAAGTCGCAGGATGTTATTAGGTCATTAGTAGCTACAATTTGTATATCTCGGAATTTTGGTGTCGGTGACCTAAGGTCAGGTCAATTTCGCGACCTCCCCATTATAAGTCGATGGGGGAAAAATCAACTCCCTGTTTTTACCACTAAAACGGGTCGGAATGGCCCCATATACCACACATGACTTCATATACGATCAACCTTCACTACCTTGAGGTCTGTTTTGCTGTTGGGCAGCTGTAAGGTCATGTGACGTCATCAAAGGTCACCAGCGGTTTTTTGCCAATAAATCCGTACAGGAACAAGATACAGCCGCGCGGATGGTCTCATTGTGTTCAGCTCGTCAAGACGCATCGAATGATATACATGATGACCTCGAGGTCACGTGACCTGAGGTCAACCTTTGACCTGGACCTTTCGAGGTCAACATATATATCATTCGATGTGGATTGACGAGAGGATCACGATGCTGCCCTTAGTTTGTTCCTATCTTGACTAATTCGAAAGTTATTCGAGAAAAACTCTCCATATCTAGCGCCGCCATTTTGACTTTTTCGACCCCTGTGACGTCATATTTGACCTGACCTGAAAATCACCTTTGTAAAAATTGTAGACCTTGTCCGTGCGTATCCGATGCCGTTTACCGCTTGTCGCTATCTTGCTTCGTTCTCGAGATCTCAGGGGGCGGTCATCCGCCCCCTCCCCGTTGGTGCGAAGTTGGCGCAAACCCCCGTCGGTGCGCGGGTTAACCCTCGCCGGCACAGGAGGGGGGGGGGGGGTGATACAACCCCTGAGATATTTTGCGAATAACTCGCGTAAAAAGCAGCTGATCGCGACAAAACTTTCAGTACCCTCGCATTGATCCATTTTACACCTACCCTGAAAATTCCATGACCCTGACCCAAATGACCTTTGACCTGTGACCTCTTTTCCGAGACCATTTTTGGTCGGAATCGCGATTCGGCGTATGTCGGCTCGCATTAGCCGCGCGTTTGCAAGCTTTTCGTGGTTTCAAACGTTCAAACATGTGATTTGATGTTGTTCCCATGCATTAGGTCAAGGTCACCTGAAGGTCAGGTCAGGTCACTGACCTTTGGTGACCTCGGTTCACTTTTTCGAGTTTTACATGTTTCTAGGCTACGTTTTGGAGCTGAATTCGAATTTGGCAACCATTTGAACATTTGCTAGTAGTTTTGGTGCCTTCGTAACATGTTACGAAGCTGTCAGAGGCGGATGACAGATACTACGAATACCCGTCACTCACGACCCCTACCGGTTGACCTGACCTGACCTAACCCGACCTGGTCTAAACGCTTAGCGACATCATCTGTGATCAAAACTAACACGATATTCGTGATCAGCAACCCGAAAAACCTCTTAGCAGCCACACTTTACGACTTTATAACAGGTCCCGATATTCCCGATTTTTGGGTCATTGACCTGACCTGGAAGGTCAATCGATGACCTAGGACCTTATTATTGGCTTCCTCTAGTGACGGGCAACACGCTCGTTTTTTCCGCGAAGCTCTAGCACCATCAGGGGCCAAACGCAAGGGGGGTCGTACCACCCCCCCCCCCCGCTGTGCCGTCGAAGGACTCAAAATGGCCTGTGCCAGCGAGGGTAAACCCGCGCCCTGCTGGGGGGCGGGGGTGTTTGAACACCCCCTTGTGTTTTTTTTGCGAATATTTCAAAAACTTTGTACACCTTACCATACATCAATTCTACACATGTTGTGAAAATTTCAGACCAAGGTCATTCAAGTTCAGGTCACCAGGTCACTTGAAGTGACCTCACCTCATAAAAAGTTTCAATGTCTGCCATAGCTACACCGAGTGACTGATCGCTTTGAAACTTTCAGCGATTGATAAGGGTAACAGTATCTATCAAATGTATATCTCGGAATTTTCATACCGGTGACCTAAGGTCAGGTCAATTTTGCGACCTCCCCATTATAAGTCAATGGGAGAAAATTGAAATGCGCCTCTTTTGGACGAAAGACATTATAAACACTCCCAAACACTGAATTACAAGTGGTTTAGACACACTGAACATGAAAATGGTGTCCGTGATCCCTATTTATGCCCCTGAGGTCATCTCAGGTCACGAATGGTGTCTAACAGTTTTTCGCAAATAACTTTTGATAGAGGCATGCTAGAGCGGTGAAAACGCCTTAGATGTGCTCAGCTCGACGATACGGATCGACTGATATGCAACATGACCCTTTCCGGTCAGGTCATGACCTTGACCTGAGGTCAAATTTTCAAGTTGACCTTTCAAGGTCAAGTTATAGTTCATTCGATGCGTCTTGACGAGAGGAACACGATGCCGGTAAAAGTAAGCTCGTACAAGTCTTGGGTCAAAAGTTATTGCAGAAAACTGTTTCCGAAAAAAATCGGCTATTTTTGCACTTTTTGCCCCCTGCAGGCAAAACCGTTGACGTTAGGTTAAATCTGAGAAAATTATTCAGAAAGGGCGTTAATAGGGCAATCGAATGCGCTTTTCCGCGGCGCTGTAGCTTTATTAGTTCCCGAGTTATGCGTTGGCTTCCTGGAAATTGTTGACATTCGACCTGAAATTCGGCGAAATTTTGCCTTCAACGACCTCTGGTGATCTGACCTTTGACCTGACCAAAAAGCGACCAAGTGATTTTGTCATTATTTTTGGCGCTCTTTCGAACACCGCCTTCCGCGTATCGCTACGTGGCCCAGGAGCCGGGTTAGAAGGGGGGTGTTCAAACCCCCCCCCCCCAGCAGGGCGTGGAAATCCAGGACCCCCAGCCGGGCGCGGGTTAAAGGAATCAAGACGTAACAAAAAGGTTATACGTGATTTTACTTTGTCTATCAAATGGCTATCTCACTTTTAAACTTTGGGATTTTCCCCATTTTTTTCTAAAAATAGTTTTTTTTGGAAAATGAATATAAAATCCAAAATTTTAAGTGTATCGAAAAAACAGAATGCATGTCAGAGAAGTGGTCTACATGTGCACATCCATACTAATTTTTAGAAGAATCGGTAAAAAATGTGGGAGTTATTAAAAATTTTATGACGTCACGACACATAATCTTTTTGAATGATTTTTTTTGAAGTTCTTGTCCTCGCAAGGAAACAAAAAATATCACCATTCGATTCGGCTTGAAAAACTGCATCAGATAGATACCTTTTTAAGTCTTAACAACCAACTTTGAAAATTGACCTCACTCGACCTGACCTTGACCTGACCTTGACCTGAAATTCATCCAGATGTGGTCCATATCACTTATTGAGTGTGCCTATTGAATTCTATGAATAAAATGATCCATAAAACATGTGTCGCACATGCCCTTTTCTATGTTTCGTTTTTGGTGACCTGACCTTGACCTTGACCTTTGCATGATATTGCATGCAACGAATATTGTCTTGGTAGCCTAAGAACACGTTTCGGGCAATCAGTCTCAGTCCATTCTTCGACAACTACGGTGCAAGGCCGATACTGTAAAACATGCATTTTGTACCCTTGACCTGACCTTGACCTGACCTTCGACCTACTTAAGCAAAAAAAGGCCCTTAACCTGCGACCGGCCGGGAGGGGTGTTTGAACACCCTCCCCCTGCGGTTTTTCACAGATATTTAACAAAATGGCGGCGGGGAGCGCCGCCGTAGTTTTGTTTCACCGACTGTGCTCAGTGCTGTATGATTTTTCCCGTGTACCAAATTCATAGCATGCTATAATTTATAGCTACAAATGTATGTATGACGTCGTTTTTTACGCTTGAGCAAACAAGGCAATTCTCACTCGCGATATGGTGGTCTCATTCACACTCAGCCTGGTGGACGCCTCAGCCAGCATAAAGGCACGTCTCAGACCGAGTTGGGCCAGCTCGGCTGCCGGCAGCGAGTCCCTGATGGCCTGGCGCACCTCCGGGCGGCGCGGGTCCGAGTGGACCACGATCACGGCCCGCACCTGCTCCCCGCCACCACACACGGGACTGTTCAGCAGGTACTGGTACCGGCCGTACTGCGGCAGTACGGCGGCGCCCGGGCGCGGCTCCGGAACGCCCCAGCAGCCGGCTGGGAGCTCCATCTGAGAAGCCTGGTGCACGACCTGCTGGGCCACCAGCAGCAGCATCAGCAGCGAGCAGCAGAAGGTCAGCAGCAGACGCCGACGGAATGCGATCGGCGCCATCATGGCGCCGTCAGAGGCTGGCTCTCTGAAGTAGTGATAGCTGGTGGACAGAATCAGAGTCAGAACTAGAATGTTATTTCATGTCAAAACCACATGCAACTCTCAACACTTGATAAGAGCAACAAAATGTACATATTTGTTCACATCCGAATTTCGATATATGTGAACTAAGGTCAGGTCAATTTTGCGACCTTTCTATCTAAAGTCAATTAGATAGAACCCCCCCGCGCCCTGCTGGGGGGTGTTTTAACCCTCGCCCGTAAACGGCGATCTGCCACCTTCGCCCATGCAGGGGGGGGGGGGTTGGTGCGACCCCCCCTTGGCGTTTGAAAACGGAGCGTCGTAGAGCTTAGCAGAAAAGACCAACGGATTGCTCTCGCCGAGATCTCGCGATTGGTGGTATATTTTTTGGTCCTAGGTCAACATTTGACCTACTTTTGACCGGTCAAAGGTCAAATTTTCGGAAAAATAGACTTTTTTCAACTTTCCGCGGCGATTGCGGCAAAACGAAGGGAGATATCGACTTGAAACCTTCACTATCGTGTTCCTTGATCAATTCTCTATCGTTTGGTATGTATTTCGTTTCCCTAGCTCTAAAAACGGCGCGTTGGGAGCGCCGGAAGTCGGCAAGGTCACAGTCGGCGGCAGAAATTCGAAAAATCAAAATTTAAATTTTTGAAATCTGATTGTATTTTTAGATTAGGAAGGTCCATTTGCTCCCTATAGAAGCTAATATTGCTGCATATTCCCATTGAGGTGACAAGAATTAGCAAAATAGTGGTTCGGGCGCTTTTCAAAAATAGTACCGGACGCTGTTCCTCTTGTGACGTCATAGCTCCGTGACCTGACCTGACCCGGTCAAGTTTCTTATACCATATGATAGCCAATACTTGCCCCAACATGCATGAGAAGTTTCATCACGATCCATCAACCGATGTCCGTACCACCGGCAGGAAACCTCGGGCGTTGGCACTCAGTTTGTGAAAATCCGGCCGGAGGCTGTTCCCTTTGTGACGTCATAACTCCGTGACCTGACATGACCCGGTCAATTTTTTTTATCAAAAGATGCGCAAGGTTTTCCCCATAAGGTACCCAAAATTTGGCGGCGCTGCGCGCCGCCGTTTTTGCACTATTCCCGAAAAACCTCAGGGGGGGTTGCACCAACCCCCCCTACATGGGCGAGGGTTAACACCCCCCTTGTGACTTTTCGCGAATATCTCAAAAACGGGGGCGCGGAGCGCCGCCGTTTTTGGTACACCTCATCGTACATCAATTCTACACATGTTGTGAAAATTTCAGACCAAGGTCATTCAAGGTCAGGTCACAAGATCACTTGAAGTGACCTCGCCTCATAAAAAGTTTCAATGTCTGTCATAGCTACACCGAGTGACCGATCACTTTGAAACTTTCAGCGCTTGCTAAGAGCAATAGCTTGTACAAAATGTATATCTCAGAATTTTGATATCGATTACCTAAGGTCAGGTCAACTTTGCGACCTCCCCATTATAAGTCAATGGGAGAAAATTGAAATGCGCCTGTTTTGGACAAAAGACATTATAAACACTCCCAAACAACGAATTATTAGTGGTTTAGACACACTGAACATGAAAATGGTGTCCGTGACCCTTGTATATGCCCTGAGGTCATCTTAGGTCACGAATGGTATCTAACAGTTTTTCGCAAATAACTTTTGATAGAGGCATGCTAGAGCGATGAAAACGCCTTAGATGTGTTCAGCTCGACGATACGGATCGACTGATATGCAACATGACCCTTTCCGGTCAGGTCATAACCTTGACCTGAGGTCAAATTTTCAAGTTGACCTTTCAAGGTCAACTTATAATTCATTCGATGCGTCTTGACGAGAGGAACACAATGCCGGTAAAAGTAAGCTCGTACAAGGCTTGGGTCAAAAGTTATTGCAGAAAAACTGTTTCCGAAAAAATCAGCTATTTTTGCAATTTTTGCCCCCTGCAGGCAAAACCGTTGACGTTAGGTCAAATCTGAGAGAATTGCTCAGAAAGGGCTAAAAGGGCTATCGAATGCGCTTTTCTGCGGCGCTGTAGCTCTATTGGTTCTCGAGTTATGCGTTCGCTTCTTGGAAATTTTCGACATTCGACCTGGAAATCGGCGAAATTTTGCCTTCAATGACCTCTGGTGACCTGACCTTTGACCTGACCAAAAAATTGACCGAGGTGATTTCGTCATTATTTTTTACGCTCTTTCGAACGCCGCCTTCTGCGTATCGCTACGTGGCCCAGGAGCCGAGTTACAAGGGGGGGGGGGTGTTCAAACACCCCCCCCCAGCAGGGCATGGAAATCCAGGACCCCAGCCGGGCGCGGGTTAAAAGGGGACTCTTTTGGACGAACGTCAATCTAAACACTTTCGAACACCGAAATAAAACGAAACATGCCACCACCGAACTGAACCGGGAACTGAACTGAATGGTATTCGTCACCCCTCGTTATGTCCCCGAGGATATCTCAGGTCACAAATAGTATCTAATAGAGTTGCAAAATTTCCCTACCGCGCTACCGGCATGCCGGTAATATTTCATTACCGCAGGTTTTTTCGTGGTATCTGGCATGTCTTGCCGGTAGCATGCCGGTATTTTTGATTTTGCACACACACACACAAAAATTATCAGCATATGATTTAAACTTTTGACACTAAGAGGCTATTTCAAACACGCGCCCCACTGGGGGGCTATTTATAGCCCCCCCCCCTCCCGTTTTTCTGCAATAACTTCCAAACCGCTTGACGTATCAACGCTAAACTTTCAATACCTTCGGCTACATCAATTTGACACCTTGTGTCAAAATTTGAACTTCGTACCTACCATAGGTCGGCCGTAAATGACGTCAAAGTGACGTCATGTTCGGCCGATTTCGACGCAAAACATTGAACCACGGCAATCGCTCCCAAGAGCTCAGTTTTTAAGCTAGATCCAATTTCTTTGCATGACAGGACTCAAAATAAACTGCGCTACCAAACTGCCATCTCGGATTTTCGAAATTTTGAAAATTTCGAAAATTTTATATAATAAAATTCAAAATTTATATTTTTTACATTTTTTTTTAATTTTGTTGACTTTCCGAAAAAATGGAATATATGTGATAGAACGCATTATTATGACTAACTCTAGCAAGTTTTAGCTAAATATTTTCAAAAATGGCCAAGTTATACGCATTATTGCAAAAAATTAACAATTATTAATTTTTCAAATCAATTTTTTCAGCACGAAATTGACATCGTACGCCAACATAAATAGCACCATCGTGTTCCTGAGCTCAAACTGCATCCAATAGACACCTTTTTTGTTCAAAAAATTTAACTTCAAAATTTGACCTTTTTGGCCTGAAAGTGACCTCACCTAAGCTAAATTTGACTCAAAATGACCTCGGATGACACAGACGACATCAAATTCGAAATGTTTGGCCTAAATGTACCATAAAACATGTGTCACGTTACCAACGGATGATATAATATTTTCGTGACCTGTGATGACCTGACCTTGACCTGAAAATCAAAGTACAAGTTTGGTACCCTTAGAGTATCTAGAGCATCTGTTCACGAGTGTGTGAACCAAAAATGAGCCTGATCTGACTTGTAAGACGGCGGCCAGAGCCCAAAACGTGAAGAAGCCAAAATGCTAATAATTTTTACTTTGACCTGACCTGTGACGTCATCGGTGACCTCGAGGTCAATGAAATTAAGTTTCGCTCAACAGTTTTCCGGGGCTATCAGACGCCGTTTGAATTTTGACGATCGGCCCAGTAGTTCCGGAGTTAGGAGGGGGCTATGAATAGCCCCCCCCCCCCCCCAGTAGGGCGTGTTATACGCAGACCCCAGTGGGGCGCGGGTTAATTGTAATAACAGCAATCTTAGCCACTGCAAAATACATTTTGTGGTAGAAGTTCCAATGCTAAGGGTAGGGGTAACACATGAACCTCACCATTTCACAGGTTTGGCTCTAAAATTAGAATTGTCAAGAATCTACTGTGGTCTATCAAAGGAAGAATACTCATTCATGTTGCAAAGCACAACCAAATAGTAAGTCTAATGGTAGGTAATAGGTATAATACAATACAATAAATAGATGTTCATGGCAGCATTCCTTCGGCAAAAGGCAGAATCAAAACAACACAAAACACGGAAACTGGCCTTGAGTCCTGAGATGTGGTCTGAGATACTCTACAAATAATTTGACACTGAAAATCCAGCTGAAAAGGCAGGTGTAAGGTAGCCCTGAGCCTAACTTTGGTCACAAAATGAAATGAAAATGAATTAAACTAGCATTTTGTCTTATCTTTGCAAGAAAACACAACATTCAGACAAAATGAATACAAAGTGGCGCAATATGATCTCCAAGGATTGACTTTTAAGATCCTCTGTTCCCTAAAGAAAGGATTAACCCTAGAACGCCTAGGGGGGGTTGTATCAACCCCCCCCCCCTGAGGTTTTTTCGAAGTGCACGCTAAACGGCTTGTCGTAGCGGGCTGAAATTTTCAATACCCTCTGGGGCAACCTTTGCGCATCTTTTGCCGAAAAAAAATGATCGGGTAATGTCAGGTCACAGAGTTATGACGTCATAAGAGGTACAGCCTCCGGCCGGATTTTCACAAACTGAGTGCCAACGCCCGAGGTTTCCTGCCGGTGGTACGGACATCGGTTGATGGATCGTGATGAAACTTCCCATGCATGTTGGGGCAAGTATTGGCTATCATATGGTATAAAAAATTTGACCGGGTCAGGTCAGGTCACGGAGCTATGACGTCACAAGAGGAACAGCGTCCGGTACTATTTTTGAAAAGCGCCCGAACCACTATTTTGCTAATTCTTGTCACCTCAATGGGAATATGCAGCAATATTAGCTTCTATAGGGAGCAAACGGACCTCCCAAATCCAAAAATACGATCAGATTTCAAAAATTTAAATTTTGATTTTTCGAATTTCTGCCGCCGACTGTGACCTTGCCGACTTCCGGCGCTCCCAACGCGCCATTTTTAGAGCTAGGGAAACGAAATACATACCAAACGATAGAGAATTGATCAAGGAACACGATAGTGAAGGTTTCAAGTCGATATCTCCCACCGTTTTGCCGCAATCGCCGCCGAAAGTTGAAAAAAAAAGTCTATTTTTCCGAAAATTTGACCTTTGACCGGTCAAAAGTAGGTCAAATGTTGACCTAGGACCAAAAAATATACCACCAATCGCGAGATCTCGTTGAGAGCAATCCGTTGGTTTTTTCCGCTAAGCTCTACGACCTTCCGTTTCGAAACGCCAGGGGGGGGGGGTCGTAACAACCCCCCCCCTGGTCGTTCGTGTTATGAGAAATGGCCTGGTCGTGCGAGGGTTAAGCTGATGACGTAATATTTACTCATGTGCCCTTTTGGTTGAATTACTCAAGAGAAATGAATTTTCTTGTAGTGAATAACACTCACAGTGTTGATTTCAATCGCAATTTAATATTGTGTTGTATGATTTTAATCAATAAAATCATTCACGAAGCAGTAATTTGCAGTCCTAAAACCTTTTTTGCAGTGTTTTAATCAGCTAGTTAACTTTCGCCCCAGTGGGGGGGGGGGCATATGTTACCACCCTGTCGCGTTTTTTACGTGTTAATAAAAAGCCGCGGCGCGTAGCGCCGCGCCGCTTGGGGTAGCTTTTGGTACATCAATTTTGGACAATGCGCGGGAAATTTTTGACCCCAGGTCATGTCAGGTCAGGTCACCAGGTCAAGTTAAATGACCAAGCCTAAAAAAAGTTTGCAATCACGTCCAGCCTGCAGTGTTAGTCAGAGAGGTTTTAAACTTGGTGGATTGCATGCTGTTATGGGCGCCTACAATTTACTTATCTCGGATTTTTTTATATCCGTGACCTAAGGTCAGGTCAGTGGCGTGACCTTTCCATTACAAGTCAATGGAGAAAAATGGAAATGCCTCTAGATCCGTGTGTACGCATAGGAACAGTCCAAATATTTCAGAATCACAATGATTTGGACCATCCGTGATGACCTAGGTATCATTTTTGCTGATGGCCTCTAGAAAGGTCATCCGAGGTAATTTGAGGCTACAAACAGATTTTTGCCAATAACTCGCGATTGGAAAAAGATAGAACGCTGGGGATGGTCTCATTGTGGTTGTCTTGTTGAGACGCATCGACTGATATGCAACATGGCCTTTTCCGGTCAGGTCATGACCTTGACCTGAGGACAAATTTTCAAGTTGACCTTTCAAGGTCAATATATAGTTCATTCGACGCGTCTCGGCGAGGGGAACACGATTCTGGCAATAGAAATGTCGTGGCTTTTTGTAGTCGAAAGTTATTGTCGAAAAACACTTTTCGTAAAAACAGCTATTTTTGGAGTTTTTACCCTCTAGAGGCTAAACTGTTGACCTGGGGTCAAATTTGATACAGACTTTATCAAAAGAAGAGTTCAAAAGCTATCGATTGCTGTTCCATGCGTTTTTCTAGCTACTATAGTTCCTGAGATAACGGCATGTTTTCTGAAAAAATATAATGACAATTGACAAATTTTGACCTTTGATGACCTATGGTGACCCCAATATTGCTCTAAGATGAAAAATGACTGAAATACTTTCAAACGTACGCATTGAGAGCTATCGACTGCTTTTTACCGCGTCTTTCTAGCCCTCTTAGTTTTTGGGTTAGAGGTTGGTGGTAACATATGATGTCCCCCCCCCCCCTATGGCGAAGTTGACACTCATTTTGGTTTACACACTCGTTTATATATGCCTAAGATACTCTAAGGGTAAAAAATATGTACTTCGAATTTTTTAGGTCAAGGTTAGGTCATCCTAGGTCACGGAAATTTCATATCATGTATCGGTCGCGTGAGATGTGTTTTATGGTTAACCCGCGAGTTGCTGGGGGGAGGGGCGTTAAACGCCTCCACTTTTTTCGCCGGGCCAAAGCATTAAAACGGCGCGCTGCAGGCGCGCCAAATTTTTGGTACCTGTAGGGAATTGATTGAAGTCTATTGTGACAAAATTTAAAAAAAAAATCAGTCGGAATTTTATTTGAGATATCGAGGTTTTAGTGACGTCATGATTTCTGAGTTTTCGACCAAAAACGGCATAGGTATGTTCAAAAAATCATATAAAATCACAAAATAGACATACAGACATGCCGTAAACGGCATTAGACTGCCAATACTATGAACAATCAAATGGCTATCTTCGATTATTAATCTTGATCTGAATCTTGGCAATTTCTCGTGACTACTTCACGACCATGATACATACATTTCTTAAATTGAACGTTTTGAGCCAAACACGTACACATATGATAAAATGAATGTCACCATCGTGTTCTACGCCCCAAATTACCCATAAAACATGTGTCACAGGCTGCGAATATTGGTTTTGATTTTCGGGGATATGTGCCTGCCCGGTTGACCTGACCTTGACCCTGACCTATGCTTGACTGACCCCTACATGGGGCTGACACTCTTGTAGGCCTTATATGATGGATTGTGTACCGTTTTGACAGAGTTTATGACGAGAGGCGCTCATTGCGAAGTCCTGAAGTCCATGCTACTGAAAGCCCGATTTCAGGTGTTTGACCTGACCTTGACCCGACCTGTGACCTCAAAATTCAATTTTAAAGTACTCATCTGAAGCGTCTCGTCGCGTTCTTTCGTTTGCCGCCTCGTGCGTTTTGCTGCGCCTATTGGTTCTCGAGTTATCGGCTGGGGGCGTTTAACGCAATCGCCACGCACATCGTATGTGGATCGCTCTTAAATGTAAATACAAACGCCCCCCCCCCCAGCAAACGGTGGGTGGCGAAATACCCCAGCAACTGCCGGGTTAACACTAGTGGTGTCAATCGAAACTTGAATCTTCGGAATTCCGATTTTGTCCAATGTCCATTTCGGAATTCGGTTGGACAATGGCAGCAGGCTTTGGACAACTTTGGACAATCGCTTGCTACACCTCAACATTTTTAAAAAGTAATCGTGTTTAACATTGATTGGCTATTAGAAAGCTCAGCTTTCAATATGATTAACACTTTTGAGCTGGTAACGGTACATGAAAAGCAAATTAAATAACAGTGTTGTGTGTAAACTATTGCGTAGGTGTCGGACATCTTTGGAAAAATGGCTGGCTTGGACATTTTTGGACGGACAGTTGACGTAAGCATTGGACATTGGATGGACTTTGGACATACGTTTTCTGAAATTGACACCACTAGTTAACACGCGCACCGACGGGGGGATATCCGCCCCCCCCCTGAGGTTTTTCGCGAATATCAGAACAACCGCGGCGCGTAGCGCCGCGAAATTTAGTACGACTATTTTCTCATTAATTTTACACATGGTGTGCAAGTTTGAACTTCCTAACTTTTAAGGTCAGATCACCGGGTCACTTTGAATGACCCAGCCTTAGGTCACTTTTTTTGCAATTTGTCACCTTGCCAGAGCTACAGTAGATGTCGGAGGCCTTTGAAAGTCGCAGGATGTTATTAGGTCATTAGTAGCTACAATTTTCATATCTCGGAATTTTCATATCCGTGACCTAAGGTCAGGTCAATTTCTCGACCTCCCCATTATAAGTCAATGGGGGGAAAATCAACTTTCTGTTTTTACCACTAAAACGGGTCGGAATGGCCCCATATACCATACACGACTTCATATACGATCAACCTTCACTACTTTGAGGTCTGTTTTGCTGTTGGGCAGGTGTAAGGTCATGTGACGTCATCAAAGGTCACCAAAAGTTTTTTGCCAATAACTCCGTAGAGGAACAAGATACAGCCGCGCGGATGGTCTCATTGTATTCAGCTCGTCAAGACGCATCGAATGATATACATGATGACCTCGAGGTCACGTGACCTGGGGTCAGCCTTTGACCTTGACCCTTCGAGGTCAACATATACTCGTATATCATTTGATGCGGATTGACTAGAGGATCACGATGATGCCCTTAGTTTGTTCCTATCTTGACTAATTCGAAAGTTATTCGAGAAAAACTCTCCATATCTAGCGCCGCCATTTTGACTTTTCTTTACCCCTGTGACGTCATCTTTGACCTGACCTGAAAATGACCTTTGTAAAAATTGTAGACCTTGTCCGTGCGTATCCGATGCCGTTTACCGCTTGTCGCTATCCTGCTTCGTTCTCGAGATCTCAGGGGGGGGGGGGCGGTCATCCGCCCCCCCGTCGGTAACAAGTTGGCGCAGACCCCCGTCGGTGCGCGTGTTAATTTCAGACAAATAATGTGAAAAGAGTATCGTCTGTGTTATAGTGATGTCAATTACAGAAAATCGGAATACCGATACCAAACCAAATACCCACCAAAACCATGGGAAAATACCGACACTGAACCAAGTAGGGACTTTGAGGGGAAATTCCAAGTTTTTACCAAATTCACAGCCTCATAGGCGTTAGCGAGGATCCATAATATCAACAAAACACCAACACATTTGGATTGAAATACTAAATATCAAGTTGGTTTCGGTTTGATATCGGTAAACGAAAAAGGTGGTATCCGATTGGCATATCCACTGTGGTATTTGGGGCAATTTTCAGCCGAATTTGGCTAATGTCAGGTTACTTTCAGGTCAAAAAGGTCCAATTTTAAAGATAAAATTTTATAACAAAAAACGGGTGTCTATCAGAAGCAGTTTAACCCTCGCCAGCACAGGCCATTTTGAGTCCTTCGACGGCACAAGGGGGGGGGGGGGGTTGGTACGACCCCCCCTCGCGTTTGGCCCCTGATCGAGCTAGAGCTTCGCGGAAAAAACGAGCGTGTTGCCCGTCACGAGAGGAAGCCGATGATACCCAATTTTAAGGTCCTAGGTCATTGGGTGACCTTCCAGGTCAGGTCAATGACCCGAAACCCGGGAAAATCGGGACCTGTTAGAAAGTCGTAAAGTGTGGCTGCTATGAGGTTTTCCGGGGTGCTGATCACAAATATCGTGTTAGTTTTGATCAGAGATGATGTCTTTAAGCATTTAGACCAGGTCAGGTCAGGTCAGGTCAGGTCAACCGGTAGGGGTTGTGACGGGTATTCGTAATACGTGTCAACCGCCTCGGACAGCTTCGTAACATGTTACGAAGGTACCAAAACTACTTCGTAAATGTTCAAATGGTTGCTAAATTCGAATTCAGCTCAAAAAACTAGCCTAGAAACATGTAAAACTCGAAAAAGTGAACCGAGGTCACCCGAGGTCACCAAAGGTCAATGACCTGACCTGACCTTCAGGTGACCTTGACACCCACCCTAATGCATGGAAGCAACATCAAATCACATGTTTGAACGTTTGAAACCACGAAAAGCTTGCAAACGCGCGGCTAATGCGAGCCGACATGCGCCGAACCGCGATTTGTGCCAAACATGATCACAGAAAAGAGGTTACAGGTCAAAGGTCATTGGGGTGAGGGTCATGAAATTTTCAGGGTAGGTGTAAAATTGATCAATGCGAGGGTACTGAAAGTTTCGTCGCGATCGGCCGCTTTTTACGCGAGTTATTCGCGAAAAACCTTAGGGGGGTTGCATCACCCCCCCCCCCCCCCCTGTGCCGGCGAGGGTTAAGCTCAGGAACCCGATTGTGCTATTTACATTGCTGTAACATGTAAGGCAAAAAATTGATTTGAAAAAAAGAATAATAGTAATATTTAGACTAAAATGCCTTTAAATAAGCTATTTTTGGAGATATCGGGCTAAAACCTGCTATAATAAATCATCGGCATGTTTTCTATCACATATACTACGTTTTTTTTTTTAACTAAATAAAACTGATATGAAATTTTTATATGTTCCTACGTTTTCGAAATGTTCAAACTTTTAAAAGTCTGATATTGCAGTTTGATGGTAATCTATACTTCTAGTCCTCTCGTGCAAAGAAATCGGATCTTCCTTAAAAACTAAGCTCTTGAGAGCGATTGCCGTAATTCAATGTTTTGAGTCAAAACCGACCGATACAACGTCACTCCGAAGTCATTTCCGGCCGACCTATTGTAGTTACGAAATTCCAGTTTGCATACACGATATCAAGACGATGCAGCTAAAGGTAGGTACTGCTGGTTTTGTTTTGATACATTTAGTGGGACATATCAACATCATTTAGTTAGAAGATATGGCAGAAAAACGGGAGGGGCCCTTTAGAGTCCCCCCCTGTCAAGCACGGGTTAATTTCGATTATAGTTCGTCGAATGTCTGGTATTTCATGAAATGCCTAGATATTTTATGAAATGGAAGATTTTAAACGATGCCTAAAACACATACCTACAACCATAGTGCTCTTTAAAAAGCCAGGCATTTTAATGCATAAGAAATGTCTTACCGGACCGAAGTGAGTGACCGGCTGGCTCGGACTGTGGGTCAGCAGTGCAGAACTTCCAGTGGGTTGGCCGGCCGGCGAATCACACGTCACCTTCGAAACTGATGCAGGCCTGCTGAGCGCCAGCCCGTTGTCTGTGACGTCACACATGCCAACTTTGGGACGACGACAACCATCCCCAATCAGCTCACAGCGGTGCCGACTGGCTGGCCCACTGTCCTAGATAGGGGAGAGTGGGGCAAAGCGGCTGCCCGTTGTTTTAGTCGGTAACCGGACAAAAAGTCAAATGACAAAAAGTCAAAAGACAAAAAGTCAACAGATAAAAAGTCAAATGCAAAAAGTCAAAAGGGATAAAAGTCAAATGGAAGAAAGTCAAAATGTATAAAAGTCAAAACGTCAAAAAGTCAAAACGTCAAAAGTCAAAACTAAAAAGTCAAAAGAGCAAAAAGTCAAAATGGCAAAAGGTCAAAAAGGAGAAAAGTCAGACGTGAAAAAGTCAAAACGGATAAAAGTCAAAAGCAAAAATTCAAATGCGGAAAAGTCAAAACAGATGAAAGTCAAAATATAAAAAGTCAAAATGGATAAAAGTCAAAAGTAAAAAGTCAAACCGACAAAAAGTCAAAGAGATAAAAGTCAAATGGCAAAAAAGTCAAAGAGACAAAAGTCAATTTGCAAAAAGTCAAAAAGACAAAATTCAAATGGCAGAAATCGTCAAAAGTCCCCTGTTATTACGTGTTTTTTTCAGAAATTTATTTTAAATACATCAATATGAAGACATTACCTCTTCAACGTGCATCATGCAATTGTTGATAGATAAACCCGCGAGTTGCTGGGGGGGGCGTTAAACGCCCCCACTTTTTTCGCCGGGCCATAGCATAAAAACGGCGGCCAAATTATGGGTACCTGTAGGGAATTGATTGAAGTGTATTGTGACAAAGTTTCAAAAAAATCGGTCGGGAAATTTTTGAGATATCGAGGTTTTAGTGACGTCATGATTTCTGAGTTTTCGACCAAAAACGGCATATGTTCAAAAAACCATATAAAATCACAGAATAGACATACAGACATGTCGTAAACGCCATTGGACTGCCAATACCATGTACTTACAATCAAATGGCTTTCTTCGATTGTTGATTAGCGTTCCGCATTTTCCAAAATCTTGGACTGAATCTTGGCAATTTCTCGTGACTACTTCACGACCATGAAACATGCATTTTTAAATTGAACTTTTTTAGCCAAACACGTACACATATGGTAAAATGAATGTCACCATCGTGTTCTACGCCCCAAATTACCCATAAAACATGTGTCACAGGCTGCGAATATTGGTTTTGATTTTCGGGGATATGTGCCTGCCCGGTTGACCTGACCTTGACCCTGACCTATGCTTGACTGACGCCTACATGGAGCTGACACTCTTGTAGGCCTTATATGATGGATTGTGCACCGTTTTGACAGCGTTTATGACGAGAGGCGCCCATTGCGAAGTCCTGAAGCCCATGCTACTGAAAATCCGATTTCAGGTGTTTGACCTGACCTTGACCTGACCTGTGACCTCAAAATTAAACTTTAAAGTACATATCTGAAGCGTCTCGTCGCGTTCTTCCGTTTGCCGCCTCGTGCGTTTCGCTGCGCCTATTGGTTCTCGAGTTATCGGCTGGGGGCGTTTAACGCCCCCCCCCAGCAAACGGTGGGTGGCGAAATACCCCAGCAACTGCCGGGTTACTACCACTCAAAGGTCAGATCAGTCGGGGAAACTGTGGTCAAATCTTCCATTTTTGGAAGCATTCCATTTTTGGAAGGATTTTCCATATAAGGGTACGCAGCATAATATAACCATTGACTGTTACTTATTGAACCACCTAATAGATACCTATCCGAAACTGATGTAATCAATCCATTTCATGCTTTGCATCACAATGCTTCATAAACACTCTTAGACGTCCTGAATAAAAGACAAAGTTGAAGTTAGGACACCTATGTACCCCATTATAGTCTAGGTCACGAACGGTCACCAGAGGTAAAAAAGGGTCAATGACCTTCCCCTGACTTCCTTTTACCTTGATAAGGTCACTCATGCTCCGAAATAGCCCGCAAAGTCTTTGTTGTGGTTGATATTTCCCAATAACACGTGATAATCTGCGATTTTACGCACTTCTGGCCTGAGGCTGTACCTGTTATAACGTTATAGCTCTGTAACCTGACATAACCCGGTCAATTATTTCTTCTTTTTAACCCTCGCCCGTATTGGTCTTTTTCCAGCCGCGAACGTATAAGGGGGGGGGGGGTCCGTTGGACCCCCCCCTTGCCGTTTCGCCCCTGATCGAGCTAGAGCTTCGCGGAAAAAACGAGCGTGTTGCCCGTGACGAGAGGAAGCCGATGATACCCAATTTTAAGGTCTTAGGTCATTGGTTGACCTTGCAGGTCAGGTCAATGACCCCAAAGGTGGGAAAATCGGGACCTGTTAGAACGTCGTAAAGTGTAGCTGCAATGGGGTTTTTCGGGGTGCTGATCACGAATATCAAGTTAATTTTGATCACAGATGATGTCTTCATGTATTTAGGCCAGGTCGGGTCAGGTCAGGTCAGGTCAACCAGTAAGGGTATTCGTAGTAGGTGGCAACCGCCTCTGACAGCTTCGTAACATGTTACGAAGGCACCAAAACTACTTCGTAAATGTTCATATGGTTGCTAAATTCGAATTCAGCTCCAAAAACTGACCTAGAAACATGTAAAACTCGAAAAAGTGAACCGAGGTCATCAAAGGTCAATGACCTGACCTGACCTTCAGGTGACCTTGACACCCACCCTAATGCATGAGGGCAACATCATATCACATGTTTGAACGCTTGAAACCACGAAAAGACTGCAAACGCGCGGCTAATGCGAGCCGACATACGCCGAATCGCAATTCCAGCCAAACATGGTCTCGAAAAGTAGGTCACAGGTCAAAGGTCATTTGGGTCAGGGTCATGAAATTTTCAGGGTAGGTGTGAAATTGATGAACGCGAGGGTACGGAAAGTTTCGTCGCGATCGGCCGCTTTTTACGCGAGTTATTCGCGAAAAACCATGGGGGGTCCGTTCGACCCCCCTATACGGGCGAGGGGTTGCGCAAAGATGCCGCTTTGGAAATGCAAAATATTGTCGCGCTCTGCTGATCTGTTTAGCATCCAGCTCAGAAAAAAACTAATCGGGGCTGCATCACCCCATGCGAGGGTTGATTCAGACCGGACGTAGTAGGCCTGGCGGGGAAAAGGGTGCTAAATAAGTAGGCCTGGGGCGAAGGTTAATAACCTTCGCCCCAGTGGGGGGGGGGGGATATGTTACCACCCTGTCGCGTTTTTTGCGTGTGAATAAAAAACTGCGGCGCGCAGCGGCACGCCGCTTGGGGTAGCTTTTGGTACATCAATTTTGGACAATGTGTGAAATTTTTGAACCCAGGTCATGTCAGGTCAGGTCACCAGGTCAAGTTAACTGACCAAGCCTAAAAAAAGTTTGCAATCATGTCCAGCCTGCAGTGTTTGTCAGAAAGGTTTTAAACTTGGTGGATTGCATGCTGTTATGGGCGCCTACAATGTGTATATCTCGGATTTTTTATATCCGTGACCTAAGGTCAGGGCAGTGGCGTGACCTTTCCATTACAAGTCAATGGAGAAAAATGAAAATGCCTCTAGATCCGTGTGTACGCATAGGAACAGTCCAACTATTTCAGAATCACAATGATTTAGTCCACTCGTGATGACAAATGTGTCATTTTTGCTGATAGCCTCTAGAAAGGTCATCCGAGGTCATTTGAGGCTACAAACAGTTTTTTGCCAATAACTCGCGATTGGAAAGAGATAGAACGCTGGGGATGGTCTCATTGTGTTTGTCTCGTTAAGACGCATCGACTGATATGCAACATGCTGAGGTCAAATTTTCAAGTTGACCTTTCAAGGTCAAATTATAGTTCATTCGACGCGTCTCGGCGAGAGGAACACGATTCTGGCAATAAAAATGTCGTGGCTTTTTGTAGTCGAAAGTTATTGTCGAAAACACTTTTCGTAAAAACAGCTATTTTTGGAGTTTTTGCCCTCTGGAGGCTAAACCGTTGACCTGAGGTCAATATTGATAATGACCTTTTCAAAAGACGAGTTCAAAAGCTATCGATTGCTCTTTCATGCATTTTTATAGCTACCATAGTTCCTGAGATAGTGGCATGTTTTCTGAAAAATATAATGACAATTGGCAAATTTTGACCTTTGATGACCTCTGGTGACCCCAATATTGCTCTAAGGTGAAAAATGACTGAAATACTTTCAAACGTACGCATTGAGAGCTATCGACTGTTTTTTACCGCGTCTTTCTAGCCCTCTTAGTTTTTGAGTTAGAGGTGGGTGGTAACATATGCCCCCCCCCCCCCCCACTAGGGCGAAGTTGGCTGAGACCGCCACTGGGGCGCGGGTTAAGTCGGATTCCTTGAAAACAGGTGATGATAGGAGACTGAAATTTGGGCAACAGACGTTCAACTGGATCCATCCAAGACAGACCTTTTGACGTATCGCAAAATTTTGAGCAAAGTCAATTCACTGACATCTTAAGTTTGACCTTGGAGAGAAAGAAGACTACCCACAACAGCAAGTGACCTAATCAAGGGTAAATGGTCATGAAATGGTTACGTTTTTGCTAACGAAGCTCAAAGTTTTTCATATAATTTATTCCTGGATCTCGTATGAAATCAGATCCAAGTAGATAGACGTACGACAAATGCTCTAAGACGTCGTCGACGTCGAAATCTATGTGACACGTCGAAAGCTACTCAATTATTTTGAAGTCACATTTCGTCATTGAACCACCATTCTTCAGAATTGTTCAGATTTCTGCCATTGAAACTATTATCGGACCTGAACTTTTCAGGTCATATGTAAAAAGGGTGCCCCATAGGCCCTAGGCTGTGCCGTTTTTACGATATCTTCGAAAAACCTTAGGGGGGTCGCATCGACCCCCCTGCCAGGGCGAGGGTTAACCCTCGCCGGACCTATTGGTTTTCTACATACGCGCCGGCCGAGGGGGGGCAGGTACGACCCCCCCCCTCGCCGTTTCGCCCCTGGTGGAGCTAGCGCGTCGCGGAAAAAACGAGCGTGTGCGCCGTTACGAGACGCAGAGATTGGTACCCGATTTTAAGGTCCTAGGTCAACCGGTGACCTCTGAGGTCAGGTCAAGTGCCCCAGGGTACGGTTTTGTTTTTGGTTAATAACTTCGCAAAAAACGGCCGCAGAGCCGCGATTTTGGCAGCATCGTGTTCGCCTCGCTCAGGCGCGTCGAATGATATACTTTTTGTTTGGGTCAGGTCAACTTGGGGTGTTGACCTCAGGTCAAGGTCAGGTCAGCACCCCCAGGTCACGAAGTTGGTCGAAAGGGGTCATGTTGCATATCATTCGATTCGGCAGGTCTTCCTGAGTCCATTGGTGGCTTCCGCGACTCGCTAGCTCAATTTGATCAAGAGTTATTGACGAAAAACTAATATGACCTTGATGACGTCATAAATGACGTCACGCAAGGTCAACATTGCAAAAGTGACGCATCTAACCTTGCAAGGAGTGCATCAAATCGCGATTCTGTGTGCTTGAGATAGTTGGAGATCGTTCCCGGCGCCAGAATAGCAGTTTTCATTTTTCCCCATTGACTTATAATGGTGAAGTCACGAAAATGACCTGACCTCATATGACCTTTAGGAAAAATCCGAGATATACAAGTTGTAAGACTCATAATGGATATTAGATCCTGCAAGTTTCATTTCCCTGTGACATCTCCTCTGGCAGTGAGGGCGTTGCGAAGTTGCGACATCTGAAGACCGTGCAGAGGTTCACTTATGACGTCATAGGTCAGTGACCTGACCTGACACAAAAATGCGGTTGGTGTCAAAAGATGCGGCTTGAATCAAAGGTCAGGTATTCCAAGTTTCAGCTCTCTATCGCCAGCGTGTTCGGAGCTATCGCGAAAAAACCCTATGGGGGGGGCGGCACCCGCCCCCCTCGGCCGGCGAGGGTTAAGCACTACATGGCCTGTAGCCTGCTTTAGACGCAATCATGCCGGGACCTCGATCATGGACAGGCACACCCACCTCAGATATATATGTAGTAATAAATATATATGCCCAATCAAAGCTTTTATCACACGCTCGGGCTAATGCTGTGGGCATACTTCGGCGCATGGTAAAACGCC
Organism: Amphibalanus amphitrite; assembly: GCF_019059575.1. Classification (NCBI taxonomy): domain Eukaryota; kingdom Metazoa; phylum Arthropoda; class Thecostraca; order Balanomorpha; family Balanidae; genus Amphibalanus; species Amphibalanus amphitrite. The sequence goes on from NW_024882382.1 coordinate 126,734, forward strand.
GAACCCACTCTGCAAATGGCCGACTGCAAGCGGGCGCTTAGAACCTGTTATCGTAGTACTTAACAGCCCCATGGAATTAATGCAGAGCGCAAGCAGTGTAGGAAACTCCATGGACAATGGTAGACAATAGTAGGACATATATGGATGTCGTGCATGGTGTACAGGTACACTCACCACTATACGTAAGTGTCAACGCCTCGGTAGTAAATCAATCGGTTCACGGATGTAAAGTTCATCCCATGCATTAATTCGCCCGTGCGGCCAATGCTGCAGTCTGTCCAGCGATGGCGAACGCACGACGATGACCCGTGTCAGGGGAAGGAGGTGCGACATCCGTGTGCGGTGTGCTGTCTTGAATCGTCCGTATGTACCTATATAGAGCGAGCGAGTGTCCAGCGATTGAATACTTATGCCTGTGTTTCTTGTCCCCACATGTATTTGTTTGTGCCCGACTCAGACTCTGGGACATTCCACGATAGATCGACCAAAGCCGTACACCGTCATTTTTTTTTTTTTTTTGGCAGATACATTGGGACAAAATCCATATTTGCATTTAGGACGCCGTAGCTTAACCCTTTTCCGGGCGGCGGGGGGCCTTTAACCCGCGCACCGACGGGGGGGCGGATATCCGCCCCCCTGAGGTTTTTCGCAAATAGCGGGAAGCGCCGCGAAATTTGGTATGACTATAACCTCATCAATTTTACACATGGTGTGCAAGTTTGAACCTCCTACCTTTTAAGGTCAGGTCACCAGGTCACTTTGAATGACCCAACCTCAAGTCACTTTTTTGCAACTTTGTCACCGTGGCAGAGCTACAGTAGATGTCGGAGGCCTTTGAAAGTCGCAGGATATTATTAGGTCATTAGTAGCTACAATTTGTATATCTCGGAACTTTGATATCGGTGACCTAAGGTCAGGTCAATTTCGCGACCTCCCCATTATAAGTCAATTGGGGAAAAATCAACTCCCTGTTTTTACCACTAAAACGGGTCGGAATGGCCCCATATACCATACATGACTTCATATACGATCAACCTTCACTACCTTGAGGTCTGTTTTGCTGTTGGGCAGCTGTGAGGTCATGTGACGCCATCAAAGGTCACCAAAGGTTTTTGGCCAATAACTCCGTACAGGAACAAGATACAGACGCGTGGATGGTCTCATTGTGTTCAGCTCGTCAAGACGCATCGAATGATATACATGATGACCTCGAGGTCACGTGACCTGAGGTCAACCTTTGACCTTGACCTTTCGAGGTCAACATATATATCGTTCGATGCGGATTGACGAGAGGATCACGATGATGCCCTTAGTTTGTTCCCATCTTGACTAATTCGAAAGTTATTCGAGAAAAACTCTCTCCATATCTAGCGCCGCCATTTTGACTTTTTCGACCCCTGTGACGTCATCTTTGACCTGACCTGAAAATGACCTTAGTAAAAATTGTAGATCTTGGCCGTGCGTATCCGATGCCGTTTACCGCTTGTCGCTATCTTGCTTCGTTCTCGAGATCTCAGGGGGGGGGGCGGTCATCCGCCCCCCCGTCGGTGCGAAGTTGGCGCAGACCCCCGTCGGTGCGCGGGTTTAGGCCCCCCTCAGGTTTTTCTTGTGCCATTGCCAAACGCCGCGAGACTGAAAGCTCATACTCGGTGACTTTTTCTAAACATTCATTGCGCACATTTCGACAAAAAAAAAGTTGCCGGGTCAGGTTAGGTCAGGTCACCAGAGGCGGTTTGTTGACCCCACCTCTGAAAAGTTTGCAATCACGCCAGAGCTAGAGTTTTTGACTGATGAATTTCTTCTCTTCAGGTTTTAGTAAGGGTACCAGTATGTGCAATTTCAATATCTCAGAATTTTTATATTTGTGACCTGAGGTTAGGCCAGACTTGTGACCTTTACATTACAAGCCTATGGGAAAATATTGAAACGCCTCCTGCTTCGTGTAAACGAGTCAAAACCACCCAATTCGTTCAGTATTATGGAAGATTATCTCATCGGTGATGATCCTGGTGCCGCTTATTGACCGAGGCACTGGGTAAGGTCATCAGAGGTCATGTGACGTCATAAATCATTTTTTGTCAATAAATCACGACATGATGGTGCTAAAAACTTGTAAGTGGTACCAAAGTGCTCGCCTGGTCAAGGCGCGTCGTTTGGTATGCAGCATTACCATGCTTCACAACCTCATTGAAGAATGACCTGACCTTGACCTCGGGTCAAAGTTCAAATTGACCTGTGAAGGTTATCGCATACTTAATTCGAATCGCCTCGACGAGAGCAAAAAAAATGTATTAATTTCAAGTCTCTATATCTCTTAGTTCAAAAGTTATTTATATAAGTAACTAATTCCAAAATATTTTATATTTGAGGACCTCTGGTGGCCTCAATATTGACCTGACCCGAAAATGTTTTATGTAAAAGTTGTAGATCTTTAATCCGCGCCCGGCTGTGGTCCTGAATTTCCACGCCCTGCTGGGGGGGGGGGGTGTTTGAACACCCCCGTTCCCCTTCTAACTCGGCTCCTGGGCCACGTAGCGATACGCGAAAGGCGGCGTTCGAAAGAGCATCAAAAATAATGAGGAAATCAATCCCGTCAATTTTTTGGTCAGGTCAAAGGTCAGGCCACCAGAGGTCATTGAAGGCAAAATTTCGCCGATTTACAGGTCGAATGTCGACAGTTTTCAAGAAGCCAACACATAACTCGGGAACCAATAGAGCTACAGCGCCGCAGAAAAGCGCATTCGATGGCCCTATTAACGCCCTTTCTGAGTGATTTTCTCAGATTTGACCCAACGTCAACGGTTTTGCCTGCATGGGGCAAAAACTGCAAAAATAGCCGATTTTTTCGGAAACAGTTTTTCTGCAAGAACTTTTGACCCAAGCCTTGTACGAGCTTACTTTTACCGGCATCGTGTTCCTCTCGTCAAGACGCATCGAATGAACTATAACTTGACCTTGAAAGGTCAACTTGAAAATTTGACCTCAGGTCAAGGTCATGACCTGACCGGAAATGGTCATGTTGCATATCAGTCGATCCGTATCGTCGAGCTGAAGACATCTAAGGCGTTTTCATCGCTCTAGCCCGCGCCCTGCTGGGGGGGGGGGTGTTTGAACACCCCCCCCTTGTGGTTTTTCGCGAATATCTAGAAAACGGCGGCGCGGAGCGCCGCCGTTTTTGGTACACCTTATCATACATCAATTCTACACATGTTGTGAAAATTTCAGACCAAGGTCATTCAAGGTCAGGTCACCAGGTCACTTGAAGTGACCTCACCTCATAAAAACTTTCAATGTCTGTCATAGCTACACCGAGTGACCGATCGCTTTGAAACTTTCAGCGATTGCTAAGAGCAATAGCATGAACAAAATGTATATCTCAGAATTTTGATATCGATGACCTAAGGTCAGGTCAATTTTGCGACCTCCCCATTATAAGTCAATGGGAGAAAATTGAAATGCGCCTCTTTTGGATGAAAGACATTATAAACACTCCCAAACACCGAATTACAAGTGGTTTAGACACACCGAACTTGAAAATGGTGTCCGTGACCCTTGTTTATGCCCTGAGGTCATCTTAGGTCACGAATGGTATCTAACAGTTTTTCGCAAATAACTTTTGATAGAGGCATGCTAGAGCGCTGAAAACGCCTTAGATGTGTTCAGCTCGACGATACGGATCGACTGATATGCAACATGACCCTTTCCGGTCAGGTCATGACCTTGACCTGAGGTCAAATTTTCAAGTTGACCTTTCAAGGTCAAGTCATAGTTCATTCGATGCGTCTTGACGAGAGGAACACGATGCCGGCAAAAATAAGCTCGTACAAGGCTTGGGTCAAAAGTTATTGCAGAAAAACTGTTTCCGAAAAAATCGGCTTTTTTTGCAGTTTTTGCCCCCGCAGGCAAAACCGTTGACGTTAGGTCAAATTTGAGAGAATTACTCAGAAAGGGCGTTAATAGGGCTATCGAATGCGCTTTTCCGCGGCGCTGTACCTCTATTGGTTGCCGAGTTATGCGTTGGCTTCTTGGAAATTTTCGACATTCGACCTGGAAATCGGCGAAATTTTGCCTTCAATGACCTCTGGTGACCTGACCTTTGACCTGACCAAAAAATTGACCGAAGTGATTTCGTCATTATTTTTGACGCTCTTTCGAACGCCGCCTTCCGCGTATCGCTACGTGGCCCAGGAGCCGAGTTACAAGGGGGGGGGGTGTTCAAACACCCCCCCCCCCCCAGCAGGGCGTGGAAATCCAGGACCCCCAGCAGGGCGCGGGCTAGCATGCCTCTATCAAAAGTTATTTGCGAAAAACTGTTAGATACCATTCGTGACCTAAGATGACGTCAGGGCATAAGCAGGGGTCACGGACACCATTTTCATGGTCAGTGTGTCTAAACCACTTGTAAATCAGTGTTTGGGGGTGTTTGTAATGTCTTTCGTCCAAAAGAGGCGCATTTCAATTTTCTCCCATTGACTTATAATGGGGAGGTCGCAAAATTGACCTGACCTTAGGTCATCGATATCAAAATTCTGAGATAAACATTTTGTACATGCTATTGCTCTTAGCAATCGCTGAAAGTTTCAAAGCGATCGGTCACTCGGTGTAGCTATCACAGACATTGAAACTTTTTATGAGGTGAGGTCACTTCAAGTGACCTGGTGACCTGACCTTAAAAGACCTTGGTCTGACTTTTGACAACATGTGTAGAATTGATGTATGATAAGGTGTACCAGAAACGGCGGCGCTCCGCGCCGCCGTTTTTGAGATATTCGCGAAAAACCACAAGGGGGGTGTTCAAACACCCCCCAGCAGTGCGCGGGTTAAGCGACCTATCAAACACCGTTTGCCGTTTGTCGCTCCGATGTGTGTTTTTTTTTTAGATATGAAGGGGGCCGAGAAGCCCCCCCCCGCCCAGAAACGAGCCCTTCAGAGCCCGCCCGGAATAGGGTTAACCCGCGCACCGACGGGGGTCTGCGCCAACTTAGTACCGACTTGGGGAGGGGGCGGATGACCACCCCACCTGAGATCTCGAGAACGAAGCAACGGTAAACGGTATGGGGTACGCACGGACAAGGTCTACAATTTTTACACAGGTCATTTTCAGGTCAGATCAAAGATGACGTCACAGGGGTCAAAAAAGTCAAAATGGCGTCGCTAGATATGGAGGGAGTTTTTTTTCTCGAATAGATAACTTTCACATTGGTCAAGCTAGGAACAAACTAAGGACACCATCGTGATCCTCTCGTCAATCCGCATCAAACCAAATATATGCTGACAACGAAAGGTCAAGGTCAAAGGTTGACTTCAGGTCACGTGACCTCGAGGTCATCACGTATATCATTTGATGCGTTTTGACGAGCTGAACACAATGAGACCATCGGCGCGGCTGTATCTTGTTGCTGTAAGGAGTTATTAGCAAAAAACCTTTGGTGACCTTTGATGATGTCACATGACCTTCCAGCTGTCCAACAGCAAAGCAGGCCTCAAGGTAGTGAAGGTTGATCGCATAAAAAGTCATGTATGGTATATGGGGCCATTCCGACCCGTTTTAGTGGTAAAAACAGGGAGTTGATTTTTCCCCCATTGACTTATAATGGGGAGGTCGCGAAATTGACCTGACCTTAGGTCATCGATATCAAAATTCCGAGATATACAAATTGTAGCTACTAGTGACCTAATTACACCTGCGACTTTCAAAGGCCTCCGACATCTACTGTAGCTCTGGCACGGTGACAAAGTTGCAAAAAAGTGACTTGAGGTTGGGTCATTCAAAGTGACCTCGTGACCTGACTTTAAAAATTGGGAGGTTGAAACTTGCACCCCATGTGTAAAATTCATGAGAAAATAGTCGTAACAAATTTGCCTCGGTTTTCCCGCTATCTACGTAAAACCTCAGGGGGGGCGGATAACCGACCCCCTCCCCCCCCCCCGGTCGGTGCGCGGGTTAAAATTGGATATCATCCATCGGTTTCCTCTCGTGACGGGCATTACAAACACACGTGTATATGTTGCAGGCACTTTAGAAAATCAGTCATTTTGTAAAATGCCTAGGCATTTTACAAAAAGACGGCTGTTTGAAAAATGACTGAACGCAACCAGGCTTTTTTCAAAATGGCTAGCCATTTTACAAAATGACTAGGCATTTTGCAAAATGCCTGACCAGCATGGAACGTAGATCCCACTACAGATACTATGGCCAACAGTTTTTGGACGTCTTCTTATACCCTATAGGTACGTGTTCAGCCTGTAGCTGATCGATTTGAAGCTCTGTGATGACGACAATGCTGAGTAACGACCAGGTTGAGTTGCAGACTCGGCTGTAGCATAAAGCATTGTTTAGTTAACGCTGTAAAAAACTCCCAAGTACATCAACGCCGTTCATGTTCTGCCTGAAACTAGACCTAACAAAACCAGCCGGAGACCGGCCCTAGTCAATAGGCAGGCCCGGTTGATGTACAATTACATGTAAACGAATGAGTGTAGTCTTCTTCTGTAGTCCCCTTCTATGGACTAGTGAAGACCCACAAGTACACAGGGCCTCCAACAACAGAGGCCGAAAGGCTCCACTGGATCTCCAGTCTCAAACTTCGACCGATCTGCCCAGCCCACCGCGGCGTAGATTATGAGCTGACAAAACATCTGACAACCTGCTTGAAAGTGTTACCAAGACCTTCACATTCCATTACTTCGCCGCTCCAAGTGCTAGAGATGCTGAACAACATGCAGCACACCGCCAGCAGATGCCGCCTGGTGTCTCTAGACGTGGAAGCGATGTTTCCATCCATCCCGACGCAGGAAGCCATTCCACTCATCCGAGACATGCTTCTAGAACATAGAGAAGCTCTGTCTGACGTCACCTGTCTGAAGCCAGAAGCTATCGCCGACCTCTTGGACCTGTCCATCAAGAACTGCCACGCAGTGGTTCAAGATGGTGACCGTGAGAGATGGTTCAGACAAACAACTGGCTTGGCCATGGGGAAGAGCTACTCGCCTGTGGTCGCTGACCTCTACATGGGCCATTGGGAGCGTGACCTGCAGCAATTAGCTCTTGCTTGTGGAGGACAAGTTCATGCATTCTGCAGATATGCTGACGACTACCTTGTCCTGTTCGAAGGCAGTGATGACATCATCGGAGAGTGGGTCAGGCAGCTGAACAACAAAGATGCGAACATCAAAGTCACAACAGAGACATAGAAGGAAGACAACTCCCCTATTTGGACATCTTCATAAGCAGAACGGAGAACTGTTACAAGACAAAGGTGTACAGAAAAGCGTGCTCTACGAATCAGGTTCCATCCTTCAACTCCTACACCGAGACAAGATACCTTCGATCGGCCATCAGATCAGACTGTTTACGAGCCAGCAGATACTGCACGAGCGTAAAGGATCGGCAGAAGGAACTGGACTTCATTCGCCGGAAATTTCATCAGCATGGCTACCCTATCTCATTCATCAACGACACCATACACCAGACCAATGAAGACCTCCGTCTGAAAGCTCGGGCTTTACCCTCTCCGCCAGACACCAGCAACAGTCAGCTGCAGGTTAGAATGTCAGTGCCCTTCGCAGGTGCTTACTTCTACCAACTGAAAAGAGCAGCCAACAAGATCGGCATCTCACTCGTCTCCAAGCCATCTCAGACACTTGGAGCAGTTCTGTGCAGCAAAAGCAAGCACAAGCTGCCGAAGCACCAGGAGAGCAACGTAGTCTATCAAATCGAGTGCTCCTGCAAGATTGACGGTGATCCGGTCATCTACATCGGCGAGACGGACAGGGAGCTGGGAACCAGAGTCAGAGAGCACAGAGACTGCTGGTCTGGCTCGAGGAGCTCCAGAGCCAACGCCTCAGCATTCAACTCCCATCGGCAGTGCACGCCTCTGTTTGATGATGCCAAGATCCTCGACCGTGCCGCTCACCATCAGATGAGACTCCTCTTGGAGTCGGCCTACATCAGAACCGTAGGACGACGCGAGACTGTATTAGTGTCACCAAATGATGCCAATTTGAACAGAAATTCAGGTGCTATGCTACAGGATCGCTGGCTACCCATTATCCGCAGTGCCTGCCGCTAAAAGCTTGTACGATTTTGACTTGTCTTTTATATATTTCACGCCCCCCCCCCCCCCACTGGTTGTTGCATATGGCTACTTTTCTCGTGAACTTTATATCCTCCTTTTATTAATGTTATTAGTTGTGAATGTTCTAGCCTATTGATGGAGTGTTTTTGAACATTGCTATCACTTTTAAGGCCGCCGTCCACTGCGACGGAATTCCGTCCGGAGTCCGTCCGGAATGTCGCCGCACGCTGGCCGCATCCGGTCCGGATGCGGTCCGGATGCGGTCCGGATGCGGAGAGCTAATAAATGTTTCCTATTACTTATTACCAAATAAAATATTGCAAGTAACCAGCAGCGAATACTCTTGCCATTCTAAGGAAATAATTTTTACTTACTTCATGATGATCGAGTTCCAATTCTTCGTACAATTCACAATGTTTGCCTCCGATACGGCCCCAAACCACGTCTGTTCCGGACGTTCCGGATGCGTTTTCCGCAGAAAAGTTCAACGCGTCGGACATCACTCTTCCGTCTCCGTAGCAACCGCATCCGAAACGCATGCGGAGAGCTGACGGAAAATCAACAGCTGATTGCCGTTCGGATGCGGTCCGGACGGAGCGCACACGATTTCCGTACGGACCGGATGCGCCCATAGGGTTCTGTGTTAAATTCCGTACGGACCGCACGCGTTCCGCACAGTGGACGGCGGCCTTTACTCTTTACCTATTGAATGATTTTCTTGGTCGTTTATAGTGTATTTATGGTGTATTTTATATACCTGGTACCTTTGTTAGCCTATTACCTATTGATGTTGCATACATGTTTATATCACTTGCTATATATCCTAGGTAGGTCTTTATTACTATTTATCACTTTATATAACCTTTGTTATTTAACAGATTTAGATATAATTAGAATGTATATCGCTTATGAGATATTTTCTTCTTTTTCATATATGTTAAATGTTTTATCATAGACTGTCACGTGCTATTTATCTATTTTACTATATGTGACATGTCCTGTCTGCCAAAGACGAATCGCCCTCAATTTTGCGACCGATACCCCCGAACCCGATTACGATACGCTGACGAAGCTTTGTAATACAATTCGAAAGCTCCGACCCGAACGATTTCTTGTGGAGTAAAGTCCTCATTCAATTATTACAAATTCCATCGTTGTGGCCCATGAGCGTCCGCAGCCACACGCCATCCTGGCCGCGGCCAGCGGTTCAACGTCCAGGCGCAATAGCCCAGTCCCGGTGTTATCCCTGACGGCGGAGGCCCGTCGTCGACAGTCAAGTGGTCCGGTCGAGCGCAGCCGACCGGACACCGAACTCGACCGGCCGTCACGCCCGGCCCAGGCCAAACCTAGTTTGAGAGGCGCAACGTCATTGTTCCTCGTAGCGGCACCAGGGGGCCGGTAGTCGCACACCAACCAGGCCACGGGTAGTGTGTCCTAGGCCGCCGCACTCCCCAGCAGGCGGAGGCCCGCCGCCGCTGGAAGTCGAGCAGCCCCAAGGGGTCAGAATGCCGCTGCCGAAATGCCGCTAAATTTAGGTGCAAATGAAGAAACGACTGCGTTGAAAATGAAAAAATATCATTTCATCGAACGCTGAAATGCTCGAAGTGCTCGCTAAAAAATAAACTCGCTAACTGAGCCCTAAAGGTTCGCTGCCGTGTTGCATTGCATTTAAGCCAAAAACGCGGGCTGGGTGTAAGTTGTTGAGAAACAATTTTTGGCCTGAAGTGTTCCCTAACGTATTATCTACATAGATCCAGGGAACATATTTGCTATCTATGATGGCTTAGGAGATATTGAATCTTAAGTCCTCCGGTGTACCCTGTTTTGCGGCGGCCCACGTGTTAAAAGCTGAACATTTTTACTTTGACCAAAAAACACGGGCACAGTTTTGTCTGTACGTAAATGACTCTTGTCCTATCGCATTCCACGTGGACTGAAAATTCAGAAACTAGGGAACATATTTGCTACGACCAGTACTTTTCACGATTCAGACTGAAACGTGAGAAAATAGCCCCAAAACCCTATGGCGGGCACCTTACCGCGGCGCCCGGCCGCGGGTCGCTAGTTCCCGAAACGACACACCATGCGTTACGATAATTTCCCTCATTGGTCTTATTGTCGTGCCACATATGGATTTTCCGTAATTTTGTGTTATTCATACTATGTTCAAATTGCCCCACATGTTCTTACCCTATAACATGCTGTGGACTGATGTAGGGGAAGGTGGGGTAAGACGGACCAGCTAAGGTTTGAGGCCGCATATCATGCTACACTGCTCTCGTAATTCATATTATTTATAGTCTTCGGAATGCTCAATCCTTCCTCTGTTGATATGTGTAAAGACTAAATTTCAAATTACAGACATCTAGGTGGTGGATGCTCTTAAAGAGGGACATGTCAAAAACTCAGACAAGAAAAAACGTGGGGTAAGACGGGCCACCCGGCAGTGCCTGCTATCCGTTCATGAGTGTTACACTTCTGCTCTGTACTCTTGTAAGAAAAAGTAACCAGAATGGTAAAATAACAAAATGAGCCTATATTCTTTACTCATGTGTGATGGAAGTGCAGCTGAAAGCTGGGAACATGTGTGTTGATTGTCGTTTGGCATGAATGCATGCTAACTGAGCACTTGCATGCATGGCTCACATGCAACAAAGACTCCTTCCTGAAAAATAAGCTTACTTAAACTTGTGTCAATGTTTTGGAAAAGAACTTTCCATATGCAGGGTACAATGGACCACCACAGGGTAAGATGGACCACAGTGATCCGTCTTGCCCCAAATCTAAATTCTGTCATTATCATGACGTATATGTCAAATAGCCTAACATTGCAAAACCTTGCCTTTCCTAAAGTGTGACTACAACTAAGTTTATAACTTTGTTCTTCACAGTTAAGTGCAAAATAGAAACTAATCATGCAAGAAAGGCGCCGTAATTGAATCACCCGTAGACCTCTTATATTAGATCGGTTTGACGAAAACAACATTTTTCTCAATAACTCAAAAGCTATGCATCCTAGCAGCATGAGCTCAAGAAGGCCATTGTTACGAAGGAAAACAAACATAGTGAGTGCATAAAGCAGTAGATACCAGCAGCGGTTCAGCCAGGAGGGCTGGTGGTCCGTCTTGCCCCGCTGGGCCGTCTTACCCCACCTTCCCCTAACGGGAAACATCTACCATGAATAGCCGGGAGGACGCGTACTGTTTGAAAAGTTTTGTTTCTTTTGCGTTTCTTTCTCTCTCTCTCTCTCTCTCTCTCTCTCTCTCTCTCTCTCTCTCTCTCTCTCTCTCTCCTCTCTCTCTCTCCTCTCTCTCTCTCTCTCTCTCTCTCTCTCTCTCTCTCTCTCTCTCTCTCTCTCTCTCTCTCTCTCTCTCTCTCTCTCTCTCTCTCTCTCTCTCTCTCTCTCTCTCTCTCTCTCTCTCTCTCTCTCTCTCTCTCTCTCTCTCTCTCTCTCTCTCTCTCTCTCTCTCTCTCTCTCTCTCTCTCTCTCTCTCTCTCTCTCTCTCTCTCTCTCTCTCTCTCTCTCTCTCTCTCTCTCTCTCTCTCTCTCTCTCTCTCTCTCTCTCTCTCTCTCTCTCTCTCTCTCTCTCTCTCTCTCTCTCTCTTCTCTCTCTCTCTCTCTCTCTCTCTCTCTCTCTCTCTCTCTCTCTCTCTCTCTCTCTCTCTCTCTCTCTCTCTCTCTCTCTCTCTCTCTCTCTCTCTCTCTCTCTCTCTCTCTCTCCTCTCTCTCTCTCTCTCTCTCTCTCTCTCTCTCTCTCTCTCTCTCTCTCTCTCTCTCTCTCTCTCTCTCTCTCTCTCTCTCTCTCTCTCTCTCCTCTCTCTCTCTCTCTCTCTCTCTCTCTCTCTCTCTCTCTCTCTCTCTCTCTCTCTCTCTCTCTCTCTCTCTCTCTATCTCTCTCTCTCTCTCTCTCTCTCTCTCTCTCTCTCTCTCCTCTCTGTTTCCCACCACCTTACTCATTGAAGCTTCACCAGATCCATTACACCATTACCTGCAAGAGATGTCAAAACAAGAACATATCTACTATACTATTTGTGGTGACGTAGTTTCTGTCTGTGGTCGATGTCCCGACTTGGTGGTGCTTTGTGTAGACTACTACAGGCTAGACCGTTGCACCTACCGCGCTGAAGTTTGCGCAACTCATAGAACAAGGATGGACAACGTGCCTTTGATGGGTCTCAGCTCGATCGGATTGATAGCGAGCGCGTGGTGCGTGCCTAAAAAGTGCAAATTCGCGTCATAGACTTTACATGTATAAAGGGGCTGGCAAAAACGGGCGAAAATGGCTAAATTTGCCCGACACGGGTCCGGTTTCCGTGCAATATCTCGGTAACCGTGGGCCCGATTGGCACGGGGAAAACACCATCGTGTAAAGAATCGAACGGGCTATCGAATGGTATGCGGTGCGGAGGATGGCACGCGCCACGTGCGCACGTGAGGGCAATTTCATTTCAAAAAGTGCCGTTTTAAATGGATTTTGGATTTTATTTTATTTTCACGTGACCGTCAGACAGAGCGAGTTGAAACAATGCCTATTGGCAAGATAAATGTACCACCTTTCATGGAAAAATTGTGAAAAGCCAATTGATCAAAAACTAGGTGGAACAAATCGCTGGACAACATGGTATTTGTCCACAATGTGCCACTAAATAATTACACGGGATTTGCTGCTTAACCTGATACGGTTGACAATTAAAAATGCTATCATCAGAAAGAGCATTCAATTCTCTCCAACATCCATTCATCATTTTTGCATGACCAGCAACAGTATTCATAAGAATATAAATGTTTCAAACCTCTGCAAAACCATTTTTAGCGAAAATTATCTACGGCTTCCATTTGTCATAAAACTACGCACCTAAATTATAAAACACATTTTACAGGTTCACTGAACTCTAATGACAGGTTCTGAAGTAGAAAGCATCAAAAGGCAATCGACCGAAATGGATGGATAACCCAACCGACACAAGAACAACCAAACACCCGCCGATCGAAAATACCCCTTATCGCGTTGCGGAGCACGCGGGTCACCCTAGTGTAAGGCTATTGTTGGTGTCTGGCCTGGAGTGGAGCATGAGGAAATAACATGCCGCCTAACGGTACTGGCCATAAACTGTGGCTCAAAAGGTAAGGCACGAGGATTGAGGAAGAATGACACAGCTCAATGGTGCTGACATAGCTCAATGGTGCTATGCATTCTGATTGCATGGCACTAACCACCACGTGACACGCTTTCACGACTGAGGTCGCTGAACCTGAGCACTCCTCCTATGCTTTATGGGGTGAGAACAAAGCTGCAAACACTGACTCATCTACAAAGCCTTTCTTGTTGGTATGGGAGGCACGAGAAATAGGGAAGAGTGGAGCAGAGCGGCCACCCTAACGCGAAACCGACGCTTGATTTCATGCGCGGCGATACCGCGCCGAGCTGGGGGGCCTTTTCATGCCCCCTTCAGGTTTTTCGATAATATCTCATAAACGTCGACGCGCAGCACCGCCATTTTTCGTAAAGCTGTTCATACATCTGTTCGGCACATGGTCATCATATGGCGAAAATGGAAATGTGCCTCTTTTGGACGAATGCCGTTCTAAATCCTCTCAAACATCGTTTCAAGGGTAAACATGACACATTGAATCGGAAAATTGCAGCTGTGACCACTCTGTGCGACCCTGAGGTCATCTCAGGTCAACAGTTTTTTACTATACGTTTTGATAAAGACGTGCTAGAGCCAGCGCATGACTGGGGGGTCTACAGAGCCCCCTCCCTATTTTCGGCAATATCTTCTAAACCGTTTCACGTATCGCCACGAAACTTGCAGTACCCTCAGCGGCAACAGTTTGACACCTTGTGTTAAAACACGCGCACCGACGGGGGGCGGATATCCGCCCCCCTGAGGTTTTTTGCAAATACTGGAAAAACCGCGACGCGTAGTGCCGCACAATTTAGTACGAATATTCTCTCATCAATTTTACACATAGTATGCAAGTTTAAACCTCCTAACTTTTAAGGTCAGGTCACCAGGTCACTTTGAATGACCCAACCTCAAGTCACTTTTTTGCAACTTTGTCACCGTGCCAGAGCTACAGTAGATGTCGGAGGCCTTTGAAAGTCGCAGCATCTTATAAGGTCATTAGTAGCTACAATTTGTTTATCTCGGAATTTTGATATCGGTGACCTAAGGTCAGGTCAATTTATCGACCTCCCCATTATAAGTCAATGGGGGAAAAATCAACTCCCTGTTTTTACCACTAAAACGGGTCGGAATGGCCCCATATACCATACATGACTTCATATATGATCAACCTTCACTACCCTGAGGTTTGTTTTGCTGTTGGGCAGCTGTAAGGTCATGTGACGTCATCAAAGGTCACCAAAGGTTTTTTGCCAATAACTCCGTATATACAGGAACAAGATACAGCCGCGCGGATGGTCTCATTGTGTTCAGCTCGTCAAGACGCATCGAATGATATACATGATGACCTTGAGGTCACGTGACCTGAAGTCAACCTTTGACCTTGACCTTTCGAGGTCAACATATATATCATTCGATGCGGATTGACGAGAGGATAACGATGATGCCCTTAGTTTGTTCCTGTCTTGACTAATTCGAAAGTTATTCGAGAAAACCCTCCATATCTAGCGCCGCCATTTTGACTTTTTTGACCCCTGTGACGTCATCTTTGACCTGACCTGAAAATGACCTTGTAAAAATTGTAGATCTTGTCCGTGTGTATCCGATGCCGGCTTCGTTCTCGAGATCTCAGGGGGGGGGCGGTCATCCGCCTCCCCCCGTCGGTACTAAGTTGGCGCAGACCCCCGTCGGTGCGCGGGTTAACCCTCGCGGGCCCGGGGGGGTGCGTTTTTCGCCCCCCCCCCCCTGGCGAATATTTGCGATAGCTCCCGAACGCTTAGGGATAGAAAAGCGAAACTTTCAGTACCTTTTCTCCCATCAATTTGACATCTTCTGAAGTAAAAAATTTGGACCTAGCCCCCTTGATGACGTCACAAGGTCCACTTTTCTAGACCCCTGCACGGCAAACTTCGGCGTCACAGACGCAAACTTCAAATAGCTACTAAAAATAGAGTTTTAAAGATAAAGACAAATTACGAGCACGGTTGTGTAGCGTTTGACCTAGGGAAAAAATAGAAAAATAGTTTTGGTGACCTGAGGTCAGAGGTCAGGTCAACGACCCCGAAATGTGGTTTTAGTTTTTTCGCAAAAAAACTTCAACAAAAATTGTCCTAGAGCTACGGCAGTGGTACCATCGCATTCGGCTTGTCAAGCCGCGTCGAATGATATATATTTTGTTCGGAAAAGGTCACATTTTATGTTGACCTCATGTGACCTCGAATGACCTCTGGTTGACCTTGACACATGAAAGGTCGTTTATGATGGATTTGTATCCGCTGATCACGAATCTGGCATCTATTTTCCTCTTAGCATTCATTTAGAGCTTCCAGATGGCAAAATCGTCTTATTTATCATAACTAACTTGAATTAGTGAAATAGCCTCTAGCAGGGATACTCTTCTGTGACCTTGACCTTTGAGCAGCCTTGTATCGTAAGATGAACCACAAATAGGGAACTGATAAGCCTCAAAACATTTCAAAACATCTTGGAAGTTAGCACGCAAGATGTGCGAAAAAGTGCCAAGTTTGAGGTCAATTTTGAGCGTGACCTTGACCTTGACCTTTGATTTTGAGCACAGTTTCGGAATCCTCAAATTCTCTTCTTTCGTTTGACACCCAATTTTACCGGTTTGATGCAGCCTGCCGTCCTCTAGAAGGCTTACTTTGAGATCACTACACATGTGCCGGTTTTTGCCTTTGACCTTGACCTCTGACCTTGAAAATTGACCTGAGGTCAAAAATTTTAGATGCTTTAGAATCGTCTCGTAAGGACCTTTCGTTTGGTATCGCTTTTGTTTCCGTAGTTCCCTTATTTACGGAGTTAGACAGGGGGGGGCGAAAAACGCCCCCCCCCGGGCTGCGGTGGTTGGGATTACCCCCCGGGCCCGGCCGGGTTAACCATTGGCCAACATATATGTTACCTTTGATGACCTCTGGTGACCTTTACTTTCACCTGGCCTAAAAATGACCACTGCATTTTCGTCATTATTTTTGACGCTTTCTCGAATGCCTCTTACTGGCTGTCGCTACGTCACCAAGGAACCTAGCTAGAGAGACGGGGGGGGGGGGGTCAAAAACGGCCCGGCCCGGCACGGTTGGAGTCGAGCCCCGGTTTGGCGCGGGATATGTAAGATCTTCATGGTCTTGACAACGGCTCGGCACTTTGATTGCCTCGCGTGCAAGTATCACACCCATTAGCCACCATCGAATCGCTGCGCCCGACGGGCAGGACCTCGGCTCGGCCCAACACACCCACCATCTGCACAGCGCCGCCGCCGCCGGGGCGCTGCCAGCGCGTCACCTTCCACCGCTGCTGAGTCGCAAATCGCCGGTTGTGCCGGCAGGACATCACTGCACGGCCGCCGCTCAGTCACATCTTCAGGACAATCCAGCAGGTGAGAGTACCAAGGGAAGAGGACGACCTGTATAAAAAGTGCTATCTCTTGCGATAAAGCTTTTTTTTCACAGGTGATTTTTTCACGGCAGACACGTGCATGAATCCGAGTGATGGATCTATAACATGGGTGGATCTCGAAGCAAATTGCAGGTTCGAATATATGATTCCAATATATATTCCAATATGATATATGAGCTTCATAGCTACCATAGGTCGGCCGAAAATTACGTCAGAGTGACGTCATGTTCGGCCGATTTCGACGCAAAACATTGAACCACGGCAATCGCTCCCAAGAGATAAGTTTTTAAACTAGATCCAATTTCTTTACATGAAAAGACTCAGAATTGACTGCGCTATCAAATTGCTATCTCGGATTTTCAAAATTTTGACAATTTCGAAAATTTTATATGATAATATTCATAATTTATATTTTTATATTTTTTTTACAAAGTTTTTGACTTTTCAAAAAAAAAAAAACGGAATATATGTGACAGAACGCAAGCTTATGACTAACTCTAGCAAGTTTTAGCTAAATATCTTCAACAATGGCCAAGTTATACACATTATTACAAAAAATTCACATTTGTTAATTTTTCAAATCAATTTTTCAGTATGTTTTTGACATCGTACACAAATATAAATAGCACCATCGTGTTCTTGAGCTCAAACTGCATCAAAAAGACACCTTTTTGTTGAAAAAATGAACCTTCAAAATTTGACCTTTTTTTACCTGAAAGTGACCTGACCTAAGCTAAATGCGACTCAAAATGACCTCGAATGACACAGACGACATCAAATTCAAAATGTATGGCCTAAATGGACCTTAACCCTCGCCCATGTAGGGGGGGTTGGTGCAACCCCCCCCCTGAGGTTTTTCGGAAATAGTGCAAAAACGGCGGCGCACAGCGCCGCCAAATTTTGGGTACCTTATGGGGCAAACCTTGCGCATCTTTTGATAAAAAAAAAATTTGACCGGGTCATGTCAGGTCACGGAGTTATGACGTCACAAAGGGAACAGCCTCCGGCCGGATTTTCACAAACTGAGTGCCAACGCCCGAGGTTTCCTGCCGGTGGTACGGACATCGGTTGATGGATCGTGATGAAACTTCTCATGCATGTTGGGGCAAGTATTGGCTATCATATGGTATAAGAAACTTGACCGGGTCAGGTCAGGTCACGGAGCTATGACGTCACAAGAGGAACAGCGTCCTGTACTATTTTTGAAAAGCGCCCGAACCACTATTTTGCTAATTCTTGTCACCTCAATGGGAATATGCAGCAATATTAGCTTCTATAGGGAGCAAATGGACCTTCCAAATCCAAAATACAATCAGATTTCAAAAATTTAAATTTTGATTTTTCGAATTTCTGCCGCCGACTGTGACCTTGCCGACTTCCAGCGCTCCCAACGCGCCATTTTTAGAGCTAGGGAAACGAAATACATACCAAACGATAGAGAATTGATCAAGGAACACGATAGTGAAGGTTTCAAGTCGATATCTCCCACCGTTTGGCCGCAATCGCCGCGGAAAGTTGAAAAAAGTCTATTTTTCCGAAAATTTGACCTTTGACCGGTCAAAAGTAGGTCAAATGTTGACCTAGGACCAAAAAATATACCACCAATCGCGAGATCTCGGCGAGAGCAATCCGTTGGTCTTTTCCGCTAAGCTCTACGACGCTCCGTTTTCAAACGCCAAGGGGGGGGGTCGCACCAACCCCCCCCCCCTGCATGGGCGAAGGTGGCAGATCGCCGTTTACGGGCGAGGGTTAAAACATGTGCCACGTGACCGATGCATGATATAATATTTCCGTGGCCTGTGATGACCTGACCCTGACCTGAAAATCAAAGTACAAGTTTGGTACCCTCAAGGTATCTAGAACATCTGTTCACGAGTGTGTAAACCAAAAATGAGCCTGATCTGACTTGTAAGACGGCGGCCAGAGCCCAAAATGTGAACAAGCCGAAATGCTAATAATTTTTACTTTGACCTGACCTGTGACGTCATCGGTGACCTCGAGGTCAATGAAATTAGGTTTCGTTCGACAGTTTTCCGGGGCTATCAGACGCCGTTTGAGTTTTGACGATCGGCCCAGTAGTTTCGGAGTTAGGAGGGGGGGGCTATGGAGAGCCCCCCCCCCCTCCAGTAGGGCGTGTTATACGCAGACCCCAGTGGGGCGTGGGTTAACCCTATTAGTGGCAGGGGAGGGGTTGTTTTCATCCACCCCTCAGGTTTTTCGGGAATATCTCCGAAACCGCTGAAGCTACGATGCTGAAATTTTCTGACTTTTCCTAAAACTACATTGGGCACATTCCCTGAAAATGTCAAGTTCATAACTTTACCAGGGGCGGCTCCAGAGCACTGGGAATTGGCGGGTCCTATTCGTGAAGTGAGTCATTTGGACGAAGATCACGATGCTGATGTATTATAACTGTATGCACCAGTTTTACGAACAGTGAATGAAAGGTATCATGTGATAACATATACAAAGTTATTGTGCATCCTCTTTTGACACGTTTTTGCTATAATAGGCGGATCCAGGCGTCCAAAAAGGGGGGTTATGTTTTACCTCCCAACATAGGTGCCCTGACACCGCCTATGCATGACCAATACAATTGTAGTCGTTCTCTCATAAGAAAATTGTAACATAACAAGACCATTACCACCCTTTTTAGAAACAGTACCAACAAAAACCTTACTTACTATACTTTTTGTGTACCCCCAATCTCAATGATCTGTATCCGCCTATGATTTTTGAAAATGCATATTTTTAATATCTATGTGAATTCCTGGTTCATTCTCTATCGATCGGCAAAAGTTGCGTTAAGATTGGTTTAGAAACCTGGCCGTGATAAACAGTCTAAAATGTAGGTAACTGCAATTTGCCCGTTTTTACCCCCTCTACCCCCTCTTGACATTTTCTATTTTTTATTTTTTTTAGAAATGTAGATCACGTTGAGCGAAATCGAATGCCGTTTGAATTTTGAAAATCGGCCCGTTAGATCTCGAGATATCAGGGGGGTCGTAAACAGCCCCCCCCCCCCCCTGCCACTAATAGGGGTAGCCAGGAGCCTGCCACCAATAGGGTTAACAACCAACTTCAAAATTTGACCTCACTTGACTTGACCTTGACCTGACCTCGACCTGAAATTCATTCAGAGGTGGTCCATATCACTTATTGAGTGTGCCTATTGAATTCTATGAGTAAAATGACCCATGAAACATGTGTCGCACATGCCCTTTTCTATATTTTGTTTTTGGTTACCTGACTAGACCTGACCTGACCTTGACCTTGACCTTTGAATGACATTGTATGCAACTAATATTGTCTTGGTAGTCTAAGAACACGTTTTGGGCAGTCAGTCTCAGTCCATTCTACGGCAACTACGGTGCAAGGCCGATACTGTAGAAACTTGCATTTTGTACCCTTGACCTGACCTTGACCTGACCTCTGACCTACTTAGGCAAAAAATTTGGGCTCTTAAGATCCGCCTTGTTGAGAGCTTTCGATTGCCGTTTTCCCCGTCTTTCTACAACCATCGGTTCGGAAGTTAGACAGGGGGACAGAATCTGCCCCCCCCCCCCCCCCCCAAGCAGGGCGCGTATGGCTGAATAGCCCAGCGGGGCGCGGGCTAAAACCTTTCTGACAAACACTGCAGGCTGAACATGATTGCAAACTTTTTTAGGCTTGGTCAGTTAACTTGACCTGGTGACCTGACCTGACATGACCTGATGTCAAAAATTTCACACATTGTCCAAAATTGATGTACCAAAAACTACCCCAAGCGGCGCGGCGCGGCGCGCCGCAATTTTTTATTCACACGCAAAAAAAAACGCGACAGGGTGGTAACATATGCCCCCCCCCCCCCACTGGGGCGAAGGTTAAGGTCAAGTCAAGGTCATTGACCTTTGATGAACTTGGTTCACTTTTTCGAGTTTTACTTGTTTCTAGGGTAGTTTTTGGTGCTGATTTCGAATTTAGCAACCATTTCAAATATTTACGTAGCTCTGGTGCCTTCGTACCATGTTACGAAGCTGTCAGTAGTAGGTGAACCTACTATGGATGCCGGATGGCTGGCAGGACGCCGACTGGTTGATCTGACCTGACCTGACCCGACCTGGCCTAAATGCATAAAGACATCGTCTGTGATCAAAACTAACATGAAATTCGTGATCAGCACCCTAATTTACTCCGTAACACCCTAACTTTACGAAGTTTCAAGAGGTCTCGATTTCCCAACTTTAGTTGAGTCATTAAACTGACTTGGAAAGTCAACTAATGACCTTAGACTTTAAAATTGGATATATTCCGCCTCATTTCGTCATAGGCAGCACGCTTGATTTTTCCGCGAAGCTCTAGCTTGATCAGGGGCCAAACGGCTGAGCCGGGGGTCCAATTGAACCCCCTATACTATGCTGATTATGCACATTTACAGGTAACATTCTCACCAGAACACACCAGCCAACATCTGTGCACAATCTGGCTACAATACTACCTATGGTTTGCCCTCTACGAATAAAGACGTGCTAGATCGGAAAAATCCCCACTGTGCACTGGGGGGGGGGACTATTCATAGCCCCCTGCCGTTTTTTTCTGCAATAACTTCTAAACCACTTGACGCATCGACGCCAAACTCTCAGTACCTTCGGCTGCATTAACCCGCGCCCGGCTGGGGGTCCTGGATTTCCACGCCCTGCTGGGGGGGGGGTGTTTGAATACCCCCCCTTCTAACTCGGCTCCTGGGCCACGTAGCGATACGCGGAAGGCGGCGTTCGAAAGAGCGTCAAAAAAATGAGGAAATCACTTTTGTCAATTTTTTGGTCAGGTCAAAGGTCAGGTCACCAGAGGTCATTGAAGGCAAAATTTCGCCAAATTCCAGGTCGAATGTCGACAATTTCCAAGAAGCCAACGCATAACTCGGGAACCAATAGAGCTACAGCGCCGCAGAAAAGCGCATTCGATAGCCCTATTAACGCCCTTTCTGAATAATTTTCTCAGATTTGACCTAACGTCAACGGTTTTGCATGCAGGGGGCAAAAACTGCAAAAATAGCCGATTTTTTTTCGGAAATAGTTTTTCTGTAATAACTTTTGACCCAAGCATTGCACGAGCTTACTCAGGGCGTATTTTAACATGTTAACTGGGTCGGCAATTGCCGACCCAGTCACGGAGAATGCCGACCCAGTGACAGCCGTTTGCCGACCCAGTTGCCGCCCCCTCTAGGATGCAGCACGCACATGCAGGCTAGGTGCCGTCATTCATAGTGAGGCTGCTGCCCTCCGAAATGATAATGCCGCCTCTTAAAGTGAAGCAGCCGTCTATAGAAAGTGATGATCCCGCAACTCAATGTGACAGTGCCGCCCCTGAATCTGTTAGTAGCCCCACTCAATGTACCAAATGGTGCCGCCCTTCTAAGCATCTGTGGAGCCCCGCAATGTGATGATACCGCCCCTCAAGAAGATGATGCGCCCCTTTCAGTATCGGTGGCGCCCCTCAATGTGATGGTGCCGCCCTCAAAGTGCCGGTGGCGCCCCTGAATTGATGGTGCTGCCCGCCAACGAGTCGGTGGCGCCCCTCAAAATGATGCTGCCGCCCCTTACAGTGTCAGTGACGCCTTTCGAAGTGTCGGAGGAACCCACCAATATAATGGTGCCGCCCCTCTAGGTATCCACATAGCCCCTCATTGTGATGGAGCCGCCCCTCAAGCAGACGATGCCGCCCATCAAGAAGATGATGCCGCCCCTGAATGTGATGGTGCTGCCCGCCAACGAGTCGGTGGCGCCCCTCAAAATGATGCTGCCGCCCCTTAAAGTGTTAGTGCCGCCCCTCATAGTGTCAGTGACGCTCTTCGGAGTGTCAGAGGAACCCACCAATATAATGGTGCCGCCCCTCTAGGTATCCACATAGCCCCTCATTGTGATGGAGCCGCCCCTCAAGCAGATGATGCCGCCCCTCAAGAAGATGATGCCGCCCCTTTCAGCATCGGTGGCGCCCCTCAATGTGATGGTGCCTCCCTCAAAGTGCCAGTGACGCCCCTAAATGTGATGGTGTCTCCTGTCAACGAGTCGGTGGCGGCCTTCAAAATGATGCTGCCGCCCCTAAAAGTGCTGGTGCCGCCCCTTACAGTGTCAGTGGCGCCCTTCAAAGTTTTGGAGGAACTCATCAATACAATGTTGCCGCCCTCTAACTTTCTGTAGCGTCCCTCCATATACATAATGGTGCCGCTTCTCAAACCATCCGTGGCGCCCCTCAAAGTGATGGTGATGATTACAGTGTCGGTGGTGTCTCCTCAAAAGTCAAGGTGCCGCCTCTCAAAGAAATGCTGGTGTCCCTCGAAGTGTCGGAGGCGCTCCTCAATGTCATGTTGCCGCCCCTCAAACCTTCCGTAACGCCCCTCAACGTCATGGTGCCCCCCCCCCCCCCCCAATGTGCTCACGGCGCCCTTAAATGTCATAGAAGCGCCGGTCAAAGTGATGACTGTGCTCCTGGCAGTGTCGGTGGCGCCCCGAACAGTATCGGTGGTGCCCCTCAAAGTGATGATGTCACCCTCAAACAAACGGTGGCGCCCTTCGAAGTATCGGAGTCCCTAAATATCATACCTATTGCCGCCCATTAACGATCTGTAGCGCCCCTCCATATGATGGAGCCGCCCCTTAAAGTATCCGCGGCGGTCCTTAAAGTTACAGTGCCGCCCCTTACAATGGGGTGGCGTCCTCAAAATAAAGGTGATGTTGCCCCCCCCCCCCCGAGTAATGTTGGCGTCTCTTCTAAGTATCGGAGGCGCTCCTCATTGTCAGTTTGCCCCACATCACTGCGCACATGGCGCCCTCCAATATAATGGTGCCACCCCCAACGCTCAAAGAGATAATTGCGCTTCTCACAGTGTCGGTGGTGCCCCTCAAAGTGGTTTAAGTGCCCTAAAAAAGTTGGTGGCGCGCCTCAAAATGATGCTGTCGTCCCTTAGCATATCTGCAGCGCCTCCAAAATGATAGTGCCTTCCCTTAACCCTCGCCCTGGCAGGGGGGGGTCGATGCGACCCCCCCCTAAGGTTTTTCGAAGATAGCGTAAAAACGGCGGCGCGCAGCGCCGCCAAATTTGGCACAGCTTATGGGGAAACCTTTTTACATATGACCTGAAAATTTCAGGTCCCTGTGACCTTGGGTCAGGTCACCAGGTCAGAAAAACCGGTACAAGGTCATGGTCAAATTTCAATTTTCTTTTTGCACCTGTCCAACTCACAGTTTTCGACTGATTTCCTTCAAACTTTCAGGATGTGCTAAGTTCACCGAGTTGTATAACATGTAGTTCGGGTTTTTTTAGGTCACTGACCTGAGGTCAGTTAGAGGTCATTACGTCGTAATGTTAAGCCTATGGGAAAATACTAAATTCGGAAAATACTGGAGATATCCGCTTCGTTCTATCACTTTTGTGCTTTGAAACCACAGTTCTTAACAGCAGGTCACTTGGTGCTTCTTTGTTTGGCGTACTTATCCATGGGTCAGGTCAAATGAGGTCAACTGAGGTCAAATGACGTTTTTGCCAATAACTTGGCACATAATGACGCTAGAGCTTAAAAATGGTGTCATTGTGTTCCTGGTGATCAGCCGAATCGAATGATATGCGATATGATGCAATTTGGTTAACTTGAACTTAATTCATTATTTTAAGTTTACTTAAAATTTAAGAAAAACTTTAAGTATATTTAAGCAAGCTAAAAAGTATATCATTCGACGCGCCTTGACGTGCTGAGTTCACTGGTGCTTTTCTTTTTGCTCTATCTTAATTAGATCAAAAGTTATAAGCGAAAAACTTTTCACCTGTTTTTAGCGAAATTTTTACATTTATACCCCCCAAAACCCCCCTAAATATTGACATAGAGCAACCAAATTTGCACAGGGGCGAGAACTCCGGGGGGCCCACCTACCTACCAAATTTGGTGTTTCCAGGTGCCATAGGAGCCAATCGCGAGGGGGGGTCGCATCGACCCCCCCCCCCCCCTGCCAGGCCGTGTTATGAAAAAGGCCCTGCCAGGGCGAGGGTTAACCCGGCGGCCGCTGGGCCTCCGCGCCACCCGCCGGCCGCTGGGGGGGGGGGGCATAAAGTTGCCCCCCTTTACTTCTGCGACGATATCGTCGCAACGCGAAGAGATAGAGAAGCGAAACTTTGCACACATCTTCCTGAATACCTAGCCGAGGTTGTGTCCAAATTTGGTGTCGATCCCATTTGAAATGACGTCACAGTGACGTCATAAGTGAAATTATAGATTTGCGACTCTCATATTCCTCACGATACATCACATATATGGGACCGAATATAAAGGGCCGATTATTGGTCAGAAACTAGATGGAAGTGTAGTAAGATGTTTTAGGATGACAGCAGGTGCTGTCTAGTTCATTTACAGTCGAGTTTCATGCTCAGCGTCATCAGAAACGGTCCATATCGGAAAACGACAAAACTTTATGACGTCACTGTGACGTCATCTTAGGTGCTACAACCACCAAACTTTCCTCAAACATTGCCTAGGTATTCATTTGAAGCTATGCCAAGTTTCACGTTCGTAGCTCATCAGGTTTCGGAGATATTTCACAAAACGTAAAGGGGGGCAACTTTATGCCCCCCCCCAGCGGCTCGTGGGTTAAAGGGAGGTAATGACCTTTTTCCACAAAATCTGAGTTAGGACCATTTTCTGACAAAACACAACAAGTTATAATGTAAATTAAAACCATTTTGCTCAATTCGGTACCTTGCCGCAAATATCTCAACTTGAAGTCACGTTAGCGGGGAGCGCTGAAAATGACCGTTGAATAAGTACTTACATCACTTTTTGGTACTTGCATGTAATTTTGTAAAATGAGCGTATTCCTTACATTTGATCTTCATCACATCTAGTTAGTTAATGGTCGTCTATAGTACCTTCTAGAGATGTCAATCGGATACCAACTTTTTGGTATACCGATACCAAACCGATACCAACTTGGTATTTGGTATTTCAATCGTAATGTGTTTGGTATTTTGTTGGTATCATAAACCCTCACTAATGTATAAGAGGCTAAAAAAATCGGTAAAAAGTTGGTATTTCCCTCTTTTTCACAAGTTGGTTTGGTTTCGGTATTTTCCCGTGGTTTTGGTTGGTATTTGGTTTGGTATCGGTATTCCGAATTTCCGTAATTGACATCACTAGTACCTTGAAAAGATATTCATGTTTTGGGGGTGGTTTATGTCTAAATTTACACAACTATTTTTCCTGTTCATCATCTGACGCCATATGCTGCTATTTTAGTAGCAACGACTCAATTTTGAATCGGTCCCGCCGACTGCACAATAAAAGAAGATAGATACAACACTTTTGCGGCATCACTGAAAAACTTATGCAGTACTGTTATCAAAATTCTCATAACACCGTTCGACAAACCTGAAGTCTTTTTGAAATAAATATGCTTGTATTTTTCGCTTCAGGCTCTGACGCCAAAATAATGAATTTCGTAGTCGCAATCGCAAGATTTGGCTGCGTTTCTGGCGCATGCCGTTCATTTGTGGCGCTTGGAAACAAAGAAGAGTAGGCACTATGTACCCCCGAATTAGAATCTAATTAATTCTAAACCGAATTAACTCTAATTCAAATTAGAATCCTTACAACCAAGCAACGACAAGGCGATAACATAAACAAAAACCCAAGCGTCGCTGTTTGAAACAAAAGCGCCATATACTGCGACTTTTTTATAGAGAAGGACAACGCATTTCGGTGGGTGTTACAAGTACTGCAAGTACTGCTTCTTTTTTGCAAAAATAAAAACCTTTTTCACATACGAAAATGTGCTAGGAAATTTTCATATTTTATCCCGCGCACCGACGGGGGGGGGCGGATATCCGCCCCCCCTGAGGTTTTTCGCGAATAGCGGGAAAACCGCGGCGCGTAGCGCCGCGAAATTTGGTATGACTATTCCCTTATCAATTTTACACATGGTGTGCAAGTTTGAACCGCCTACCTTTCAAGGTCAGGTCACCAGGTCACTTTGAATGACCCAACCTCAAGTCACTTTTTTGCAACTTTGTCACCGTGCCAGAGCTACAGTAGATGTCGGAGGCCTTTGAAAGTCGCAGGATGTTATTAGGTCATTAGTAGCTACAATTTGTATATCTCGGAATTTTGATATCGGTGACCTAAGGTCAGGTCAATTTCGCGACCTCCCCATTATAAGTCAATGGGGGAAAAATCAACTCCCTGTTTTTACCACTAAAACGGGTCGGAATGGCCCCATATACCATACATGACTTCATATACGATCAACCTTCACTACCTTGAGGTCTGTTTTGCTGTTGGGCAGCTGTGAGGTCATGTGACGTCATCAAAGGTCACCAAAGGTTTTTGGCCAATAACTCCGTACAGGAACAAGATACAGACGCGTGGATGGTCTCATTGTGTTCAGCTCGTCAAGACGCATCGAATGATATACATGATGACCTCGAGGTCACGTGACCTGAGGTCAACCTTTGACCTTGACCTTTCGAGGTCAACATATATATCATTCGATGCGGATTGACGAGAGGATCACGATGATGCCCTTAGTTTGTTCCTATCTTGACTAATTCGAAAGTTATTCGAGAAAAACTCTCTCCATATTTAGCGCCGCCATTTTGACTTTTTCGACCCCTGTGACGTCATCTTTGACCTGACCTGAAAATGACCTTTGTAAAAATTGTAGATCTTGACCGTGCGTATCCGATGCCGTTTACCGCTTGTCGCTATCTTGCTTCGTTTTCGAGATCTCAGGGGGGGGGCGGTCATCCGCCCCCCCCCCCCGTCGGTACTAAGTTGGCGCAGACCCCCGTCGGTGCGCGGGTTATAGAAACTACAGTAGAAATAGTATAGATGTCGAGTAATTTTTATTTAAGAAAAAGGAAAGCTCATTATCTCCCTTTAACCGGCGCCGGGCTGAGGTTTGAACCCCCCTCCCGACCCCTATAACTTGGCTACTGGGCCACGTAGCGACACGCGGTAAGCGGCATTCGAAAGAGTGTCAAAAACTACTTGGGTTAGTTGGTTAACCGTACTTTGGTTAGGTCAAGTCAAATGTCAAATATCAGGTGACCAGAGGTCATCAAAGGTGAAATGTTGTCTGTTTCAACATTTATTGACAAACTGGCGATAACTCGGGGAAGAATAGAACTACAGCACCGCGAAAAAAGCGCATTCGATTGCTCTTCAACGTTCCTATATGTAAAGTCCTCAGACTTGACCTAACATCAACGGCTTAACCTCCAGAGCACAACTAGTTTAACCCGTGCCGGGCCGGGGAGGGTTGGAGTGGACAGTGGACCCCCCTCCGCCCCTCTACTGAGCTGTTTTAATGAAGAACCTTTTTACTGTAATAATTATTGACTCACGAAAGTTATGACATTGTTTTTTCAGTACTGTGCTCCTCTCGTCGAGATGCGTCGAATGAACTATAATTTGACATTCAAATGTCATTTGGGAAATTTGAGCTCATGTCCAGGTCATGACCTGACTGGTAAAGGTCACGTTGCATATCAGTCGATTTGTATCGTCAAACTGATATCATCTAAGGTGTTTTCATCGCTCAGGCATGTCGCATGTCTCTATCAGAAGTTATTGAAAAAACTGATGGAGGCCTTCCATGACCTGACATGACCTCAAGGACATAACGAGGGGTCGTGGGTGGCAATTTTCCGATTAAGTGTTTCATTTTTAATTGTTTTAAGATGTTTAAATTCGTTAACTTTGACATTTGTCTACCTAAAAAAAGAGGCATGCATGCCCTGATTTTCTCCCACTTCCTTATACCTAATGGAAGGGTCGCAAAATTGTCCTTACCTTTGGTCAAAGACATACCAATTTCGAGACTTACATTTTATATATACAATTACACACTGTTTGTCTTATCAATCGCTGAAGTTATAAAGGGATCGTTCAGTCGGTGTATCTATGGTGAGCATTCGCCTGTTCCGTAGCTCAGTTGGTAGAGCACCGGACTCCCCGCATTGTCTTCGCTTGCGTTTTGTCCGCCGGCCGATCCGGAGAGAAAGTTGCCGAGTGAAGGTCATTCAAATTTCAAAAACTCAATGAAAATGTCACTGGGGTCACGAAAATATTTGAGTAGGTAGGTATACCATTCATTAACTTGGGGGGGGGGGGATGAACGTATCGTTACAAATCAATACGCTGTTCATTACGCGAGTAACTAATGAATAAAAAATGTATGACTTCATCCTTACTCCACCCGCTCTCCCTCTCCATAAGAAGAGAGTTAATTGTGTTGCATTTTATTTAGATGCAGAAAAATAGAGGCGCCAAAGGATATGGCCGAATATCAGCGACCCTTGCTGTGTAAGCAATGGGGCTTGCAATGGGGTATGACAAGTGGGGGTAATGGCCCCGTCCAGCGCCCATAAAGTGGGCACCACTCGTGCGACCTGCCGACCACTGTTCTACATAGAGCCATAAAACTTCGTGAATGTTTTAAGCTTGACGATACGGATCGACTGGTATGCAACATGTTTTATTTATGGTGAGTTCATGAACTTGACCTCAGGTAAAATTTTTAAATTAATTTTTGTAAAGTCAAATTATAGTTCATTTGTCGCATTATGACACGAGAAATACTAAATATATCCCGGAAAAATAGACGTAATACCGCTGAGGTTAGGTAGGTTGAATCTATAATCATTACTTAGAAAGAGTTATAAAAGAGCCGTCGAACGTGTCTTTTTTTGTCATTAAATATCAGTAGGTATGGCGCCCCCCTCAGATGCCAAGTGCCGCCCCTATGAGTGCAAAATGCCGCCCCTAAATGTGATTGCCGACCCAGTGAAAATCCCTTAAAATACGCCCTGAGCTTACTTTTACCGGCATCGTGTTCCTCTCGTCAAGACGCATCGAATGAACTATAACTTGACCTTGAAAGGTCAACTTGAAAATTTGACCTCAGGTCAAGGTCATGACCTGACCGGAAAGGGTCATGTTGCATATCAGTCGATTCGTATCGTCGAGCTGAACACATCTAAGGCGTTTTCATCGCTCTAGCATGCCTCTATCAAAAGTTATTTGCGAAAAACTGTTAGATACCATTCGTGACCTAAGATGACCTCAGGGCATAAACAGGGGTCACGGACATCATTTTCATGTTCAGTGTGTCTAAACCACTTGTAATTCAGTGTTTGGGAGTGTTTATAATGTCTTTCGTCCAAAAGAGGCGCGTTTCAATTTTCTCCCATTGACTTATAATGGGGAGGTCGCAAAATTGACCTGACCTTAAGTCATCGATATCAAAATTCTGAGATATACATTTTTTTTAATAAATTTAGTCCGAATGGCTGAATGGGCGGATTTGAGGAATCAGAGCCCGCACTAAGCACAGCTTGTTGTGCTGACCCTGACCCCACCACCTGATCGCGCAATTCCAGTTGTACGGCAGAATTTTGTCCGAACGTTTAACGTGCCCTCACGACTGGACACGGTCCCCTCCGCTCACTCACGTTACCTGGCTTCTGTGCGGCCCCTGCCACAGACACGCACGCCATTACACGTAGGAGCTAAATGTGGCCGCCCGCACCGGGGCTTGAACCGGGCTCTCACTACCGGCTAAGCGTCGAACTCCGGCGCTTTTATCCACTCGGCCATGTAGAGGACGAGCAGTTCCGTAATTGGGGGATGTAGTGATGGCCATGAAAATAAAAGACGTCATGGCGAATAAAGTGGTACCAATCGAGTTGAAATACCATCAACAGAGTCCTAAAAACATTCTTTTACAATATTGTCTTTCAATATTTCCTATATTCATCGCAAATGTCTTATTTTCTGAGGATTTTCTTCCACTGTTGTGACACCTTCAGCACTATGGGCGCCATTGCTTCTTTGAAGACGACAGAAGCGGCATGCTTAACATAAAGCCTGACCTTGATCTTTAAATTAAGTACGCCTTGGAAAGGTCTTGGAGAGTCCTATCGAATGTCACCTCGCGGGACTTGGTAGGGATCATTGGCTCTTAAGATATCGGTGGTAAACGCGTTCGGTCATATTAATACCCGAACACGCAAAAACTCCGTCGGCGGTGAGATTTGAACCCATGACCTTCCTCTATATTTTCCAGTCGGAAGTTTTTTTTACCCCCAAGGTACCAGTTGGGTATTTGTCGAATGATGCCGAAACAAGCACCAGTAGTTTTAGAATTGATAGCTCTATCAGTATAGCTTGAAGGTGGCGTACCCACTGATATAATGTAAGACGAGGAAGCCAGCAAAGTCCCAACTCATAGAATTTCACCACCAACCCAATGTTAAAGAGACCCGACTTTGGGTGCTTCTACCCCCCAGGTACCACCTCAGTTTTTAAGAAATGCACGATTAGCCGACTGATATTGATAGAGCTTGAAACAAGGAACGTTTTGAGGCTGAAGGTGGCGGTACACATTGCGCCAGTTTTATTTGGGTTCAAGTAAACTTCAATTTTGTACGTTTTTTCAATGGAAAAAGGGTAACGCCAGAACATACCAAAAAGGTCCGTGGCCACGCTGACAACGCTACGATACATCAATTCTACACATGTTGTGAAAATTTCAGACCAAGGTCATTCAAGGTCAGGTCACCAGGTCACTTGAAGTGACCTCACCTCATAAAAAGTTTCAATGTCTGTCATAGCTACTCCGAGTGACCGATCGCTTTGAAGCTTTCAGCGATTGCTAAGAGCAACAGCATGTAAAAAATGTATATCTCAGAATTTCTATATCGATGACCTAAGGTCAGGTCAATTTTGCCACCTCCCCATTATAAGTCAATGGGAGAAAATTGAAATGCGCCTCTTTTGGACGAAAGACATTATAAACACTCCCAAACACTGAATTACAAGTGGTTTAGACACACTGAACATGGAAATGGTGTCCGTGACCCCTGTTTATGCCCTGAGGTCATCTTAGGTCACGAATGGTATCTAACAGTTTTTCGCAAATAACTTTTGATAGAGGCATGCTAGAGCGATGAAAACGCCTTAGATATGTTCAGCTCGACGATACGGATCGACTGATATGCAACATGACCCTTTCCGGTCAGGTCATGACCTTGACCTGAGGCCAAATTTTCAAGTTGACCTTTCAAGGTCAAGTTATAGTTCATTCGATGCGTCTTGACGAGAGGAACACGATGCCGGTCAAAGTAAGCTCGTACAAGGCTTGGGTCAAAAGTCATTGCAGAAAAACTGTTTCCGAAAAAATCGGCTATTTTTGCAGTTTTTGCCCCCTGTAGGCAAAACCGTTGACGTTAGGTCAAATCTGAGGGCATAACTCAGAAAGGGCGTTAATAGGGCTATCGAAGGCGCTTTTCCGCGGCGCTGTAGCTCTATTGGTTACCGAGTTATGCGTTGGCTTCTTGGAAATTGTCGACATTCGACCTGGAAATCGGCGAAATTTTGCCTTCAATGACCTCTGGTGACCTGACCTTTGACCTGACCAAAAAATTGAACGAAGTGATTTCCTCATTATTTTTGACGCTCTTTCGAACGCTGCCTTCCGCGTATCGCTACGTGGCCCAGGAGCCGAGTTAGAAGGGGGGGGGGTGTTCAAACACCCCCCAGCAGGGCGTGGAAATCCAGGACCCCCAGCCGGGCGCGGGTTAATTTGACACCGTGTGCTAAAATATGAACTTCGTAGCTACCATAGGTCGGCCGGAAATGACGTCAGAGTGACGTTATGTTCGGCCGATTTCGACGCAAAACATTGAACCACGGCAGTCGCCCCCAAGAGCTTAGTTTTTTTTTGTTAAAGCTAGATCCAATTTTTTGCATGGGAGGACTCAAAATAGCCTGCGCTATCAAACTCCTATCTCGGATTTTCAAAATATTAAGAATTTTGAAATATATATATATATATATATATATATATATATATATATATATATATATATATATATATATATATATATATATATATATATATATATGATAAAATTCAAAATTTATATTTTTATATTTTTTCAAAAGTTTTTTTGATTTTTCGAAGAAAAAAAACAGAATACGTAAGATCCCGCGCCCCGTAGGGGGGGGGGCCGAAACGGCCCCCTGTCCTTTTCCGTTGATATCTCCTAAACGGCTGGAAATATCGCCACCAAACTTTCAGGACCCCTCCGGGCATCAATGTTACATATTGTGACCAAAAATTTGTCCAGAGGCTATGATAGGTTGGCCGCAAATGACGTCATAATGACATCATGTTCTGTCATTTTCGACCGAAAAAAGACCTTCGCAAGAAGACTTGCCAGGCCTACAGCTTTGAAGATACAGAAAAATTATAACACATAAAAGGTGTAGAATTGATACAAAACTGCTATCTCGGATTTTTAAATTTTTTGAGTTTTGACCCCCAAAACTGAAAAAAACAATTTTGGATATATTAGCCAAAAAATGAAAAAAAAATTACGGAACCTATGTGATAGTACCTACCATCCTCTAGCTACATACCAAATGTCAGATCCATACCTCGTTTTTTGACCAAGCTATAGCGAAAAAAACTGTTAAAAAATGATGACGTCAGATTTTCAAACTCAATGTTTGGCAACTCTAGACCTCGTAGAGCAAAACAAAGACCACCATTAGACTCCCCGTGACGAGCTGCATCGATTCGATACCCATTTAATGCAAAAATATCAACTTTGGAAGTTGACCTAATTTGACCTGACCTTGACCTGACCTTCACCAAAACGTGACCTAGGCTGGCCCCAAAGGCTGCCTAATCCACATAATCGCATTTGTCATGTAAAATGGACCATAAAACATGTATTACACGACACTTTTATATTGTGACCCCGGTGACCTGACCTCGCTGTGACCTGACCTGGTATCAGTGACCTCAGATAGCAAAGTATGTGTTTGACGAACAATGTACCATCGATGGTTTTCAATAAATTACCAATTTACTCGATTTCACAACACATTTCTTGAAATGCCTGTGAACGGTGAAAATCCGAACTTTGACCTGACCTGTGACGTCATCGGTTTGACCTAGGTCAATGAAAGTTGGTCATAAGGTAGTTCCTGGGTGGGGCTATCGAACGCCGTTTGAATTTTGAAAATCGGCCAGTAAATAGCCGAGATCTTAGGGGGGGCCGAAACGCCTCCCCCCCTACGGGTGGTAGGGTCCGCCGGTAGCCCTACGGGGCGCGGGTTAAACACATGCTTATGACTTACTCTAGCAAGTTTTAGCTAAATATCTTCAAACATGGCCAAGTTATACGCATTATCCCTATTAGTGGCAGGGGGGGGGGTTGTTTTCATCCACCCCTCAGGTTTTTCGGGAATATCTCTGAAACCGCTGAAGCTACGATGCTGAAATTTTCTGACTTTTCCTAAAACTAAATTGGGCACATTCCCTGAAAATTTCAAGTTCATAACTTTACCAAGGGCGGCTCCAGAGCACTGGGAATTGGGGGGTCCTATTCGTGAAGCGAGTCATTTGGGCGATGATCACGATGCTGATGTATTATAACTGTATGCACCAGTTTTATCATGTGATAACATATACAAAGTTATTGTGCATCCTCTTTTGACACGGTTTTGCTATAATAGGCGGATCCAGGCGTCCAAAAAGGGGGGTTATGTTTTACCTCCCAACATAGGTGCCCTGACACCGCCTATGCATGACCAATACAATTGTAGTCGTTCTCTCATAAGAAAATTGTAACATAACAAGACCATTACCACCCTTTTTAGAAACAGTACCAACAAAAACCTTATTTGCTATACTTTTTGTGTACCCCCAATCTCAATGATCTGTATCCGCCTATGATTTTTGAAAATGCATATTTTTAGGATCCATGTGAATTCCTGGTTCATTCTTTATCGATCGGCAAAAGTTGCGTTAAGATTGGTTCAGAAACCTGGCCGTGATAAGCAGTCTAAAATGTATCTGCAATTTGCCCGTTTTTACCCCCCTCAACCCCCCTTTTGACATTTTCTTAATTTTTTTTTTAGAAATGTAGATCACGTTGAGCGAAGTCGAATGCCGTTTGAATTTTGAAAATCAGCCCGTTAGATCTCGAGATATCAAGGGGGGGTCGTAAACAGCCCCCCCCCCCCCTGCCACTAATAGGGGTAGCCAGGAGCCTGCCACTAATAGGGTTATTGCAATAAAAATTCACAATCATAAATTTTTCAAATCAATTTCTCAGTACGTTTTTAACATCGTACACCAATATAAATAGCACCAACGTGTTCCTGAGCTCAAACTTCATTCAATAGACATATTTTTTGGTTGAAAAAATTATTATGTCAAAATATGACCGTTTTTGACGTGAAAGTGACCTGACCTAAGCTAAATTCGACACAAAATGACCTCGAATGACACAAACGACATCAACTTCGAAATCTGGGCCCAAATGGACCATAAAACATGTGTTACGTGACCGACGCATGATATAATATTTCCGTGACCTGTGCTGACCTGACCCTGACCTGAAAATCAAAGTACAAGTTTAGTACCATCAGGGTATCTAAAGCATCTGTTCACGAGTGTATAAACCAAAAATGAGCCTGGTCTGTCTTAACCCGGCAGTTGCTGGGGTATTTCGCCTGACTCACCGTTTGCTGGGGGGGGGGGGGCGTTAAACGCCCCCAGCCGATAACTCGAGAACCAATAGGCGCAGCGAAACGCACGAGGCGGCAAACGGAGGAACGCGACGAGACGCTTCAGATGAGTACTTTAAAGTTGAATTTTGAGGTCACAGGTCAGGTCAAGGACAGGCCAAATACCCGAAATCGGGCTTTCAGTAGCATGGACTTCAGGACTTCGCAATGGGCGCCTCTTGTCATAAACTCTGTCAAAACGGTGCAAAATCCACCATATAAGGCCTACAAGAGTGTCAGCTCCATGCAGGGGTCAGTCAAGCATAGGTCAGGGTCAAGGTCAAGTCAACCGGGCAGGCACATATCCCCGAAAATAAAAAACTGATATTTGCAGCCTGTGACACATGTTTTATGGGTAATTTGGGGCGTACGTGTAGAACACGATGGTGACATTCATTTTATCATATGTGTACGTGTTTGCCTAAAAAAGCTCAATTTAAGAAATGCATGTACCTATCATGTTCGTGAAGTAGTCACGAGAAATTGCCAAGATTCAGTTCAAGATTTTGGAAAATGCGGAACAATAATCAATAATCGAAGATAGCCATTTGACTGTTCATGGTATTGGTAGTCTAATGACGTTTACGGCATGTCTGTATGTCTATTCTGTGATTTTATATGATTTTTTGAACATATGCCGTTTTTGGTCGAAAACTCAGAAATCATGACGTCACTAAAAACTCGATATCTCAAAAATTTTCCGACCGATTTTTTGAAACTTTGTCCCAATAAACTTCTGTCAATTTCCTACAGGTACCCAAAATTTGGCGCGCCTGCGGCGCGCCGTTTTTATGCTATGGCCCGGCGAAAAAAGTGGGGGCGTTTAACGCCCCCCCCCCCAGCAACTGGCGGGTTAAAAGACGGCGGGCAAAGCCCAAAATATGAACAACCCAAAATGCTAATAGTTTTTACTTTGACGGCTGACCTGCGACGTCATCGGTGACCTTGAGGTCAATGAAATTAGGTCGTTGGACAGTTTTTCTGGGGCTATGAGACACTGTTCGAATTTCGACGATCGGCCTATTAGTTTCGGAGTTAGGAGAGGGGGGCTATAAAAAGCCCCCCCCCCAGCAGGGCGCGTTATACACAGACCAGTGCTCGCCACGGGCCGCAAAATCCCAGTCCAGCCCAGCCCAGGCCCATGGGGTCACAGCCCGGCCCAGCCCGAGCCCATTCATTGTAAAAGCGTCAAAGCCCAGCCCGGCCCAGCCCGTCAAAAATGAATGGAATAAAAATTGTTGACACCACACAGGCATCCAAAGGTAGCAAAGAAACAATCTTTTGCTAGCAGCATGCACAATGCACATTGCATGAGTGCTTTATTAACCCGCGTCCGGCTAAGGGTCCTGGATTTCCACGCCCTGCTGGGGGGTGTTTGAACACCCCCCACGTGTACACCCCCCATCGGCCGGCGAGGGTTAATAAACTAGTTATTAATAATAAACTAGTTAACCGGGAGTTCCTAAATAAACAGAAGATTTTAAAAGTCATTTATTTCCAGTTCCAATGACAAAATCCAATGAAAACCATAACTGTTGTATAGTACAGTCAATGCTATTTTATATTGGTCTGGTCACTGTCTCACTGGCCACTCACTGATGGCGGCAGAGCACATGCTCCTGATGCTCTCCCTTCCGCTCCAGGCACAGAACGGCGCGGCTCCGTGCCGACTCCAGCGCGGCCCGGCATATCTCGGGTCGCACTCGGCGGACTGCACAGGTCACAGCATCTTTGAGCTCCTCTAAGGTTCCCGGGTTGTTCCTGTACACCTGGTCCTTAACCCTATTCCTGGCGGGGGGGGGCCTCAGGAGCCCCCCCCCCTGAGGTTTTTTGGTTATTTCTCCCAAACGCTTTGAGCTAGGAAACTCAAATTTTCTGACTTTTACTAAAAGGCTTTTACGCAACATTTCTGAAAATTTTGAGTTGATCTGACCTCAGGTCAGGCCACCAGAGGCGGTTTGGTGACCCTACCTCAGAAAAGTTTGCAATCACGCCAGAGCTAGAGTTTTTGACCGATCAATTTCTTCTCTTCAGGCATTAGTTAGGGTACCAGTATGTGCAATTTGTATATCTCAGAATTTTCATATCTGTGACCTGAGGTCAGGCCAGACTCGTGACCTTTACATTGCAAGCCTATGGGAAAATATTGAAACGCCTCCTGCTTCGTGTAAACGAGTCAAAACCACCCAATTCTTTCAGTATTATGGAAGATTATCTCATCGGTGATGATCCTGGTGCCGCTAATTGACAGGGGCACCGGCAAAGGTCATCTGAGGTCATGTGACGTCATAAATCGTTTTTCTGTAAATAAATCACGACCTGATGGTGCTAAAGACTTGTAAGTGGTACCAAACTGCTCGCCTGGTCAAGGCGAGTCGTTTGGTATGCAGCATGACCATACCCCACAACCTCATTGATGAATGTCCTGACTTTGACCTCAGGTCAAATTTCAAATTAATCTGTGAAGGTCATCACATACTTATTTCGCATCGCCTCGGCGAGAGCAACAAAAAAAAGTATTGGTTTTATGTCTCTATGTTTCTTAGTTTAAAAGTTATATAGGTAACTAATTCCAAAACATTTTATCGTTGATGACCTCTGGTGACCTCAATATTGACCTGACCTGAAAATGTTTTATGTAAAAGTTGTAGATCTTTAAACGACCTATCAAACGCCGTTCGCCGTTTGTCGCTGCGATGTGTAGTTTTTGATATCTGAAGGGGGGCCGAATCGGCCCTCCCCGCCAGTTTCTTGTCCCGGCGGAGCCCGCCAGGAATAGGGTTAAGGTGACCCCAGAGGAAGAAGTCACATGGCGTCAAGTCGGGTGAGCGCGCGGGCCAGCTGTGCACCTCTCCCCGCGAGATCAGCCTCTGACCAAAGCGGTCGCGCAGCCATTTCCGGGTGGCTCCGGCCGTGTACGCGGTGGCGCCGTCCTGCTGGAACCACTGGCTGTCCAGCTGCTGTGTAGCGCCGCCCAGCTTCCGCCTCAGCGCAGTCCAAAACCTGCTGATGACCTGCCGGTACCGCTGTGCGTTAACCGTTACAGTGGCCCCAGCGCTGTCCTCGAACCAGAAAGGGCCAATCACGCCCCTGCTGCTGATCGCACAAAACGCAGTGCACTTGGCGCTGTGCAGAGCGGCTTCAGCGACGACATCTGAGGCCTGTTTCACTAACAAATAAAGTATGTAATTACAAAGAAAAACTTGAGTTTAACTCTCGCACCGACGGGGGGGGGCGGATATCCGCCCCCCCTGAGGTTTTTCGCGAATAGCGGGAAAACCGCGGCGCGTAGCGCCGCCAAATTTGGTATGACTATAAGCTCATCAATTTTACACATGGTGTGCAAGTTTGAACCTCCTACCTTTTATGGTCAGGTCACCAGGTCACTTTGAATGACCCAACCTCAAGTCACTTTTTTACAACTTTGTCACCGTGCCAGAGCTACAGT
The DNA here is from genome assembly GCF_019059575.1 of Amphibalanus amphitrite. Taxonomy (NCBI): domain Eukaryota; kingdom Metazoa; phylum Arthropoda; class Thecostraca; order Balanomorpha; family Balanidae; genus Amphibalanus; species Amphibalanus amphitrite. The sequence continues at coordinate 165,411 of NW_024882382.1, forward strand.
AGATGTCGGAGGCCTTTGAAAGTCGCAGGATATTATTAAGTCATTAGTAGCTACAATTTGTATATCTCGGAATTTTGATATCGGTGACCTAAGGTCAGGTCAATTTCGCGACCTCCCCATTATAAGTCAATGGGGGAAAAATCAACTCCCTGTTTTTACCACTAAAACGGGTCGGAATGGCCCCATATACCATACATGACTTCATATACGATCAACCTTCACTACCTTGAGGTCTGTTTTGCTGTTGGGCAGCTGTGAGGTCATGTGACGTCATCAAAGGTCACCAAAGGGTTTTGGCCAATAACTCCGTACAGGAACAAGATACAGACGCGTGGATGGTCTCATTGTGTTCAGCTCGTCAAGACGCATCGAATGATATACATGATGACCTCGAGGTCACGTGACCTGAGGTCAACCTTTGACCTTGACCTTTCGAGGTCAACATATATATCATTCGATGCGGATTGACGAGAGGATCACGATGATGCCCTTAGTTTGTTCCTATCTTGACTAATTCGAAAGTTATTCGAGAAAAACTCTCTCCATATCTAGCGCCGCCATTTTGACTTTTTCGACCCCTGTGACGTCATCTTTGACCTGACCTGAAAATGACCTTTGCAAAAATTGTAGATCTTGGCTGTGCGTATCCGATGCCGTTTACCGCTTGTCGCTATCTTGCTTCGTTCTCGAGATCTCAGGGGGGCGGTCATCCGCCCCCCCCCCCCCGTCGGTGCGAAGTTGGCGCAGACCCCCGTCGGTGCGCGGGTTAAAAGAAATAATTACCAATATTTGAAATTTGGATTTCACGAAACCTTCGGGCATGAATTTTGAGTTTAAAATTTACCAACTTTTTTACAAGAAAAAAGTTTGTAAGAAACATCGAAATCGCAAAGTTTCTGTTTCACGAAGACCGAAAACTTGAAAGAAAACTTTGTACTTACAAACCAGAAATTCCAGTGGCCCTTAAACGTTTGGAATTTTATTACTTTTTGTGCAATGATGCAAAGCAATCAATTATTTACAACAAATATGATATGCTGAGTCATTATAAGCTCTTTTTTACTTAGCACATTCCCTACGAACCAGCTATGAGCAATAAATAAATATCGCGGTACTCGTGTACCGCGAGTAGCTGAGTTGCACCGCGAGTAGCTGAGTTGCAGCAGTTTAGTAGGGATACGCCCCTCGTATACGCCCCTCGACTTTTGGGCCGAGCTTGTTTGGATACTGTTGGGTGTGGCCGCTACGCAACGCAATACAAGAAAACTTGGCTAATCTAACTTCTCTGCAAGATATCGATACATGGTGCCCTGGGTGAGGAAAACACAGAGAAATGATCAGCAAATTCATTGTCGATAAGCTAGAGAAGTGCCAAGGGTATTCAGAGTGCAACTACGCAGCAAAACGATTGGATATTTTTTTGTGACGAAAGTGACGCAGAGCATCAAAGCAATTCAAGCCGATATTGAAGGTTATTTTAAAATCAATTCAAGACGAAAGCAAGCTCAAAAGCAAGAGGTAAGCAAAAAAAAAGATTGAAATACTTTCCATGTGATAATGCCTCTCTATCCGCCACCTGAGAAATTTGATTGTAGAGCACCAGAGGATTGGCCAAAATGGAAAGAAAGCTACAAAATGTTCAGAACTCTACATCGATTGGATAGAGAATCTCAGGAATATCAGGTTACCTCACTGCTGTATCTCATGGGAATGCCAGATAGTGGTGAAATTCTCGATTCGTTTGGACTAACTGAAGCTGAAAGGGCCAACTTCGAAGTAGTAATGGACAAATTCACTGCATACTTTCTGCCAAAATCCAACAGTTCAGTGAAAAGGTCACAGTTTCATCAACGCAACCAGCATGAAGGCGAGACAATCGATGAATATGTCCGAGCGCTGTACTCAATGGCCCAGAGCTGCGGGTTTCAGCAGAAACGCGATCAGATCAGGGACAGATTCCTTGTTGGGGTCAAGGACACTGGTCTAATCGCACGACTTGCCCTTGAAACAGACCAGGAGCTGGATCACCTGATCAACTACGCAAAGAACTATGAAGCAGTGAAAAAGGCTGTGAAAGAGAAATCAGAAGAAACAAAGCAAGCTGATGCTGTGCAATGGTCAAAGCCCAATCTGCAAAGCAACAAAAGACACTACCATCCAGATAACAGGAGAAACAACCAAGAAAGCAGAAACCAAAGACAGCAAGGTGTTGGCACTCGTCCAAATCTTCAGACAAACCAGCCAATGACTAGGAACGTGCAGGGAGCACACGACGCAGGCAACAGAAACCGGAACCAAGCTCCCCACTGGGAAACCAGTGGCAGAATGTGCAACTTCTGTGGCAGGAGTCATCGTCTCGGCAGAAACAACTGTCCTGCGTACGGAAAAACATGTGCAAGATGCAACAAGAGAAATCACTTCCCAGAAGTCTGCCGAAGCGCAGTACCTCATCAAGTGGCAGAAGTTCAAGCTGGAGAAGCAGAAGCTGGACATGCTGAGTCTGATGCATATTTGGGGCTCATTGAAGAAATGACTGGCTGCACAGAAATGAAGAAAGAGATGGACAAAGCAGAGGTCAGTGCAGTGGAACATGAACAGAACTCGGGGATGGTCATGCTGAAGATAGGCAAAGCGGAAGAAGAAATCCTGGTGAAAATAGACACTGGAGCAGACGTCTCTGTCGTCAGCTATGACACGCTCAAAAAGCTGAATCTGGCTCACAGAATGCAAAAAGCGAACATCAAGTTGAACAGTCCCGGTGGCCAAGTGGACGTGCTAGGCAAAGTTGTCACGAAACTGAAGTCTCCAAATGAGGAAGTCGCAGACGTCGTGCTGTATGCTACACACAGCCTCGTCCGCCCGCTGCTAGGCAGAGAAGACTCACTGAAGCTAGGACTGGTAAAGCTTCTCAATGAAGTGAACATTCCTAGTGAGCTGTTTGCCAAAGAAGTTGGACTGTGGAAAACAACGCCGGTCAGCATCACGTTGAAAGACGGAGCTGTGCCCTACGCCGTGGTGACAGCACGCAGAGTGTCACTGCCGCTGCAGCAACCCGTCAAAGAAGAGCTTGCGCGCCTGGAAAGCACCGGTGTCATCGAAAAGGTCAGCGAACCCAGCGACTGGTGTGCGCCGATCGTACCTGTGCCGAAACCAAATGGCAAAGTCAGACTGACTGTTGACTTCAAAAAGCTGAATGCCTCCGTGAAGAGAGAACGCTACGAGCTGCCAACCTTCGTGGAGCTGAGCAATGCCGTTCGAGGATCTGACACCTTCAGCAAGCTGGATGCCACCAGTGGTTTCTTTCATCTCCCGCTGGCAGAGAAGTCAAAGCACCTCACGACGTTCCTGACGCCGTTCGGACGGTACCACTTCAACCGCCTACCGATGGGAATCACCCTGGCTCCGGAAGTGTACCAACGCAAGATGGCAGAGATGTTGGACGACCTACCGGGAGTCGTATTCTTCCAGGACGACGTCATCGTGCACGGCAAAGGCAAAGAGCATGACAAGCGCCTCTCTGCAGTCCTGCAGCGCATCAAAGAGACTGGCATCAAGCTCAACGAATCGAAATGCGAATTTCGCCGAAGGAGTGTGGCGTTCCTGGGTCACCGCCTATCTGCAGCTGGTGTCCAACCCGACAAAGAGAAGCTCAGAGCTGTGCAAGACATGCCACCGCCAGAAAACGTTCAGGAATTGAGATCGATGCTGGGTGCCATCAACTTCCTGACGCGCTTCGTGCCCAACGCTCAAAGCATCATGGGACCTATGCATGACCTCCTGAAAAAGGACGCCGAGTGGATCTGGGATCACCCTCAGTAAAAAGCTTTCGAAGACATCAAAAAGAAGATAGCCGAAGCAGGAGTCCTGGCGTATTTCGACCCGAAGTTGGAGACTGTGGTGTCTGCAGATGCAAGCTCCTATGGCATTGGAGGCTGCCTCATGCAAAAGAAAGATGGTGAGCTACGACCAGTTGCATTCTGTTCACGCCGACTGTCCAGTGCCGAAAGCAAATACGCACAGATCGAGAAAGAGTGCCTGGCAGGAGCGTGGGCGTGCGAAAAGTTCCACGGATATCTGTACGGTCTTCAACGATTCTCACTGCTTACAGATCACAAGCCGCTAGTGCCGCTCATCAACGCCAGAGACATCGCTGATACGCCACTCCGCTGTCAACGTCTACTGATGAGACTGGCAGCCTACGCTGGAGAAGCTGTCTACACGCCAGGCAAGCAGCTGCTCATTGCTGATCTCCTCTCACGCAAACCCGTCAGTGAACAACACTCGTCCGACGAGGACGTGGCGGAACTCGAAGCCCATGTCAACGCCATCATGTCAGCCTTGCCCGCAAGCCACGGCAAGCTTGAAGACATCGCGCAGCAACAACATCAAGATCGAAAGATCCGTCAGGTCATCAACTTCACTGAAATCGGATGGTCATCTCCTGTCCATCCTGACCTGCTGGAATTCTATTCAGCTCGTGGGTACTTCAGCGTGTCCTACGATCAAACCAGCAAACCTCTACTGATGTACGGGAGCCGAATTGTCATCCCTGAAGACATGCAACGTGAAATGCTACAAAAGATTCACGACGACGGATATCTGAGTCTGGTCAAGTGCCGACAAAGGATCGCCGAGTCAGTCTGGTGGCCTGGTATCAACGGCCAACTGAAAGCATGGATCGACCGCTGTGGGTTCTGTCAAGCACACAGACGGCGGCAGCATGCAGAGCCACTCCAGCCCACCGAGCTCGCCGATGGCCCGTGGAATACAGTGGGGGTAGACTTCGCTACCTATGAGGGCCGAACCTTCCTCATCGTCGTTGATTACTTCAGTCGCTGGCTGGAAATTCTTCACATGACGTCAACCACCAGCGCAAGCACGATCGACCGACTCAGGGGTCTCTTCGGACGCTTCGGAATCCCAGAGATTCTCCGTTCCGACGGTGGACCGCAATTCTCTTCTCAAGCCTTCGCCGACTTCTCCAAAACGTACGGCTTCAAGCACATCATGAGTAGCCCTCACAACCCGAGAAGCAATGGAGCTGTCGAGCGTGCTGTTCAGACAGCCAAACGTATCATTCAGCAACCGGATCCGACGCTGGCGCTTTTGGCATACCGGAATACTCCACTGGAAGTCACTGGACACAGTCCAGCACGCCTGCTCATGGGACGCAATCTGAGAACCCGACTACCAATTCATCCGGTGCACATGAAGCCGCAGTGGCCTGACTTCATCGAACTTCAGCATCATCATGATCTGCAAAAGCTTCGTCAAAAGGAGGGATATGACAAGAGGCATGGCGCAGCGCTCCTCGACCCTCCATCAGTGGGTGATGACGTTTGTGTGCGTCATGACGGCGAGAAACACTGGAACGGACCAGTGCGCGTCATCGGACCAGCTGCGCAGCCAAACTCATTCATCATTCCGTCAGCTACCACGCAAACGCCTGTCGTCCGTAACCGACGTTTCATCCTTCCGATTCCACCCGATTCTCGCCCGAGTCCAGATGCTGCTCTTCCGCCAGTTACCCGACCAGCATCCTGGGATATCGCTGCTCCACAACCGTCTCGGAGCTCACCGCTGAGTGCACCACCGCAAAGTGCACCGTCGTCCTCGCCGCAACCGCCTCCGGCATCGTCACAAGCACCCGAGGAACCTGAAGAACTGCTGCCAGCAGCCGAGCCGCCGCCACCGCCTGCTCAGCCTGCCCAGAGAACGGGTACAGCACCACCACCAGCAGCAGCTCCAGCAGGAGCAACAGCAGCACCGGGTGAGCTTCCGCGATTCACGCGCAGTGGTCGTCGTGTGAAGCCCACAAAACGTGCGGACTATCATTATTACTAAAGTGGTGCGACACGTAAAAGTTTTGGAACCTGACATTTATTGTTCCCGCTTAATTTGCATTACGCTTAGCAAGCTTGTATATTTCATTGTGCGCTCCCGCCTGACCTGCGCGTCTATTGAAAGGGGGGAAGTGTACCGCGAGTAGCTGAGTTGCAACGCGAGCAGCTGAGTTGCAGCAGTTTAGTAGGGATACGCCCCTCGTATACGCCCCTCGACTTTTGGGCCGAGCTTGTTTGGATACTGTTGGGTGTGGCCGCTACGCAACGCAGTACAAGAAAACTTGGCTAATCTAACTTCTCTGCAAGATATCGATACAATGCTTTGTCATTCGCGCGCCACAATTGCATTCAACAGGCTTCTGCTGTCAAATGTTTTGCGTGTTATTTTCTTTCAATAATAAGATATTGTGATCCATCATTTATACCATTCAGAAACAGCATCATTATTTTCAATTTATTCCTGCAATTTTTGACATGAATACTAGACATATTTTGAAAAAAAAGAAGCAATATCTGTAACACGTTATACACAGAAGTCTTGAAGCTTTTTTATTTTTGTCGTGTGACCTTGCTATGCCACTGATTAAGGCAAATGACGCCTCAAACGAAAGAGAATGAACTGAAGTTTTGTATTTTCATGCCTAGAGCACCACTTTAGTCAGGTGGCCCCCGTTGTGAGTCGCACAAGATTGAGCACGAGAGATCACGTTCTTCGCTGCCGCCAAGATCTCCCGGTTTGCGAAACACCGGTGTCGCCATGCCCGTTTCTGGTCAGCTTCAGAGCCTTATTTCATGAAGCGAGCCAGGAAACAGAGCATTGGATCTCCGAGAAAACATTAGCAACATAATGATTTACTGATCAGAAAGTCTCCTGACATGTTTGCACGCATCCATTGCGAAAATAAGGCTCAGCTGCTTGAGCGCGCTAAGCAACAGCCCGTTGTAATCTTTTGATTCGTCGCATTATTATGGTGCTAAAACAAATATCAACCCCTCGCAAATATATGACGCTAATATTATGTCGCTCGCTTCAGGGAATAAGACTCTGAAGCTGACAAGAAACGGGCATGGCGATACCGGTGTTTCGCAAACCGGGAGATCTTGGCGGCAGCGAAAGACGTGATCTCTAGCGCTCGTTCTTGTGCGACTCACAACGGGGGCCACCTGACTAAAGTGGTGCTCTACGCATGAAAATACAAAATTTCAGTTCATTCTCTTTCGTTTCAGGCATGATTCGCCTGAATCGGTGGCATAGCAAGGGCACACGACAAAAATAAAAAAGCTTCAAGACTTCTGGGACACCCTGTAGTTCTTGATTAAAAACAATTTTACTGTTTACAAGTTTATTTACCAACTATTTTTATCGGAGGTGCCGCTGGTGATGACGTTTAGTGAAATCCGATTTTACATAGTTTGCAAAAAAAAACTTATTAATTGTAAAGTTCAAACACTTGCAATCGCAAGTTTTTAGTGAAACAGGCCTCTGGCAGGTCGGTCGACCAGAACCGAAAGTTTTGGAGTTCACACGTCCATCGAGGTGAAAATTCGCTTCATCGGTGAACCAGATCTGGTGGAGAAAGTCGCTATCGTCGCCGCAGTTCCTCAGAAACCAGCCGCTGTACAGCATTCGTGCCTGTTTGTCGCAGGGGCGAATCTAGGATTTCGATAGGGTGGGGGCAGTCAAGCACAGGGGCGGCACATTTTCCGCCTACGGGGGCGGCATTCATAGGGTCTGTTCTAGTCCAGCGGAAAAAAACGAGCTTGACAGCCGTCACGAGACGCAGCGATTGGTATTCAAATTTAGGGTCTCAGGTCAACTGGTGACCTCTGGTCAGGTAACTTACCCTAAAGTCGGGTTTTTGTTTTTGGCAAACAATTTTGCAAACAAATGGCCACAGAGCAAAATTTAGGCATAATCGTATTCCTCTCAAGCTGCGTCGAATGTTGTGGGTACTTTTTGCTCGGTAAAGGTCACAATCAAGATTGACACAAAGGTCGTGAGGTCAAGCCCCCTCAGGACACTGTTCGGACTAGGTCAGGTTGCATATCAATCGATTTGGAAGCTCATTGCAATCACAATGGTGCCTTTCCCGACTCTAGCTTAACCCGCGCCCCGCTGGGGGGGGGGGCAGAATCTGCCCCCCCTCCCGTTTTTCGCCAATAACTTCTAAACGCGTTACGCCAGCGACGTCAAACTTTCAGTACCTTATCATATATCAATTTGACACGTTCCCTGAAAATTTGAGCGAAATCCGTCGGAAAATTTTTGAGAAATTGACGTTTTAGTGACGTCATGTTCGCCATTTTCGCCTCAAAAACGGCAAAATTTCAAACGCCGCTAACATCTTCATTTTTAAAGGAATCAAGACGTAACAAAAAAGGTTATACGTGATTCTACTTTGTCTATCAAATGGCTATCTCGGTTTTTTGAAAATTTTGGATTTTGGCCAAAATTTTTCCAAAAAACTGACTTTTTTTGGAAAACATTTATAAAATCCAAAATTTTGAGTTTATCGAAAAAAACCGGAATATATGTCAAAGAAGTAGTCTATGTGCACCTACATACCAATTTTTAGAAGAATCGGTTCAAAAATGTGGGAGTTATTCAAAATTTTATGACGTCACGACACACAAAAATTTTGAAAATGATTTTTTTGGAAGTTCTAGACCTCGTACGCAAACCACAATAGCACCATTCGATTCGCCGTGAAAAACTGCATCGGATAGACACCTTTTTAGGCCTTAACAACCAACTTCAAAATTTGACCTCACTTGACCTGACCTTGACCTGACCTCGACCTGAAATTCATCCAGAGGTGGTCCATATCACTTATTGAGTGTGCCTATTGAATTCCATGAGTAAAATGACCCATAAAACATGTGTCGCACATGCCCTTTTCTATATTTTGTTTTTGGTGACCTGACCTGACCTGACCTGACCTTGACCTTGACCTTTGAATGACATTGTGTGCAACAAATATTGCTTTGGTAGTCTAAGAACACGTTTTGGGCAATCAGTCTCAGTCCATTCTTCGGCAACTACGGTGCAAGGCCGATACTGTAGAAACTTGCATTTTGTACCCTTGACCTGACCTTGACCTGACCTCTGACCTTTTTAAGCAAAAAAAAATTTGGCTCTTAAGATCCGCCTTGTTGAGAGCTTTCGATTGCCGTTTTCCCCGTCTTTCTACGACCATCGGTTCGGAAGTTAGACAGGGGGGGCAGAATCTGCCCCCCCCCCCCCAGCAGGGCGCGTATGGCTGAATAGCCCAGCGGGGCGCGGGTTAATTTGGTCGAAAGTTATTAACGAAAAACGATTATGACCCAAACGAACGTCCTCTGTGACGTTCTCTGTGACATCATAAAAGTAAAAAATGCCAAAATAAGGCACGGAATCCTTTGACGAGCGTATCAAAACACATTTCTATGCGTCTTCGGGCGGATTCTATACCTAATACCTATAGGTTGCAAAAAGAGCAAGTTAGTATTTCCCCCATAGGTTTATAATGGGGGAGGTCACGTGACTGACCTGACCCAAGATGAATTGTACGAAAAAAAAACAAGATCTACGAAGTATGAGTACCCAGGAGCTTGTTGCTTTCTGAAAGTGTCATCATCCTCGCCGACACTTTGCCTGGCGTTGGCGGCGTTGCGAAGTTGCGACATTTTTTGACAGTGCAGAGTGCAGACTGCAGAGGTTTACTTATAACCTTTAGAGGTTTATGCATCGGTCGGTGACCTGACCATAGGTGGAGAATTGTGCTGAACTGTGGGTGCACGAGCTCTCCCAATTCCACGCCGGCTTGGCTTTGAAGCCGCAACAGACTGTGGAGGTCAAGGTCACCGCTAGGGCGGCGGCGGATGTGCTGCGCCCGAGCACCCACCGTTCGGCACAATTATCCACCTATGGACCTGAACTAACCTGAAAATGAATCAGGCGTCATAAGGTCTTGTTTGGATGGGGGCTCACGTAGGCCAAGTTGTAGCTCTCTATCGAAAACGGCTCCGGAGCAGTCACGAAAAAAAAATCGTAAGGGGTGCCTCCCCCCCTCCTCCCTCGGCCCGCGAGGGTAAAGAAGGGGTTAATTTGGCTTCAGGGACGTCGCTACGAGTTCAGATGGAGCTACTTTCATTTCAGAGGGCGGCACTGTATCTCAGGGTCTTGGCTAATGGATTTCGACTAGGGGGCAAACCAGACCTCAGAAGCCAGAATGACACCACGTTACATACTCGCACATATACCGTATACACTGCATGTAACATGCACAGGCTAGGATACAAAATTTCTGCCCAAACATAAGTATTTGTACACCTACTTCTACCGAGGGGTTAAGAGGCCAGCGTAAGGCGCTCGAAGGCCCAGGACGAGCCCTCGGAGGCTAGCATGGGGCACTCAGAGGCCGCTTTGGGGACCCTAAAAGGCCAAATGTGGGGGGGGGGGCGTGTGGCGTTAAAAAGCCCGCACGTAGGCCATATAAGACCAACGGGGTAGGGCCTTCTGAGGCCATATAGGGCCCTATGATGACAATTTGGGCCCTCTTAGGCCCAGGTGCCCTCTTTGGTCGGTGTGGGGGCCCTCTGTGAACAGCGTTGGACACTCTGAGGCCAGCGCGGGGCCCTGTCTTCTGAAAACTGAGATTGGTGCTTGTAGCCGCCGACGACCTCAGGGCTCCGGATCTCGCGCCGACCGGTAGTGAAACGCGCTCTCCGCCTGTGCTGACCATATATTGCTCGTAGAGCAGCAAACAGAACGGAACAAAGCGTAGCGGTTTCTGGAATCGAAACAAAGAAACTTAACAAATGACCAAAAAGAACACCAACCAAACGAATACGCAGACACAACAAAGCAAAGCAAACAAAATCGGCAAACAATCTCACCAACATGAACTAATTTCCGAGGTCAAAATCGCTCACTCACCTACACGGTGCGCCCTTGTGCACTCCAAGCGTCGAACGGCCGAACCAAGCCAAACACGACCAAACCAAACCGATGCGCGGCACGCTAACGCCGCCGCGACAGGCCAACCAAGAATGGGCGCTGCCCCGCCGGCCGCCCCTCCGCTGACCCAGAAGGGTGACGTGGCAGGTCAGCCGGCGCCGGGTCACGTGACCGTAGAGGTCACGGTCAGTAAATCGAACAAAATCCAAATAACTTATGACCGCGGATCACAATACAAAACTAAATTACAAATCGATACCTAAAATAAACCAAAAGAAACAAGGCGCCAAACCAAAAAATACACATATCAATAAATCGATAGCAAATGGACAACCGAAAATCACAGCGCCATCTGTCAATCGCCCAGACAACTAAAAGTTAGCATCGCCAGGCGACAACGGCGCCAACACTGCACCCGCTCAACCGACAGGGTTGAGGACACCCAACACTCATCACTTAACACTAAACACCGAATAAAACACTTAACTATCACCGCGCCGCGACAACACTCGGTAACTCAAGTCTGAGCCGCAGTCGGCTCCAGACGATCGCAGCCTAGCTCAGGCTCCGGTCAGCAGTCGGCAGCAGGACGATCAGCTTATGCACCGGCCGCGTCAAAACCGTGCCACCAGTTCTCAGGGACACCTTTCTCACCAAACCGTCCTTGCTCGGAAACGTCTGCGTCACCTTGCCCATGCGCCAATGACCTCTCGGCACATCCTCATCTATCAGTAACACAACGTCTCCTTGCTCTACGTTCCTAGACTTAGATACCCACCTCTGGCGCCGCTGTAAGGTCGGCAAGTACTCGCGCCTCCATCTGAGCCAAAACTGGTCAGCGAGGTACTGGACCCTTCTCCACTGCTTGGCGGAGAACTGCTCGTCAGCAAACCTACCTGGTATGCCTTCACCGCCGCCTCGTAAGAGCAGCAGGTGATTGGGCGTGAGCGGCTCAAGGTTCCCGTTGTCATCGGAAACGTATGTCAGCGGCCTACTGTTAAGCACTGACTCAATCTCACAGAACAGTGTGCTCAGTCCCTCGTCGTCAAGTCTCTGAGTCGGCATAGATCTCCAAACCTTCCTAAACGTTCGGATACATCGCTCCCAGCATCCCCCAAAGTGGGACGCAGCAGGTGGATTGAAGATCCACTCAATCCCTTTGGACAGAGCGAACTGCTGCAGCATACTTACATCTAACCTCTCAAGCTCAGCCCGTAGCTCATTGTTGGCCCCCACCATGTTCGTGCCCAAATCGCTCCTTATCCTAAGAATCGGCCCTCTACGCGCTACAATGCGGCGAATCGCATTGATCAGTGAGTCTGTCTCTAACGACTGAAGAACCTCAACATGAACGGCTCTGGTGACCAGACAGGTGCACATAAGACCATACCGCTTGATCTCATGACGACCCCTTTTCACCATCACTGGTCCGAACACATCTAAACCTACCGACGTGAAAGCTGGCGTGTCCGGTGTCACCCGATCCTCTGGCAAATCTGACATCATCTGCTGCTCTGGTGCTGCGTTAACCTTCCTACAGGTCACGCAGGATCGCACTAGGCTCCTGACCAGAGGTCCCACCCCCACTATCCAAAATCTCTCTCGGATCTTACTCAGCGTGTGCTCACGACCCTGATGCCCCACTGACACGTGAGCGTCACGCATTACCAGTCTCGTCACATGATGGTTCCTCGGTAGGAGCACAGTACACCTGGCGCTGCTCTCAACTGGGCAGCGGCTCAACCTACCCCCTACGACCAACAGTCCGTCCTTCAGCGTCACGTTCAGCCCCTTGAGGGAGCTCGACTTCACGTTTACCGTGCCTCCACGATCATAAAACTCTGAGAAGCTGGTCTCCTGAACATACCTGAGAATGTTCAGCTCAGCAGACCTTAGATCGTCCACGCTCAGAGACGTCTCCAACCCCACTCCGCGAGCGCGCAGACCTCGATCGCGGATCACGCGCGCCCGAGAGAGCAGTCTCCCTTTGAGCACCTGAAAGAAACGTATGTACCATGCCACGGCCTTCTTGAGTCTGTACCAAGACGAGAAGTGACTGAGCAGCTTCTCAGTCGCCGACGGCTGCTCGCGACCCGACACTGCAGCCGACACCTGAGGAACCTCAGCGACCGCTGCAACAACAGTCGCAGGTGAGGGATGTCTGATCTCTAGATCATCAGAATCATCAACTGACCGCCCCGGCTCACACGGCCAGCTCTCCTCGCTCGCTGAAAGGAAGTCCGGCCCCTTCAACCACATGTCCAAGTCCTCTGGAGTGGATCCACGTGATCCGACATCTGCCGGGTTGGCAGCAGACGGGACGTACTTCCAATCCTCTACCGACGTCCTGTCTCGAATGAAAGTGACTCGGTTTGCCACGTAAGTCTTAAACCGAGCCGTCCTGTTACGAAGGTACTTCAGCACGACTGTGCTGTCAGTCCACAGGTACGAGCTGCTGAAACGAAGGCCAGACTCCTTCACGATCAGATCCCTCAGCCTTGTAGCCACCACGGCCGCGGCTAACTCTAAACGAGGGATCGTTACGAACTTCACAGGGTTCACCAAAGCCTTCCCCATAACAAAGCGCACGGTACACACGACACCACCGTCGTCTGTCGGCGTCTCCGTTCTCAGGAACGCCACTGCTGAGTGACCAGTCTCACTGGCGTCCGAGAAGACGTGAAGCTGACGAGCAGCCTCACCAGAAGCAGCCCCGAAACATCGGTCCAGGCTGACCGCATCGAGGCGGTTGGCCTGCGCCAACCACTCAGACCACTCGTCCACCAAGGGCGCCGGAATGGCGTCGTCCCAGCCACAGGACATCATGCACAGCTTCTGGACCAAGACCTTGCCCTGCAAGGTGACTGGCGCGACGATGCCTAGCGGGTCGAACAAGGCACTGACTGTGGACAAGATGCCTCGTCTCGTCACTGGTCTGCGCCTGTCAACGAAGCGGAACCGGAACGTGTCATCCTCAACCGACCACAGCATGCCCAGAGCACGCTCCGGCTTCAACGACTCTGCCTGGAGGTCAAGATCCTTCGCGTTGTTGCCCCTGTCCTCACGCGGAATACTCCGAAGGAACTCTGTGCTGTTACTCGTGAACTTGCGCATGTTAAATGCGCCTGTCTGACATAACTGTCTCAAATCGCTGGCCAAACGAACAGCCTCGTCCACTGATGAAGCCGATACCAGTGCATCGTCTACATAGACATTTTGATCAACAATCCTAGCAGCCTCTGGATGCTCGGCCTTACCTTCTTCAGCGCACTGCCTCAGTGCAAACCCTGCGACGCTGGGAGAAGACACCGCGCCGAAGATGTGCGATTTCATGCGGCAGACCACCACGTCACCGCCGACATCGCCGTTCCTGAACCACAGGAAACGCATCATGTTCGCATCAGCAGCAGGCAGTCGAACCCTGTGAAACATCGACTCCACGTCACACGTGAACGCCACAGGATTCAGGCGGAATCGAAGCAGCACCCCAACAAGTGAGTTGGTGAGGTTGGGTCCCTTGATCAGCAGATCGTTCAGACACAGGCCGTCAGTTTTTGCAGAACAATCAAAAACCACCCTTAGTTTCTTCTTCTCTGGATGCCTAACACCGTGGTGCGGCAAATACCAAACCCTTTCCCCAGTCTCAACCTCAGCATCGGGGACCACCTCAGCGTAGCCCTCATCAAACAGTCGCTGAACAACAGAAAGATACTCATCACGAAGATCGGGGTTGTCAGACAAGCGTCGCCTGAGAGGCTCCAAGCGCCTTTTAGCTGTGAAGTAGCTATCCGGCAAGTCACTGACATCACGGAGTGGGAGACCTATCTCAAAATGGCCCATCTCATCCTTCCTCAGCTTAGATTTGACCATGCTCACCCACTCCTTGTCCTCCACGGACAAACTCTCAGTCTCATCAGCTGCGTCCTTGAAATCCTGATCGTACAGCTGAACGAACAGATCAGCCTCAGAGACCTTACCAGGAATGTCGGAACGCGAAACGCCGATCCGGTTCACAGAGTGCTGACCCACAGGATCACGAGCCGACCGATGGGAGGGTCCAATCACGTACCACCCGAGGCGGGTGCGCAGAGCGCACGGCCCGTCGCCCTCAGGCTTCCTCACCTCATCCGGCACCAACAGCTGTGGACAGTTTGCACCAATCAGTAGATCCACCTCATGCAGATCAACATCAGTCTCCGGCAGCTCCACACCACACAGGTGTGGCCAAGCACTCAACTCAACTCTGTCACACACATCCTCAGTGGACACAGGAATGCGGTCAAGAGTGAACACTGGAGGGAGCGAGAACAGACCTTCACCCTTCAGGGGACCAACTCTCACATCCTCCATCACAGATGTGGAAATCTCACTCCCAGATCCACACACAGTGTCAACAGAAATGGTAGTGGACTTTAAGCACATCCCAAGCTGATCAGCCAGACTCTTACTCATGAAAGTTCCAGAGCTGCCACTATCACAAAAGGCAAGAGTTTCCACTGTCTTCCCTGAGGGTGACACAACTCTCACTGGAACCACAGGCATCAGAGTACCTGTTCTCTGACCAGAGTCAGCAGTGACTCCACCGCTGCTAACCTGAACTGAGCTGCTGGGAGCAGCACTGGGTCTCACCTGCTCAGCCTTAGGTGGCTGCTCACCCTGCCTGTGGAGGAGAGTAGCGTGCAGACCACCACAGATGCTGCACTTCCTACGCTTCCTGCAGAACCTGGCAGTGTGACCTTCATGCAAGCAACCAAAACACAACCTCTGAGTCTGAATGAACTGCTTCCTCTCATCCATTGGTCTCCATTTCAGCTCCTGACAGTCATCAAGGAAGTGATTACCTCGACAGAACCTGCATCTGTTCTCACCTGATCCTGAGCTTACTGCAGTCGCACTGCACTGCGCCTGCATGCGACCAGAGACCTGCGGCTTTGACCTCTGTGCAGCCTGTTTGCTCTCCGAGGACCTACCAAAAACTGGGTTTCTCTTAACGCGCACTTCCTTGGCCAAAAAATCAACCAGGTCCCTGAACCTAACCATCCTTCCTTCACCTTCCATGATATCATCACTTAACCTCATCCACCTATCCTTCAAGTAGCCAGGCAGTTTGTCAACCACCTCTCTCAAGGTTCTCGGGTGTTCGAGCTCACCTGCAACGTCCAAGTCAGTCATTGCGTGTTTGATTTCAGTCAGGTACAGGGTCAACCTATCTAACTCCTCTACGTCACCTGGAGGGATCCTGCCCCAGTCGTTCAGTCTTTGCACGTATGCATCGACCACCCTGTGTGAGCTGCCATACCTCTGATCTAACAGCTTTCGGGCCTCTGCATAACCACCCTCACTCAGATACATACAGCTCCTAACAATCTGTTTCGGTTTTCCCACAGTCAGCTGCTCAAGGTAGTGCAAGAGCTCGTCATCGTCAGTCGTGCGTGACACAATTCTAGCCTCAAATGACCTGATGAACAGTTTGTACTTCATGACATTACCATCAAATTTCTCAATCTCAGTAGGTGGCAACAACATCCTCTGCATCTGTGAGTTCAGCACGGATGTCTCATCAGAACGGGGAGATCTCACCTGGTTGTCTGTCTGGATCCTCAATGAGTCAATCACTTCCTCACTTACCTCTCCACTGGGCAACTCAGCCAGCTTTAACTCTATATCTAACTGCTGACGTCTCATCTTAATCCTAAGTTCCTGTTCCTCAAGCTGTTCCATCTCTTTCAAATTCCTCAACTTTGCAATGAGCAACTGAGACGCTTCCGAGCCAGAACCTGACAGATTTTGAGACCAAGTATTGCTATCCAACTGACCTGCTGCCATCCTGACCCGTTCCTGATTTACATCTCCCTTTAGCTGAGACATGTCCCTGTCTACACCATCATGCTCATCATCAACAGGCTTGACAACATTCCACAGCCTATCAACAAGCTCCGCCTTTTTACCCAAAGTCGAAAGCCCCCTAGAGCTGAGCTCCTCCACTAACTCTGAGGACTTGAGCTTGGAGAGCTCCTCCCTTGATGCCATTTAGCTACCTTACCCTAATAATGCATCACACAAACAACAACAACACACACTAAACACAAATGCGTGACACAGTAACACCTTAAAGCTAATCCCAACAGCCCCACTGATGTTCCCCTGAAGAGCACTCAAATTCCTTACTTGAGCCAAAGTTCACTGATACCACTGAGCCAGACTGAGTCTAATCCTGGCACACAGCCAACCCAGGAAGAGCGAGTTGGCGCGAGTCCAAGTCCAAAGTTCAAGGCCAAACTGCCCCCGGTTCAAGGCCAAACTACCCGCGAGCAGTAGGTACTCACAGGTCCAAACTCACAGAGGTGAGTCAAACCAAACCAAACCAAACTCACGGTCATACCAAACCAGACCCAGATCACTTACCGACTCTGCGCACGTTAGCTCACGCAGAAACTCAGCACGTTGAAACACGCGCAGAGGCCCGGCAGTCGGCACGTGTCGAGCTCGGCTGCAGGCCGAAACACAGTAGCCACTGCAGACCGTAGAAACTGGTAGAAGCTGCGCGCGTCCGTAGGACAGCGACGATCGCGCAGCCAGCGCGCGCAGAAACTGCGCGCGTCCGAAGATCCAGCCGGCGCGCAGAAACTGCGCGCTCCCGAAGATCCAGTCAGCGCGCACAGAAGCTGGCGCCGAGCAGCCGAAGACCAGCCAGCGAGCGCAGATGCCGCTCGCGCAGAGCCAGAAACTGGCGCGTGTAGAAACTGTAGCCGCCGACGACCTCAGGGCTCCGGATCTCGCGCCGACCGGTAGTGAAACGCGCTCTCCGCCTGTGCTGACCATATATTGCTCGTAGAGCAGCAAACAGAACGGAACAAAGCGTAGCGGTTTCTGGAATCGAAACAAAGAAACTTAACAAATGACCAAAAAGAACACCAACCAAACGAATACGCAGACACAACAAAGCAAAGCAAACAAAATCGGCAAACAATCTCACCAACATGAACTAATTTCCGAGGTCAAAATCGCTCACTCACCTACACGGTGCGCCCTTGTGCACTCCAAGCGTCGAACGGCCGAACCAAGCCAAACACGACCAAACCAAACCGATGCGCGGCACGCTAACGCCGCCGCGACAGGCCAACCAAGAATGGGCGCTGCCCCGCCGGCCGCCCCTCCGCTGACCCAGAAGGGTGACGTGGCAGGTCAGCCGGCGCCGGGTCACGTGACCGTAGAGGTCACGGTCAGTAAATCGAACAAAATCCAAATAACTTATGACCGCGGATCACAATACAAAACTAAATTACAAATCGATACCTAAAATAAACCAAAAGAAACAAGGCGCCAAACCAAAAAATACACATATCAATAAATCGATAGCAAATGGACAACCGAAAATCACAGCGCCATCTGTCAATCGCCCAGACAACTAAAAGTTAGCATCGCCAGGCGACAACGGCGCCAACAGTGCTGACTGCTGAGTCCTCAGAAGCCAGCGCGGGGTCTTCATAGACTGGCGCTGGGCCATCAGAGGCCACATTGAAGGCCTTATGCATGAATTCAGTTGATTCAGATTCGGATTATATATGAATTCAGCACTTATGCATGATTGGGCCTTAGAGGTCGGACTGAGGCCCCGGGGGCGACATGGAGCCATCAGAGGAATTCATAGCCCGAGTTGGGCCCTCCTAAAACTTAGGGTATCAGCCCTCAACCAGCGCAAGACTCTAGGCAGATTGATATCTGCTCTTTGAGGCTGACGTAGGGCTCTCGGGGACCATCTTGAGCCCTCAAGGATCTAAGACCGGAGATAGGATCTACAGGGTCCGATGTGGAGCCTCCGAAGCAGTGTGCACTGTGCAGGGTCCTCGGAGGTCGACGACATGGAGCTCTTAGAGACCGACCTATGACCAGCGTGACTTCTCAGTGACCAGCATGGCCTCTACCGGTCTGTGCAGGAGCCTGTAGAAGTCACTAGAAAGGTCACCAAAGGCACCAAAAAATTCAACAAAGAGTTTAAAAGAAGACATAGTAGAGTGATGAAAGAGTGTATTATCCCGCGCCCGGCTGGGGGTCCTGGATTTCCACGCCCTGCTGGGGGGGGGGGGTGTTTGAACACCCCCCCCCCCTTCTAACTCGGCTCCTGGGCCACGTAGCGACACGCGGAAGGCGGCGTTCGAAAGAGCGTCAAAAATAATGAGGAAATCACTTCAGTCAATTTTTTGGTCAGGTCAAAGGTCAGGTCACCAGAGGTCATTGAAGGCAAAATTTCGCCGATTTCAAGGTCGAATGTCGACAATTTCCAAGAAGCCAACGCATAACTCGGGAACCAATAGAGCTACAGCGCCGCAGAAAAGCGCATTCGATAGCCCTATTAACGCCCTTTCTGAGTAATTTTCTCAGATTTGACCTAACGGCAAGGGTTTTGCCTGCAGGGGCAAAAACTGCAAAAATAGCCGATTTTTTCGGAAACAGTTTTTCTGCAATAACTTTTGACTCAGGCCTTGTACGAGCTTACTTTTACCCGCATCGTGTTACTCTTGTCAAGACGCATCGAATGAACTATAACTTGACCTTGAAAGGTCAACTTGAAAATTTGACCTCAGGTCAAGGTCATGACCTGACCGGAAAGGGTCATGTTGCATATCAGTCGATCGGTATCGTCGAGCTGAACACATCTAAGGCGTTTTCATCGTTCTAGCATGCCTCTATCAAAAGTTATTTGCGAAAAACTGTTAGATACTATTCGTGACCTAAGATGACCTCAGGGCATAATCAGGGGTCACGGACACCATTTTCATGTTCAGTGTGTCTAAACCACTTGTAATTCAGTGTTTGGGAGTGTTTATAATGTCTTTCGTCCAAAAGAGGCGCATTTCAATTTTCTCCCATTGACTTATAATGGTGAGGTCGCAAAATTGACCTGACCTTAGGTCATCGATATCAAAATTCTGAGATATACATTTTGTACATGCTATTGCTCTTAGCAATCGCTGAAAGTTTCAAAGCGATCGGTCACTCGGTGTAGCTATGACTGACATTGAAACTTTTTATGAGGTGAGGTCACTTCAAGTGACCTGGTGACCTGACCTTGAATGAGCTTGGTCTGAAATTTTCACAACATGTGTAGAATTGATGTATGATAAGGTGTACCAAAAACGGCGGCGCTCCGCGCCGCCGTTTTTGAGATATTCGCGAAAAACCACAAGGGGGGGTGTTCAAACACCCCCCAGCAGGGCGCGGGTTATGTAATGCCTTCAGCCCAACAACACAGATCAGTTTACGTACAGCATGACCTTTTTCGGTTAGAGCATGCAACTGACTATAGGTCATATGACTATAGGTCCTACAATAGATAATTTAACGCCTCTCGATACGAGAGACACAATTACGGTAAAAACTGTGCCTACCATACGTGGAGTGAGTACTGAGTAGATATACGTAAAGAAATGGAACAAATGCTTCTGCAAGATCCGTCTATTTTGGAGGTTTTTGCTCTCAGTGTGGGCCAAATTGTTGAACTGAGCCCGAATCTAAGGGCAATGCAGAGGAGGGTTCCAAGGATCTATCAAATGCATTGTTCCGTGACGCTGTAACACTTTATACGGTGCACGAGCTATGCGCCCGGATGCGAGGGAAAAAATTGGCAAAGTTGGCTAGGAACCGCACCCGGGCTCGGGTAAAGTAGGTTACCACTGGGGCCCCTAAAGTTAAGATAGGACCCCTTCTTAATTCCCATGTTTGGCCTCCTCCCCTTTCCAACATATTAACCCGGCAGTTGCTGGGGTATTTCGCCACCCACCGTTTGCTGGGGAGGGGGGGGGGCGTTAAACGCCCCCAGCCGATAACTCGAGAACCAATAGGCGCAGCGAAACGCAAGAGGCGGCAAACGAAAGAACGCGACGAGACGCTTCAGATGAGTACTTTTAAGTTGAATTTTGAGGTCACAGGTCGGGTCAAGGTCAGGTCAAACACCTGAAATCGGGCTTTCAGTAGCATGGACTTCAGGACTTCGCAATGGGCGCCTCTCGTCATAAATTCTGTCAAAACGGTGCACAATCCATCATATAAGGCCTACAAGAGTGTCAGCTCCATGTAGGGGTCAATCAAGCATAGGTCAGGGTCAAGGTCAGGTCAACCCGGTAGGCACATATCCTCGAAAATCAAAACTGATATTCGCAGCCTGTGACACATGTTTTATGGGTAATTTGGGGCGTAGAACACGATGGTGACATTCATTTAATCATATGTGTACGTGTTTGGCTAAAAAAGTTCAATTTAAGAAATGCATGTATCATGGTCGTGAAGAAGTCACGAGAAATTGCCAAGATTCAGTTCAAGATTCTGGAAAATGCGGAACGATAATCAATAATCGAAGATAGCCATTTGATTGTTCATAGTATTGGCAGTCTAATGGCGTTTACGGCATGTCTGTATGTCTATTTTGTGATTTCATATGATTTTTTGAACATATGCCGTTTTTGGTCGAAAAGTCAGAAATCATGACGTCACTAAAACCTCGATATCTCAAAAATTTTCCGACTGATTTTTTTGAAACTTTGTCACAATAAACTTCAATCAATTCCCTACAGGTACCTAAAATTTGGCGCGCCTGCGGCACGCCGTTTTTATGCTATGGCCCGGCGAAAAAAGTAGAGGCGTTTAACGCCCCCCCCCCCCAGCAACTCGCGGGTTAACCCTATTCCTGGCGGGCTCCGCCGGGGGCAAGAAACTGGCGGGGGGGGGGCCGATTCGGCCCCCCCTTCAGATCTCAAAAACTACACATCGCAGCGACAAACGGTAAACGGCATCGGATACGCACGGTCAAGATCTACAATTTTTACTAAGGTCATTTTCAGGTCAGGTCAAAGATGACGTCACAGGGGTCGAAAAAGTCAAAATGGCGGCGCTAGATATGGAGAGAGTTTTTCTCGAATAACTTTCGAACTAGTCAAGATAGGAACAAACTAAGGGCATCATCGTGATCCTTTCGTCAATCCGCATCGAATGATATATATGTTGACCTCGAAAGGTCAAGGTCAAAGGTTGACCTCAGGTCACGTGACCTCGAGGTCATCATATATATCATTCGATGCGTCTTGACGAGCTGAACACAATGAGACCATCCACGCGTCTGTATCTTGTTCCTGTACGGAGTTATTGGCCAAAAACCTTTGGTGACCTTTGATGACGTCACATGACCTCACAGCTGCCCAACAGCAAAACAGACCTCAAGGTAGTGAAGGTTGATCGTATATGAAGTCATGTATGGTATATGGGGCCATTCCGACCCGTTTTAGTGGTAAAAACAGGGAGTTGATTTTTCCCCCATTGACTTATAATGGGGAGGTCGCGAAACTGACCTGACCTTAGGTCACCGATATCAAAATTCCGAGATATACAAATTGCACATACTGGTATCCTAACTAAAGCCTGAAGAGAAGAAATTGATCGGTCAAAAACTCTAGCTCTGGCGAGATTGCAAACTTTTCTGAGGTAGGGTCACCAAACCGCCTCTGGTGACCTGACCTGAGGTCAGATCAACTCAAAATTTTCAGACATGTTGCGTAGAAGCCTTTTAGGAAAAGTCAGAAAATTTGAGCTTCCTAGCTCAACCCGTTTGGGAGAAATAACCAAAAAACCTCAGGGGGGGGGGCTCCTGAGGCCCCCCGCCAGGAATAGGGTTAATACGCCACTTGATGACCTGCCCTTTTATATTAGACGAATGGCTATTGACCGTGTAAACACTGGCGCCAAAATGAGAAAGTGAAACAGCAAATTTGTCTGACACCGGGTTCAACAACTAATTGTATGCTGGATAATATTTGAAGCGCCTTATTTACTCCGACTGGGTGGGAAAAATCTCGTCACTTTGGGACAACCGGAGGGCGGCACTATGACTTCAGAGGGCGGCGTTATGACTTCAGAGGGCGGCGCAATGACTTCAAGGACCTTCACGAAGACTGGAGGGCGGCGCTATGACTTCAGAGGGCGGCACTATGACTTCAGAGGGCGGCGCTATGACTTCAGAGGGCGTCGCAATGACTAAAAGGAGCTTTACGAAGACTGCGGAGGGCGGCACCATGACTTCAGAGGGCTGCACTATGACTTCAGAGGGCGGCACTATGCTTCAGAGGGCGGCACTGTGCTTCAGAGGGCGGCACTATGACTTCAGAGGGCGGCACTATGACTTCAGAGGGCGGCGCAATGACTTCAAGGAGCTTCAAGGAGCTTGACGAAGACTGCGGAGGGCGGCACTATGACTTCAGAGGGCGGCACTACGAGTACAGAGGGCGGCATTTCGACTTCCGAGAGCGGCACTACTACTTCAAAGGATAGCAATATGACTTTAAAGCAGCGGTCCTTCGAATTAAGGGGCGGCACTCTGACTTCAGGAAGAGAAGCGACATACTCTGAGGGTTAAATATAAATTCAGATAGTTACTCTCAGAGATTATTATGAAATGAACTTCAAAGGAATGGTCATTTCCGTAAAATGCACTTCATCACGTATGGAAAAAAGCCGCCCTCCGCCGCCGAAGGCGGCGGAGGGGCGGCAATTTTCGATAGGCTAGGGGCATCGGCCCCCAGCGCCCCCCTGGATCCGCCCCTGGTTTGTCGGACTCCGTCAGTGTTTGGTGAACAGACACCTTATAAGGAAACAGCTGACAGTCAGTCCTGGCCAGCCGTTGAGCCGTTGTCTTGCTGCAGCCCAGCTCCTGGCTCAGCCGCCTCAGGGACTTGTTGGGACTCCGCTGGAGAGCCTTCTGGGTCTTTTCCACGTTGTCAGGTGTTCGTTTTGTCTTCTTTCGGCCGCATCGACCCTTCCTGAGGTTCTCAACACTGCCATGGGCCAGAAACTGAAACTTCTCCACCAACCTCAAAATAACATTTCTCGATGGTGCCTTCCGGGTCTTAAAAAACCGCCGATATTTACGTTGTGTACCGACGATAGATTTTGTCTCAATATATAAGCGCATGACTTTTGTTTTTTTCGTCTGTACTGTATGGTTTCATGATGACAAGTGATTGAAGCTGGTATCACACAAAAAAGCAATGAACGTGCTTTCAGCACGTGCACTTTTATTAACATAATTTTAATCACAGCCACCGCCAGAGGGAAATTAAATTCGTCTGTTTATTTAGGAACTCCCGGTAGTTATTGTGTCAGTTGCGAACCCCTGACTGCACTTAACCCTATTCCTGGCGGGGGGGGGGGGGCCTCAGGAGCCCCCCCTGAGGTTTTTTGGTTATTTCTCCCAAACGCGTTGAGCTAGGAAGCTCAAATTTTCTGACTTTTCCTAAAAGGCTTCTACGCAACATGTCTGAAAATTTTGAGTTGATCTGACCTCAGGTCAGGTCACCAGAGGCGGTTTGGTGACCGTACCTCAGAAAAGTTTGCAATCACGCCAGAGCTAGAGTTTTTGACCGATCAATTTCTTCTCTTCAGGGTTTAGTTAAGGTACCAGTATGTGCAATTTGTATATCTCGGAATTTTGATATCGGTGACCTAAGGTCAGGTCAATTTCGCGACCTCCCCATTATAAGTCAATGGGGGAAAAATCAACTCCCTGTTTTTACCACTAAAACGGGTCGGAATGGCCCCATATACCATACATGACTTCATATACGATCAACCTTCACTACCTTGAGGTCTGTTTTGCTGTTGGGCAGCTGTAAGGTCATGTGACGTCATCAAAGGTCACCAAAGGTTTTTGGCCAATAACTCCGTACAGGAACAAGATACAGACGCGTGGATGGTCTCATTGTGTTCAGCTCGTCAAGACGCATCGAATGATATACATGATGACCTCGAGGTCACGTGACCTGAGGTCAACCTTTGACCTTGACCTTTCGAGGTCAACATATATATCATTCGATGCGGATTGACGAGAGGATCACGATGATGCCCTTAGTTTGTTCCTATCTTGACTAATTCGAAAGTTATTCGAGAAAAACTCTCTCCATATCTAGCGCCGCCATTTTGACTTTTTCGACCCCTGTGACGTCAACTTTGACCTGACCTGAAAATGACCTTTGTAAAAATTGTAGATCTTGGCCGTGCGTATCCGATACCGTTTACCGCTTGTCGCTATCTTGCTTCGTTCTCGAGATCTCAGGGGGGGCCGAATCGGCCCCCCCCCCCCGCCAGTTTCTTGTCCCGGCGGAGCCCGCCAGGAATAGGGTTAACCCGCGCCCCGTAGGGCTACCGGCGGACCCTACCACCCGTAGGGGGGGGGGGCGTTTCGGCCCCCCGCTTAGATCTCGGAAAGTTACCGGCCGATTTTCAAAATTCAAACGGCGTTCGATAGCCCCACCCGGGAACTACCTTGTGACCAAATTTCATTGACCTAGGTCAAACCGATGACGTCACAGGTCAGGTCAAAGGTCAGATTTTCACCGTTCACAGGCAATTCAAGAAATGTGCTGTGAAAGCGAGTAAATTGGTAATTTATTGAAAACCATCGATGGTACATTGTTCGTCAAACACATACTTTGCTATCTGAGGTCACTGATACCAGGTCAGGTCACAGCGAGGTCAGGTCACCGGGGGTCACAATATGAATGTGTCGTGTGATACATGTTTTATGGTCCATTTTACATGACAAATGCGATTATGTGGGTTAGGCAGCCTTTGGGGCCAGCCTAGGTCACGTTTTGGTGAAGGTCAGGTCAAGGTCAGGTCAAATTAGGTCAAATTTCAAAGTTGATATTTTTGTATAAAATGGGTATCGATTCGATGCAGCTCGTCACGGGGGGAAGTCTAATGGTGGTCTTCGTTTTGCTCTACGAGTTCTAGAATTGCCAAAAATTGAGTTTGAAAATTTGACGTCATCATTTTTGAACAGTTTTTTCGCTATAACTTGGCCAAAAAACGAGGTATCGATCTGAAATTTGGTATGTGGATAGAAGACGGTAGGCACTATCACATATATGCCGGTTTTTTCGAAACTCAAAAACTTTTTGGATTTTTTGGCGAATATATCCAAAAAAATGCTTTTTTGATTTCTGGGGGTCAAAACTCAACAATTTCAAAAATTAGAGATAGCAGTTTTGTAGCCCTGTCAATTCTACACCTTTTATATCTTGATCATTTTTCTGTATCTTCAAAGCTGTAGTCCTGACAGGTCTTCTCGCGAAGGTCTTTTTTCGGTCGAAAATGACAGAACATGACGTCACTCTGACGTCATTTGTGGCCAACCTATCATAGCCTCTGGAAAATTTTTGGTCATAATGTGTAAAATTGATGCTCGGAGGGGTCCTGAAAGTTTGGTGGCGATATCTTCAGCCGTTTAGGAGATATCGACCGAAAAGGACAGGGGGGGCCGTTTCGGCCCCCCCCCTACGGGGCGCGGGTTAAGAGTTCTTGGCCCAGCCCATCTACACTTTACAGCCCATCAATCCTGCATATTTGAAGCCCAGCCCAGCCCGTAGCCCAGCCCAGCTCATGGCCCATTGGGCTGGCCCGGCTCATGACGAACACTGACACAGACCCCAGTGGGGCGCGGGTTAAAAACATAGAAGAAATCGGTATTTGGATGTAGTGGAAGTGAAGATCGCACGATTTTGGGACTCATAAACCTTGCTTGGAAAACGCCCAATAAGCGTCGGGAATTTTGACGAGTTAGGGCATCTCTCTGAATAAGATCTACCTATGCTATACCTATGATCTACCTATGTAACTATATGCTCACGGTCACCTCACACGACCGTTGTGAGTGTGTTTCTGACCATACAAGTGGCTGTGTATAAGGTGAGACTAGGTCGAGTGGCGTCCATGGAGCTATTTCGGCTTCCTAGGATAGGTCATCGCTCTCAGAACACTGCGTGACCGAATTGTCACTGAGGGGACATGCCCCGTTCCTCCGTCGCACATGCTAGCGGCTGCAGCAGAAGCCGGCATGGAAATCGTACTAAACATACGCCATCATCATTCGAGTCACGAATAGGTCGGTATGTAGCTGCATGCAAATCATATACATGCGGCATATGCCGTTATATGGGCCACCGCCGGCCAGGGGCGCAGCGCTGTCCACCGATGTGATTCTAATCTTACAGCGAGGCAAAAGTTCCGTGAATACGTTTTGACTAAACATTAACCGACTGTGTACTTGCATGTGCATTGTGCAAGGTCCTACTGTGAGATTTCATACACTGGTGATTGGTGAATACATTGGAAATACGGGGTTGTTCACGAAAAACTGACACATTTCAAAACGACTTTGTCACCAAGTGAGAGCTCACAAAGTGAGACCTGAGGGGACACGCCCCGCCAAGTGAGAGCTCAAAAGCTCTCACCAAGTGAGAGCTCAAAAATTTGAAAAGTATATATCCCGCGAGTTGCTGGGGGGGGGGGGGGGGCGTTAAACGCCCCCACTTTTTTCGCCGGGCCATAGCATAAAAACGGCGCGCCGCAGGCGCGCCAAATTTTTGATACCTGTAGGGAATTGATTGAAGTTTATTGTGACAAAGTTTCAAAAAAATCGTTCGGAAAATTTTTGAGATATCGAGGTTTTAGTGACGTCATGATTTCTGAGTTTTCGACCAAAAACGGCATATGTTCAAAAAATCATATAAAATCACAGAATATAGACATACAGACATGCCGTAAACGCCATTAGACTGCCAATACCATGAACAATCAAATGGCTATCTTCGATTATTGATTATCGTTCCGCATTTTACAAAATCTTGAACTGAATCTTGGCAATTTCTCGTGACTACTTCACGACCATGATACATGCATTTCTTAAATTGAACTTTTTGAGCCAAATACGTACACATATGATAAAATGAATGTCACCACCGTGTTCTACGCCCCAAATTACCCATAAAACATGTGTCACAGGCTGCGAATATCAGTTTTGATTTTCGGGGATATGTGCCTACCCGGTTGACCTGACCTTGACCCTGACCTATGCTTGACTGACCCCTACATGGAGCTGATACTCTTGTAGGCCTTATATGATGGATTGTGCACCGTTTTGACAGAGTTACTGACGAGAGGCGCCCATTGCGAAGTCCTGAAGTCCATGCTACTGAAAGCCCGATTTCAGGTGTTTGACCTGACCTTGACCCGACCTGTGACCTCAAAATTCAACTTTAAAGTACTCAAAAGTACTCATCTGAAGCGTCTCGTCGCGTTCTTTCGTTTGCCGCCTCGTGCGTTTCGCTGCGCCTATTGGCTCTCGAGTTATCGGCTGGGGGCGTTTACCGCCCCCCCCCCCCAGCAAACGGTGGGTGGCGAAATACCCCAGCAACTGCCGGGATATGTTACAGGGAGTTTGAGAAATCATTGAATTTGCAAACTCCCTGACCCGTCAGTGCAAACTCACTAGGGAATTAACCCGCGAGTTGCTGGGGGGGGCGTTAAACGCCCCCACTTTTTTCGCCGGGCCATAGCATAAAAACGGCGCGCCGCAGGCGCGCCAAATTTTGGGTACCTGTAGGGAATTGATTGACGTTTATTGTGCTTAAGTTTCAAAAAAATCGTTCGGAAAATTGTTGAGATATCGAGGTTTTAGTGACGTCATGATTTCTGAGTTTTCTACCAAAAACGGCTTATGTTAAAAAAAAATCATATAAAATCACAGAATAGACATACAGACATGCCCTTAACGCCATTAGACTGCCAATACCATGAACAATCAAATGGCTATCTTCGATTATTGATTATCGTTCCGCATTTTCCAAAATCTTGAACTGAATCTTGGCAATTTCTCGTGACTACTTCACGACCATGATACATGCATTTCTTAAATTGAACTTTTTGAGCCAAATACGTACACATATGATAAAATGAATGTCACCACCGTGTTCTACGCCCCAAATTACCCATAAAACATGTGTCACAGGCTGCGAATATCAGTTTTGATTTTCGGGGATATGTGCCTACCCGGTTGACCTGACCTTGACCCTGACCTATGCTTGACTGACCCCTACATGGAGCTGATACTCTTGTAGGCCTTATATGATGGATTGCGCACCGTTTTGGCAGAGTTTATGACGAGAGGCGCCCATTGCAAAGTCCTGAAGGCCATGCTACTGAAAGCCCGATTTCAGGTGTTTGGCCCGACCTTGACCCGACCTGTGACCTCAAAATTCAACTTTAATGTACTCATCTGAAGCGTCTCGTCGGGTTCTTTCGTTTGCCGCCTCGTGCGTTTCGCTGCGCCTATTGGTTCTCGAGTTATCGGCTGGGGGCGTTTAACGCCCTCCCCCCCCAGCAAACGGTGGGTGGCGGAATACCCCAGCAACTGCCGGGTTAAATTGAACTTTTTGAGCCAAACACGTACACATATGATAAAATGAATGTTACCATCGTGTTCTACGCCCCAAATTACCCATAAAACATGTGTCACAGGCTGCGAATATCAGTTTTGATTTTCGGGGATATGTGCCTACCCGGTTGACCTGACCTTGACCCTGACCTATGCTTAACTGACCCCTACATGGAGCTGACACTCTTGTAGGCTTTATATGATGGATTGTGCACCGTTTTGACAGAGTCTGTGACGAGAGGCGCCCATTGCAAAGTCCTGAAGTCCATGCTACTGAAAGCCCGATTTCAGGTGTTTGACCTGACCTTGACCCGACCTGTGACCTCAAAATTCAACTTTAAAGTACTCATCTGAAGCGTCTCGTCGCGCTCTTTCGTTTGCCGCCTCGTGCGTTTCGCTGCATCTATTGGTTCTCGAGTTATCGGCTGGGGGCGTTTAACGCCCCCCCCCCCCCAGCAAACGGTGGGTGGCGAAATACCCCAGCAACTGCCGGGTTAACCCGCGCCCCACTGCACACAGCCGCTATCAGGGTTCAGAAGTGGCCAATACCCTAATTTTCGACAAATTTTAAAGCGTGATTTTCTCACATTTTCTGGTCGCAAATTGATCAGACTGTATAAAATATCATCCAGAAAAAATATTACTCATTCTGGCACAGATTGGTGGGCTCCCAAAGAACACCGTTTTGTTTTGCTCCGTGAGACCGAACTTGTGCTGCGATTTTCATGTAAATGTTGACGAGTCTCCTGTCATATTCTTTGCTTGAAAATGCGTAAGTAAGATATCAGCTGAAAGGGGAAAATGTGCGGAATCCATTGGTAACAAAAGTGCATCTAAAAAACTTCCCAATCAGTTATTATAAGCTAATTGTTGCACAC
This sequence comes from Amphibalanus amphitrite, assembly GCF_019059575.1. Taxonomy (NCBI): domain Eukaryota; kingdom Metazoa; phylum Arthropoda; class Thecostraca; order Balanomorpha; family Balanidae; genus Amphibalanus; species Amphibalanus amphitrite. Next base: position 195,330 of record NW_024882382.1, read on the forward strand.
TTGCACAAAGCAGAAGGGCTTGAGGATTTAAATATTTACATAGGCCTACCAAAAAACGCACAGCGTGCTTCACATCGAGACAACGTCCATAACATATACCGTACAATTGTGATTCATTTGCTGCAAAAATTAGGTCGGCATCACACTGCCGGCAAAAGTTATTGCAGTTCTAGTGACGCTAGGTCGCCGCCCGGCCGACCCCGGTCAGGTCGGCCGGGCGGCGGCCGTGCAGCTGACGTCCGTACGGTTCGGCAGCTGACCAATCAGCTGCGAGAGAGGAGCGCGGTCCGTCTAATCGCCCCCGGCAGTTGCTTGTGCTGAGGGGTGCTCGACGCTCGTGTCGATTGCATTTGTTGGTTGTCGATTGTCGAATGACTTGTGGGTATACTTTCTGGTGACCAATAAATGTACGTCGTCTTAACAGAATGTAGTCTGATCAAATTCAATAAAGCAAAAAGACATCCAGCCAACAGAATATCGTAAGAATGTCCGATATGGTTGATAACATTCAGAGTTTTGGGGAGCAGCCATCGACCAGAATGAACGTCATTGGCTTTTGTATGTAACATTAGCATTGCTTTTGGAAAGTTTCAGTCAGATATCTTCAGAAATGGCAATGTTATTGGCTTTTGCATTTTACCGTAGTCAGTTAATCACAATTTTCGATATTGCAAAGGCAATTTCAGTACGTTCTTGACATCGAAAACCAAAATGAATAGCATCATCGTGTTCCAGAGCTCAAATTGCATTCGATGCACATCTTTTTTGTTGATAATGCTCAACTTCAAAATTTGACCTTTTTGACCTCGCCGTGACCCGACCTTCATTTGTCGAATGGAAATAGTTTCGAATCGGACGACCCAGATGACATCATTTGTAGATGCTTTTGCCGAAATGGACCATTAAAGATGTGTCGCATGACCTTAAAAATGTATACATTTCCTTCCATGACCCTTTCCATGACCTTTTGTGACCCATGACCTTTCCATGACCTTTTGTGACAAAGTTAGGTTTCGTTTATCAGCTATTCCTATCAGAAGCCGTTTGAACTTTTAGTATTGAACGAGTAGTTTCGAAGACAGCAGGGAAGCTATGCAGAATCCCCTCCCGAGTCACCCACGTTATGGGATATACCCGTCATCCGCGGATTACAAGCAAAAATATTTTTTTACGGCAATGATGTATCAGCATGGATGCTCATACGTTCCCATATGTGACCTTACGGTTGACTTCACATACAATAAAAATTCCTTGGCAAAATGTCAACTGGTTAACGAGTTATCGCATTTTGGCCACTTCCGAACTCAAATAGCGGCTGTGTGCACTGTGGGGGCTATTTATAGCCCCCCTCCCGTTTTTCTGCAATAACTTCCAAACTGCTTGACGGATCGACGCCAAACTTTCAGTACCTTCGGCTGCATCAATTTGACACCTTGTGTCAAAATTTGAACTTCGTAACTACCATAGGTCGGCCGGAAATGACGTCAGAGTGACGTCATGTTCGTCCGTTTTCGACGCAAAACATTGAACCACGGCAATCGCTCCCAAGAGCTCAGTTTTTAAGCTAGATCCAATTTCTTTGCATGAAAGGACTCAGAATTGACCGCGCTATCAAACTGCTATCTCGGATTTTCGAAATTTTGTAAATTTCGAAAATGTTATATAATAATATTTAAAATTTATATTTTAATATTTTTTCAAAAAGTTTTTGACTTTTCGAAAAAACCGGAATATATGTGACAGAACGCATGATTATGACTAACTCCAGCAAGTTTTAGCTAAATATCTTCAAAGATGGCCAAGTTATACGCATTATTGCAAAAAAATCACTATTATTAATTTTTCAAATCAAATTTTCAGTACGTATTTGACATCGTACACCAATATAAATGGCACCATCGTGTTCCTGAGCTCAAACTGCATCCAATAGACACCTTTTTTATTGAACAATTTTAACTTCAAAATTTGACCTTTTTTGACCTGAAAGTGACCTGGCCTAAGCTAAATTCGACTCAAAATGACCTCGAATGACACAGACGACATCAAATTCGAAATCTATGGCCTAAATGGACCATAAAACATGTGTCACGTGACCGACGGATGATATAATATTTTCGTGACCTGTGATGACCTGACCCTGACCTGAAAATCAAAGTACAAGTTTGGTACCCTCAAGGTATCTAGAGCATCTGTTCACGAGTGTGGAAACCAAAAATGAGCCTGATCTGACTTGTAAGACGGCGGCCAGAGCCCAAAATGTGAACAAGCCAAAATGCTAATAATTTTTACTTTGACCTGACCTGTGACGTCATCGGTGACCTCGAGGTCAATGAAATTAGGTTTCGCTCGACAGTTTTTCCGGGGCTATCAGACGCCGTTTGAATTTTGACGATCGGCCCAGTAGTTTCGGAGTTAGGAGGGGGGCTATGAATAGCCCCCCCCCCCCAGTAGGGCGTGTTATACACAGACCCCAGTGGGGCGCGGGTTAACAAAGTGACGAAGTAACTAAGGAGTTTGCAAACTCACTGACCGGTCAGGGAGTTTGGGAGCTTTCAGAGCGATTGGCACAAATAGAATCAAGTGTGTAAGATGAGGGTGGCATACGTGCCATCCGTGATGTTAAAACAAAGGCGGCTAGTGGCACGGCCTATACATATAACCGTTGCACGCTGCCAAAAAGCTTACAGATCCTTTTTAACCGGAAAAAAAATCCTACTCGCGGCTATGTAAAGGGGAGGTTCGGAGCACCGTGCTGCTCCGTTCCGTCGTTGCCTGGAGTGCCTGGAGTTCGGCATAGATTCTCTGGATCTGTTGGAACAATTGCATAAGTTCAGTCATGAGGCTTGCGGTTGAGATGTTGAGAATGTCTTTTGCCTAGTGAAGCGACACAATGTGCAGAAAAAGCTGATGCCAGCACCATCATGCTGGCACAGCCGTCATAAATGATGTCACGCAAGGTCAACATTGCAAAAGTGACGCATCTAACCCTGCAAGGAGTGCATCAAATCACGATTCTGTGTGCTTGAGATAGTTGGAGATCGTTCCCGGCGCCAGAATAGCAGTTTTCATTTTCCCCATTGACTTATAATGGTGAGGTCACGAAAATGACCTGACCTCATATGACCTGTAGGAAAAATCCGATATATGCAAGTTGTGAGACTCATAATTGGATACTAGATCCTGCAAGTTTCATTTCCCTGCGACATCTCCTCTGGTAGTGAGGGCGTTGCGAAGTTGCGACATCTGAAGACCGTGCAGAGGTTCACTTAAACAACACCATCCTGACCTGACCTGACTTGACCTGACCTGACCCAAAAATGCAGTTGGTGTCAAAAGATCCGGCTTAAATCAAAGGTCAGGTGTGCCAAGTTTCAGTTCTCTATCGCCAGCGTGTTCGGAGCTATCGCGAAAAAACCCTATGGGGGGCGGCACCAGCCCATCCCCCCCCCCCCTCGGCCGGCGAGGGTAAACAAGCGATGAACTCTGATCCCGATCGGGATGTCCCAACTCGGCCCGGCCGGCCGGTTCGGGAATACCGCAGGCATCTGACATATTAACCGCAGTCTTATAACCGCAGATTGCTGTTATGCAGATGCAACCACTTTGCATGCGCCACCGCAACCCCCTCGCCTTTTCATTATTCTCCAGTTCAACTTTTTTAACCCTCGCCGGACCTATTGGTTTTCTATATACGCGCCGACCGAGGGGGGGGGGCGGGTACGACCCCCCCCCCTCGCCGTTTCGCCCCTGGTGGAGCTAGCGCGTCGCGGAAAAACGAGCGTGTGCGCCGTTACGAGACGCAGAGATTGGTACCCGATTTTAAGGTCCTAGGTCAACCGGTGTCCTCTGAGGTCAGGTCAAGTGCCCCAAGGTACGGTTTAGGTTTTGGTGAATAACTTCGCAAAAAAACGACCGCAGAACGCCGATTTTGGCAGCATCGTGTTCGCCTTGCTCAGGCGCGTCGAATGATATACTTTTTGTCCGGGTTAGGTCAATTTGGGGTGTTGACCTCAGGCTAAGGTCAGGTCAGCACCCCCAGGTCACGAAGCTGGTCAAAAGAGGTCATGTCGCATATCATTCGATTTGGCAGGTCTTCCTGAGTCCAGTGGTGGCTTTCCCGACTCGCTAGCTCAATTTGATCAAGAGTTATTGACCAAAAACTAATATGACCTTGATGACGTTATAAATGACGTCACGCAAGGTCAACATTGCAAAAGTGACGCATCTAACCTTGCAAGGAGTGCATCAAATCACGATTCTGTGTGCTTGAGATAGTTGGATATCGTTCCCGGCGCCAGAATAGTAGTTTTCATTTTTCCCCATTGACTTATAATGGTGAGGTCACGAAAATGACCTGACCTCATATGACCTTTAGGAAAAATCCGAGATATAAAAGTTGTGAGACTCATGATGGATACTAGATCCTGCAAGTTTCATTTCCCTGTGACATCTCCTCTGGCAGTGAGGGCGTTGCGAAGTTGCGACATCAGAAGACCGTGCAGAGGTTCACTTATGACGTCATAGGTCAGTGACCTGACCTGACACAAAAATGCGTTTGGTCATATCTCCGAAAAAAAACATAACAAGGTCATATCTCCGAAACAAAAAACCACAGAAACTTGACATTTTCAGTGGACATAAAGAAAGAAGAGAGGAACAGCTATACTAAAAATCAGGCTTCTACAGGGTCTTTCATAATGAATGTTACTTTTGAACATTTAGTTAGGAGCTCTTAATTTATCACTTTCCCGTGAATTTTATATGCGTATTGTTGCAAATTGATTAGGGTTTTGTCCCAAAAAATAAAAAATTCACAACGCCAATTTTCCTTCACGGAAAAGCAGAGTATGTCGACACCACTAAAACTTATTACGGATTACGGTCGACGGACAAGTCTTAATCCATTGGTTCTCCCCTGCGTCAACACTGAACGGGGTGGCTTACCTCAGGCTGCTCAACGAATGCTTCTGCCTCAGGTCAGGGACAAGGTTCAAAGAGACGGCCTGTGGTTCCAGCAGGATGGTGCCACAGTGCGCACCACGGCAGCTGTTGCGCCAGTGGCTGATCGAAAATTTCGAAGAGCGCGTTATCAGCCACCTCACCGGTCGACCATGGCCACCACGGAGTCCTGACCTCTCCCCGCTGAACTACTGGTTTTGGGGGGTCGCATTGGCAAATCTGAGACAAAACCCTCCTGCAGCCATCCACTGCGAAACACAGTGGAGAGGTTTGCTGGAAGCCTGGACCCAGACGTTGTGAGGCGCGGGGTGCGACACCTTCATCAGAGGGTCGAAACCTGTGCCTAAATTAAGGGCGATACAGTGGAAAATTCCTGAGGAGCATTAAAATGAAAGCTGTGTGTGCAAAAACGCTAATGTGTTTCTGTTCCATGTGATGGTACATATTACATGAGGAGCATATATGTCCTGAGAAATAGCTCTTTCAAAAGTAACATTCATTATGAAAGACCCTGTAGCTATAACAATGTTTAGTGCAGAGCAGAAAAAAACTACCTTGGGGGGGAGCATTCCCTCATGTGCGGGCGAGGGTGAAGGCATTTTCATGACTCTAGCATGCCTTTATCAAAAGTTATTCGCGAAAGACTCTAGCTCTAGCCACTAGAATGCCTATCAAAAGTTATTCGCAAAAAATTGTAAGATACCATTCGTGACTCGATATGACCTAAGGAGCATAAAAATGGGTACCAGTTTCATGTGCGGTGTCTCAAAGTTACTTGTAATTCAGTGTTGACAGTGTTTAGAATGACTTTCGTCTAAAAGAGACGCCTTTCAATTTCTCCCATAGACTTTTTGGGATATTGCAAAACTGACCCGATTTTAGATCAGAGATATCAAAATACCAAGACAAACATTTTTCTGCATACTGCTTTTCCTTATCAACCGCTAAAGTTTCCAAGCAATCGGTCACTCGGTGTAGCTATGGCAGACGTTGAAACTTATGAGGTAAAGTCACTTGGAATGAACTAGTGACCTAACCGTGAGTGATCTTGGTCTGCAATTTTTGAAACATTTGCGGAAGAGATGTATGATTAAGTGTGCTGAAAACGGCGGCTCTGAATGCCACCGTTTTTGAAAAAGCGAAAAATCACAAGGGGAGTGTATTCAACCCGCTCCCTTCCCCTAGCATGGCGCGGTTTAATTCGCTAAGAGGCGAACCTTTAAGTCTGGTCGTTTTCTTTTTCAGCTCCGAGAACATCATCGGACAAAGGAACAAGCATTGTTGATTGAATATCACAACAACGAAGCTGCTATTAAAAACACAGGATGTCAGGGTAAGATCTTTCACGTTTTCTTGCACCAAAGTTAGATCAGAGTTATCTGTAAAAGCCCACGTGAGCACTTCAGCACATGGAATTGTCGCAGTTTTGACGATTGCAATGCCTCGGTCCTGCCGGACTGCAACTGAATTTATCCCAGGGGCTGTCATCCCGAGCTTTCCTATGTGCCGGGCGCCCGACTCTTTAACCCGGCACCGCCTGCAGGCGGTAGCCTGCAGCCCATGGGCTATTACCGTACCCACGACAGCTTGGGGGGGGGGGGGGGGTCGGATCCGACCCCCCCCCCCCCTGATATCTCGAGAGCCAATGGTTGCATCGAGCCCCGCGAGGCGGCGTTCGAAAGGTCTCTACGAGACCTTCCCAAAGCACTCTTAAGATTTTAAGATTGAGGTCAACTTTCGGGTCAAGGTCAGGTCAAAGGTCAAATTCTGGGGTTTTGCATGATTAGGCTTACGGACAGCGGAATCGATAGCTGCTGCTCGAAACTCACCAAAAATGACCTCAAAGACCTAGTGAAGGTACCATGCGCATATAGGGGTCATACTAAGTACGGGTCAGGGTCAGGTCAGGTCACGAAAGGTCACGGTTTTAACTTTCTGCTACATGGGCGTGCGACACATGTTTTATGGCTTATTTTTCACGCCGAATCCGATGGTAATGGTTATATGTGACCCCAAGTTACTGTGCTGGTGATAAGTGTGCATTGAAAGCATAAAAAATCGTTTATACCATATATAACTAAATGAGGGCTACGAAAAAGGTCAATTTTTCAACTTTTTATTTTTGACATAACAAATGCACTTTTCTAGACGAGCTTTGTCCCAGGAATCTAGTGGTGCCATTTGTTTTCACATGCGATGTTCAGAAGTGCCTCTAATTCACGAAAATGCTTATGACGTCACCATGCCCTATGCATGTTTGAGCTATTTTTTACAATTTGGGGGTCAAAAATCAAGATAGAAAGTTGAAATTTGGGACATCTATTGGTCTAATAGAGCTCTATAACATATATTCCGTTTTTTTGGAAACTCCCAAAATTTTGGATTGAATTACCTGTTTTCCAAAAAAAACATAGTTTTTTTTTTGAATTTTTAGGAGTGAAAAACGCATTTTATGGAAAATCCGAGATAGCCATTTTAAAGAACTCTTGAGCTGCGTCTATTCATGTTCTTAACCCTCGCCCTGGCAGGGGGGGGGGGGTCGATGCGCCGCCAAATTTGGCACAGCCTATGGGGCAACCTTTTTACATATGACCTGAAAATTTCAGGTCCGGGTGACCTTGGGTCAGGTCACCAGGTCAGAACAACCAGTACAAGGTCATGGTCAAATTTCAATTTTCTTTTTGCACCTGTCCAACTCACAGTTTTGCACTGATTTCCTTCAAACTTTCAGGATGTGCTAAGTTCACCGAGTTGTATAACATATAGTTCGGGTTTTTTGAGGTCACTGACCTGAGGTCAGTTAGAGGTCATTAGGTCGTAATGTTAAGCCTAAGGGAAAAAACTAAATTCGGAAAATACTGGAGATATCCGCTTTGTTCCATCACTTTTGTGCTTTGAAATCACAGTACTTAACAGCAGGTCACTTGGTGCTTCTTTGTTTGGTGTACTTATCCATGGGTCAGGTCAAATGAGGTCAACTGAGGTCAAATGACGTTTTTGCCAATAACTTGGCACATAATGACGCTAGAGCTTCAAAAATGGTATCATTGTGTTCCTGGTGATCAGCCGAATCGAATGATATGCGATATGATGCAATTTGGTCAATTTTAACTCAATTTATTAACTTAAGTTTACTTAAAATTTAAGAAAAACTTAGGGTACACTTAAGCAAGCTAAAAATTATATCATTCGACGCGCCTTGACGTGCTGAGTTCACTGGTGCTTTTCTTTTTGCTCTTTCTTAATTAGATCAAAAGTTATAAGCGAAAAACTGTTGACCTGTTTTTAGCGAATTTTTTACATTTATACCCCCCAAAAACCCCCTAAATATTAACCTAGAGCAACCAAATTTGCACAGGGGCGAGAACTCCAGGGGGCCCACCTACCTACCAAATTTGGTGTTTCTAGATGCCAAAGGAGCCAATCGCGAGGGGGGGTCGCATCGACCCCCCTGCCAAGCCGTGTTATGAAAAATGCCCTGCCAGGGCGAGGGTTAATTTGCAATTTGCTTTAAACCATTTTTGGCGATTTTTTAAACATTTACCCCTTTTTGACTGAAAACGCCATGTAGTTACATCACTAAAATCGATATATCTAAAAAATGGAAAAATTTTCTTAAAAATTACACAGGAGACGTCAAATTGATGGGTGAGAAGGTATGCCAAGTTTCAAGTTGATAGCGTAAGCGGTTCATGAGTTATTCAATTCAAGAAAAACGGACGGGGGTCGGATCCGACCCCTAGGCGGTAACGGGTTAAGCTGTTTTTCTAACGAAGACAAGAAGCTAGTGCGCCGTATTGAATCCTTAGAAAAGAAATGCATCAATCACTCGTACGCTGTATTATTCAATGAACAATGTATCATAGAGAATCTGCTCCCTACCTTTACTAATGTCAAGATATCTATATATATATATATATATATATATATATATATATATATATATATATATATATATATATATATATATATATATATATATATTTCTAGAAAGTTGAGTCAGCTGACTCATGTTCCTAAACGTTTGACTCAACCAAATGTCAAAGGTTATTTGACTGACTCAACTCTGACTCAACTTAACGCCTTAACCCACGAGTTGCTGGGGGGGCGTTAAACGCCCCCACTTTTTTCGCCGCGCTATAGCATAAAAACGGCGCGCCGCAGTCGCACCAAAATTTAGGTTTCCTTAGGGAATTGATTGAAGTTTATTGTGACTAAGTTTAAAAATGCGGTCGGAAAGTTTTTGAGATATCAAGGTTTTAGTGACGTCATGATTTCTGAGTTTTCCACCAAAAACGGCATATGTTCAAAAATCATATAAAATCACGGAATAAAGATACAGACCTGCCGTAAACGCCATTAGGCTGCCAATACCACGGGCAATCAAATGGCTATCTTCGATTTTTGATTATCGTTCTGCATTTTCCGAAATCTTGAACTGAATCTTGGTGATTTTCCGTGACTAACTTCACGACCATGATACATGCATTTCTTAAATTGAACTTTTTGAACCAAACACGTACATATATGACAAAATGAATGTCACCATCGTGGTGTTCTACGCCAAAATTTACCCATAAAACTTGTGTCGCAGGCTGCGAATATCAGTTTTGATTTTCGGGGATATTAGCCTACCTGGTTTACCTGACCTTGACCCTGACCTATGTTTGACTGACCCCTACATGGATCTGACACTCTTGTAGGGCGTATATGATGGCTTGTGCACCGTTTTGACAGAGTTTATGACGGGAGACGCTCATTGCGAGGTTCTGAAGTCCATGCTACTGAAAGCCCGATTTCAGGTGTTTGATCTGACCTTGACCTGACCTGTGACCTCAAAATTCAACTTAAAAGTACTCATCTGAATTGTCTCGTCGCGTTCTTTCGTTTGCCGCTTTGTGCGTTTCGCTGCGCCTATTGGGTCTCGAGTTATCGGCTGAGGGCGTTTAACCCCCCCCCCCCCCCAGCAAACGACGGCTGGCGAAATACCCTAGCAACTGCCGGGTTAATGTTTTTGTCCAGCTCAACTCTGACTCAACTCAACAGCTCAACACTTTATCCAACAATCAAATCTCAAATCTGTCGTTTTCCGTCGAGAGCAAAAAAACTACAGGTAGGGGCTGATCCGCCCGCCCCCCCCCCCCCCCACTAGTAATAGAGCTAACAACCCAATTTCCTGTATGTAAGCGATGATCGTACATGAAATGGATTCATTTCGTTTCAGGTGTGTTCGCTTCTGCACGCCAAGAGAAGTTCGGAGCCTGTTTTTATTAACTATCCTCCTCTTGACAGCATCCCTATGGTTTCACCCTATTCTCCTCCGTAGGCCACCTATGAATATGGCTTGGCATACACTCGACCTTACCGTTCAGAAAGCGAGTCAAGCTCAGCCAACATACCTTCCTCGTAGACAGACACGTAATCTCACCAGCGAGGTGAGCCGAAATCACCCCGCCCAAGATCCTAACAGACCCCTGCTTATTCTTCACTGGACAGAGGACCCTGGCTTCTACTTCCGTATAAGCAACTCTTCATTTTCCAACTGCCCCGTAAGCAGCTGTTCAGCAACCTCTGATCGCAAGCTGCTGTCGACTGCTGACGCAGTTGTCATCCATGGACAAACATTAAATATGAGCAATCTGCCCAGTCGAACGCGGCCACACAAACCTTATATCCTGGCCTGGCAAGAGGCCCCGCCGAAGTCGTTACATCTCCTGCTTCCGCAACTGGACGGCTACTTTGACCTGATGATGACATACACGAGAGACGCGGACGTGCTGTTTCCATATGGAATAACTACCGACGGTGAACAAGCGAAAAAAGTGCCACCGTACAACGCCAGTCGCGGGTGAGTGAGGCGTGTCAGCTATGCTGCATGACAAATTCAAATATACTAATACCAAAGTTTTTTTCTCCAAAACTGATTAGTCAGGTATTGAAGTTACCTAGCATGTTTTGGAGATGGCATACATGAAACATTCAGTGACCTCATCACTTCTGTACAAGGGACATAAACACTGAACTCGACATAAACAAAAGGGTTCTGCTGCCCAAGATTCTTACAGATAAGGTTGGGACGCTAGTCACGTGATCATTTTTCCTGCTTTTCCCAACCCTACTCACGATTTTCATAAGCCTTGATTTATTCTTGAAACACTTTGCACAGAGGCGTTTGTACTTAACCTTCCAGGCGGTGGGGGGGGGGGGGCATTTTTTTTGCCCCCCTTTTTACTTTTTTCGATATATCTCAAGAACTGCTGCGCCGATCGTCACCAAACTTTCGGTACCCTACCATGAACAGCTATTACACATTGTGACAAAAAATCCAAAGGCTATGATAGGTTGGACGCTAATGACGTCAGAGTGACGTCATTTCTGCCATTTTCGACCCAAAAAAAGATTTCGCGAGAAGAGCTGTCAGGCCTACAGCTCTAGAGATACAGAAAAATGTTTCAGACATAAAAGGTGTAAAATTTGAAGAGCTACAAAACTGTTATCTCTGATTTTTGATTTTTTTTATTTCGACCCCCAAAAATCAAAAATATAGATTTTTTAATATAATAGCCGAAAAATCCAAACCAAAATGAATTCGAAAAAAAAAACGGAAGATATGTGATAGTCCCTACCGCCTTCTATGTACATACCAATTTTGAGATCGATACCTACCTCTTTTTTTGGCCAAGTTATAGCGAAAAAACTGTTCAAAATTGATGATGTCAAATTTTCAAACTCGACATTTAGCAATTCTAGACCTCGTAGCGCAAAAAAAAAAGACCACCATTAGACTCCCCGTGACGAGCTGCATCGAAATTTTACCCATTTTATGCAAAAATATCAATTTTGAAATTTGACCTTTTTTACCTGACCTTGACCTGACTTCCACCAGAAAGTGACCTAAACCGTACCTAATGGTCTTATAACCAACACCATTGAGTTGTCAATGAAAAACTGGCCATAAAACATGCATCGCACAACCTTAGTAAAGTTGGGTTCATGTGGTGACCCTTGGTGACCTCTGGTAACCTGACCTGTGACCTGACCTGGTATGACCAGTGACCTCTATTAGCAACATATGTACTAGACAACTGACGCCCTATCGCTGATTTTCGACAAAGTGGGTTTTACTCGGTGTTATAGCGCTTTCCCTAGAAGCCCCGTGAACGGTGAAACATTTTATCTTTGACCTGACCTGTGACGTCATCGGTGACCCCGAGGTTAATGAAATTTGGTTTCCTTCAACAAATTTGACAGGGCTATCGAAAGCCTTTTGAATTTTCCGGATTTGTCCAGTAGTTTCGGAGATACGGAGGGGGGGAAATGCCCCCCCCCCCCCCACCGCGCGGAAGGTGGCCGGGAGGCCCACCGCCCCAGAAACAGGTGTAGAATTAAACGAGCTAAAACGCGGCCCACCGTCATTTTTTACTTTTGCATTTGAACCATCTGAAGTAAAAATTATATTGGGTATTCAGTATGCCTACCTAGGCTAGTACCTTCTACCACACAAATCCATTTTCCCAAACTTACCCCAAGACGTATGTACGTGAGGTACTAGGTATTTGATAAGCAACTTATACTGGCGTCCATACCGCAAAGCATGTGAACTTTTTGGAAAGAAAAGTAACCGGGATAAAAGGATGCATGATTTGTTCGTGATAGGTACAACAAAAAGGCCCCACTGCCGGGAGGCCCCCTTGCTATGAGGCCCCCGGAGGCTCTGCCCCCCCCCCCCCCCCTGGACAAAATCCGTGGCGCCGCGCCTGGCATGCGTCCTGATCGTCAGTGGCCGACCTAGAGAGTCGGCAGCACTTACTAACGTCTTTTGCGATAACTCAAAACACATTGCAGCTAGAGAGCTGCAACTTGGCATATTTTATCATCGATTCAAGCCGAATCTTGTAATACTATAACTGCATTTTCATAAATGCATTCTGCATTTTTTCTGCATTTTTTATAACTGCATTTTCAGGGCAGGTCAAGTCACTGATCTATGACGTCATAAGTGACTTCATGGCCCTAAAATGTCGCAACTTCGCAACGCCCTCAGTGCCAGAGGAGCTTTCACAGGTAGATGAAACTTACATGATCTAGTATCCTCAAGAGGTGTCACAACTTGTATCACTCGGATTTTTCTTAACACGCGCAGTGGAAGGGTTGCGAGTACTACGCCCAGTGGAAGGGGGGGGCGGATGTCGCCCCCCCCCCCTAAGATCTCAGCTCCCACCGGAGCTAGAAAAACGAAATTTGGAGGGTAGGTGGGGGCCATGGGGAACTCTGTTGTGTGTGAATTTCATGACCCTAGGTCAACATCTTCAAGGTCAAATGAGGTCAAATGTGGTCAAATCTGCCATATTAGCGACTTTTTTGCGTTTACACGCCGATAACTCAAAAAGTTACCGGCCGATTTTTTTAAATCTTTCACTATACGAAACAGCAAACATTTGTGAGTACGTATGGCGAATTTCTAGATAATCCAACAATAAATATGGCAGTTAGAAGCCTGCTAAGGGTAAGATGTCGCCGGCTGAAGCGGCATCGGCCGACGCGGGAAACGCGGCAATCACAATTTTGTGTTTACACACTCATAACTCAAGTTGTTACCGGCCGATTTTCAAAATTCTTTGACCATATGATTGCCTGTACATTTCTCAGTCTTCTCACCGAATTTGACGCGAATCTAATATAATCAGCGGTAAGGAGCGCGATGTAAAGACGGAACCGTCCCGCCACGGCACAGTCTACAATTCAGGCGGCGCGTAACGGCTAGCGCCGGCCGCCGCGCCGCCGCGCCGCCGCGGCGGCAGGATGTTTGACTTTACACCGCTATTACTAGAAAAGTTGTGAACGAATTTTCTTACTTCTTGCACGCGAAGATCCGCAATTCAATTCTGGACAGGTAGCCGAAATTTCACGTTGATATTATCCTTGCGGCGCGAGTTATTGGCGAAAAACAGGAGGGGTGGGCGAAATCCGCCCCCCCCCCCTTCCACTGCCCCGCGCGGGGCTGGGGTCTCCAGCCGAACGCGCGGGGCTGGGGGGGGGGGGGTAAATTTTACCCCCCTGTTATCTCCCGAACTAATGGTCCGATTTGGAAAATTCAAACGCCAATCGAAAGCTCTCATCACGAACTACTAAAAACATGTACTTAATTTAAAGTTTGAGGTCAAGGTCAAGGTCAGGTCAAGGGTACAAATTGCAAGTTTCTACAGTATCGGCCTTGCACCGTAGTTGCCGAAGAATGGAGTCATGGACTGAGACTGATCGCCCAAAACGTGTTCTTAGGCTACCAAGACCATATTAGTTGCATACAATATCATTCAGAGGTCAAGGTCAAGGTCAGGTCAGGTCAGGTCAGGTCACCAAAAAACAAAATATAGAAAAGGGCATGTGCGACACGTGTTTTATGGGTCATTTTACTCATAGAATTCAATAGGCACACTCAATAAGTGATATGGACCACCTCTGGATGAATTTCAGGTCGAGGTCAGGTCAAGGTCAGGTCAAGTGAGGTCAAATTTTGAAGTTGGTTGTTAAGGCCTAAAAAGGTGTATATCTGATGCAGTTTTTCACGGCGAATCGAATGGTGCTATTTTTGTTTCCGTACGAGGTCCAGAACTTCCAAAAAAGGCATTTTTCAAAAATTTTGTGTGTCGTGACGTCATAAAATTTTGAATAACTCCCACATTTTTGAACCGATTCTTCTAAAATTTGGTATGTAGGTGCACATAGACCACTTCTCTGACATATATTCCGGTTTTTTCGATAGACTCAAAATTGTGGATTTTATAATGATTTTCCCAAAAAAATCAGTTTTTTGAAAAAATTTAGGCCAAAATCCAGAATTTTCAAAAAACCGAGATAGCCATTTGATAGACAAAGTAAAATTACGTATAACCTTTTTTGTTACGTCTCGATTCCTTTAAAAATGAAGATGTTAGCGGCGTTTGAACTTTTGCCGTTTTTGAGGCGAAAATGGCGAACATGACGTCACTAAAACGTCAATTTCTCAAAAAAATTCCGACGGATTTCGCTCAAATTTTCAGGGAAGGTGTCAAATTGATGTAAGAAAAGGAACTGAAAGTTTGGCGGCGCTGCGCGCCGCCGTTTTTGAGATATCGCGAAAATTCGCGAGGGGGGGTAAAATTTACCCCCCCCAGCCCCGCGCGGGTTAACCTTTGCCCCAGTGGGGGGGGGGGCATATGTTACCACCCTGTCACGTTTTTTGCGTGTAAATAAAAAACCGCGGCGTAGCGCCGCGACGCTTGGGGTAGCTTTTGGTACATCAATTTTTGACAATGTGTGAACTTTTTGACCCCAGGTCATGTCAGGTCAGGTCACCAGGTCAAGTTAACTGACCAAGGCTAAAAAAAGTTTGCAAACATGTCCAGCCTGCAGTGTTTGTCAGAAAGGTTTTAAACTTGGTGGATTGCATGAATTTATGGGCGCCTACAATTTGTATATCTCAGATTTTTTTATATCCGTGACCTAAGGTCAGGTCAGTGGCGTGAACTTTCCATTACAAGTCAATGGAGAAAAATGTAAATGCCTCTAGATCCGTATGTACGCATAGGAAGAGTCCAAATATTTCAGAATCACAATGATTTGGACCACCCGTGATGACCAGAGTGTCATTTTTGCAGATAGCCTCTAGAAAGGTCATCCGAGGTCATTTGAGGCTACAAACAGTTTTTTTGCCAATAACTCGCGACTGGAAAGAGCTAGAACGCAGGGGATGGCCTCATTGTGTTCGTCTTGCTGAGACTCATCGACTGATATGCAGCATGACCTTTTCCGGTCAGGTCATGACCTTGACCTGAGATCAAATTTTCAAGTTGACCTTTCAAGGTCAAATTATAGTTCATTCGGCGCGTCTCGGCGAGAGGAACACGATTCTGGCAACAGAAATGTCGTGACTTTTTGTAGTAGAAAGTTATTGTCGAAAAACACTTTTCGTAAAAACAGCTATTTTTGGAGTTTTTGTCCTCTGGAGGCTAAACCGTTGACCTGAGGTCAATTTTGATAATAACCTTATCAAAAGAAGAGTTTAACCCTCGCACCGACGGGGGGGGCGGATATCCGCCCCCCCCCCCCTGAGGTTTTTCGCGAATAGCGGGAAAACCGCGGCGCCTACGCGCCGCGAAATTTGGTATGACTATAACCTCATCAATTTTAAACATGGTGTGCAAGTTTGAACCTCCTACCTTTTAAGGTCAGGTCACTAGGTCACTTTGAATGACCCAACCTCAAGTCACTTTCTTGCAACTTTGTCACCGTGCCAGAGCTACAGTAGATGTCGGAGGTCTTTGAAAGTCGCAGGATATTATTAGGTCATTAGTAGGTACAATTTGTATATCTCGGAATTTTGATATCGGTGACCTAAGGTCAGGTCAATTTCGCGACCTCCCCATTATAAGTCAATGGGGGAAAAATCAACTCCCTGTTTTTACCACTAAAACGGGTCGGAATGGCCCCATATACCATACATGACTTCATATACGATCAACCTTCACTACCTTGAGGTCTGTTTTGCTGTTGGGCAGCTGTGAGGTCATGTGACGTCATCAAAGGTCACCAAAGGTTTTTGGCCAATAACTCCGTACAGGAACAAGATACAGACGCGTGGATGGTCTCATTGTGTTCAGCTCGTCAAGACGCATCGAATGATATACATGATGACCTCGAGGTCACGTGACCTGAGGTCAACCTTTGACCTTGACCTTTCGAGGTCAACATATATATCATTCGATGCGGATTGACGAGAGGATCACGATGATGCCCTTAGTTTGTTCCTATCTTGACTAATTCGAAAGTTATTCGAGAAAAACTCTCTCCATATCCAGCGCCGCCATTTTGACTTTTTCGACCACTGTGACGTCATCTTTGACCTGACCTGAAAATGACCTTTGTAAAAATTGTAGATCTTGGCCCTGCGTATCCGATGCCGTTTACCGCTTGTCGCTATCTTGCTTCGTTCTCGAGATCTCAGGGGGGGGGCGGTCATCCGCCCCCCCCCCCGTCGGTGCGAAGTTGGCGCAGACCCCCGTCGGTGCGCGGGTTAAAAGCTATCGATTGCTTTTCCCTGCGTTTTTTAGCTACCATAGTTCCTGAGGTAACGGCATGTTTTCTGAAAAATATAATGACCATTGGCAAATTTTGACCTTTGATGACCTCTGGTGACCCCAATACTGCTCTAAGATGAAAAATGACTGAAATACTTTCAAACGTACGCATTGAGAGCTATGACTGCTTTTGACCGCATCTTTCTAGCCCCCTTAGTTTTCGAGTTAGAGGTGGGTGGTAGCATATGCCGCCCCCCCCCCCCCCCCACTAGGGCGAAGTTGGCTGAGACCGACACTGGGGCGCGGGTTAATTTCGAAAAAAAAAACGGAATATATGTGATAGTCCCTACCGCCTTCTATCCACAAACCAAATTTGAGATCGATACCTCATTTTTGTCCAAGTTATAGCGAAAAGAAAACTATTCAAAAATGATGACGTCAAATTTTCAAACTCAATTTTCAGCAACTCTGGACGTCGTAGCGGAAAACAAATACCCCCATTAGACTCCCCGTGACGAGCTGCATCGAATCAATATTCATTTCATTCAAAATTATTAACTTTGAACTTTCACTTTTTTTCCTGACCTCCACCAGAAAGTGACCGAAACCGTGCCTGATGGTCTTATAACCAACACCATTGAGATGGAAATGAAAGTGCTGTAAAAGTGCTGTAAAACGGCACTCTTTTCAGAAGTTTGAGTCGAAGTGGGGCACTGTCGCGAACATTGTTTCAGGGACAGGGCCCTAAAACTAACGGCATATTCTTCCCGGAACCTTCTCCCATCCTACCCACAAGCCTACGTGCATGCGAGACATCCCGGTCGTCGTGGGCCTCCGGCTGGGGCCCGGCGGCTGGCGCGGCGTTGCGACTGTCACCCGGTAGCTTCTCGGTCCTGCCCGCTCGTCGTGGGGGTGCCCGGTGGTGCTGCCGCCCGCTCCGCCGGCAGTGCCTTCGCTCTTTTTTTTCTTGCTAGTTTTCTACTTCTTTTTGTTTCTATTATTATATGGCGTTTTTCGTTCCCTGCGATACCTGTTAGAGTTGGCTGGAGCTGCCGGGAGCGCGCGAGGGGCACGAGTGTGCGACGCGGTGTGGCCTGTTACGTACATGTGTTTTGTGTATGGCTGTTGTGACTCGTGTGATTTATGAAATAAATTGAAAAAAAAAGAGATGGAAATGAAAAATTGTCCGCCATTAAACATGCATCGCAGAACCTTAGTAAAATTGGGTTCATGTGCTGACCTTCTGTGACCTGACCTGTGACCTGACCTGGTATTATCAGTGACCTCTAATAGCATCATATGTACTAGGCAACTGACGCCCTATCGCTGATTTTCGACAAAATGCGTTTTACTCGGTGTTATAGCGCATTTCCTAGAAGACCCGTGAACGGTGAAGCATTTCAGGTTTGACCTGACCTGTGACGTCATCGATGAACCCGAGTTCAATGAAATTTCGTTTCCCTCATCAAATTTGATAGGGCTATCTAACGCCGTTTGAATTTTACGGATCCGTCCAGTAGTTTCGGAGATACGGGGGGAGGGGCAAAAAATGCCCCCCCCCCCGCGCCGAAGGTGGCTGGGAGGCCCACCGCCTGCCGGGTTAAGGGTCACCTGATGTCAGGCTGGTTACGAGACCTCACCCTTATAAGTCAATGGGAGAAATGTCGAAACTGTTATTTTGGCACTGGAAATGATCCAAAACTATCTCAGGCACATGGAATCATGATTGCTTGTACTCCTTGCAAGGTGCGATGTTTCACTTTTGCATTGCTGACATTGCGTGACGTCATTTAGGACGCCAGTAACTTCATAAGTGTTTGGTCAATAACTCCCGAACAAATTGAGATAGCGTCTAGCGAGTCGCGGAAACCGCCAATGGGCTCCGGAAAACCTGTGAAATCGACAGATACGCAATATTACCTTTACCTCCTTCGACCGGCTGGGTGAAACGTTGAGAGGAAGCGTATCTGTCTTTGGTTATTGATGAAATTTTAAAAGCTTTGCATAAAAGATTAATTGTATCATTTTTTCTGAGTTATGAGTATATATTTGCCACTTAAATACATATAATGAACCATTGTTATTATTCTGGTATATTTTGTGTTGTGATCACACATTTGTGAACACAACACATATCACTGTGATGGTCGCATACCTACCTTACCATCAACTTCCTTCAATGCAAAGGCTTCTTACAGCGAAGTTGAGTTATACATTTAATGAAAACGGGGTATTAGTTTATTAAACAAGATATGTGAGCAAACATTTGTAGCACTCGTAGTCTTTACTTATGCATGAAGAAAAATCAAGAAACTGTAACCATGCAGACCTTGTGCAGGCTCAGAGTCAGCTCTTCATTTTAGGTATTTGTTAGCCCGCGCCCCGCTGGGCTATTCAGCCATACGCGCCCTGCAGGGGGGGGGGGGGGCAGATTCTGCCCCCCTGTCTAACTTCCGAACCGATGGTCGTAGAAAGACGGGGAAAACGGCAATCGAAAGCTCTCAACGAGGCGAATCTTAAGAGCTCAATTTTTTTTGCTTAAGTAGGTCAGAGGTCAGGTCAAGGTCAGATCAAGGGTACAAAATGCAAGTTTGTACAGTATCGGTCTTGCACCGTAATTGCCGAAAAATGGACTGAGACTGATTGCCCAAAACGTGTTCTTAGGCTACCAAGACAATATTCGTTGCATACAATATCATTCAAAGGTCAAGGTCAAGGTCAGGTCAGGTCAACAAAAACAAAATATAGAAAAGGGCATGTGCGATACATGTTTTATGGGTCATTTTATTCATAGAATTCAATAGGCACACACAATTAGCGATATGGACCACCTTTGGATGAATTTCAGGTCAATGTCAGGTCAAGGTCAGGTCAAATGGGGTCAAATTTTGAAGTTGGTTGTTAAGGCCTAAAAAGGTGTCTAGCTGATGCAGTTTTTCACGGCGAGTCGAATGGTGCTATCTTTGTTTCCGTACGAGGTCTAGAAATTCCAAAAAATTCATTTTTCAAAAATTGTGTGTGTCGTGACGTCATAAATTTTTTAATAACTCCCACATTTTTGAACCGATTGTTTTCAAAATTGGTATGCATATAGACCACTTCTCTGACATATATTCCGTTTTTTCTATATACACAAAATTTTGGATTTTATAATTATTTTCCCAAAAAAAGTCGGTTTTTTGAGAAAAAAATGGGCCAAAATCTAAAATTTTCAAAAAACCGAGATAGCCATTTGATAGACAAAGTAGCATCACGTATAACCTTTTTTGTTACGTCCTGATTCCTTTACAAATGAAGATGTTAGCGGCGTTTGAAATTTTGCGATTTTTGAGGCGAAAATGGCGAACATGACGTCACTAAAACGTCGTTTTCTCAAAAATTTTCCGACGGATTTCGCTCCAATTTTCAGAGAACGTGTCAAATTGATGTATGATACGGTACTGAAAGTTTGACGTCGCTGGCGTAACGCGTTTAGAAGTTATTGGTGAAAAACAGGAGGGGGGCAGATTCTGCCCCCCCCCCCCCAGCGGGGCGCGGGTTAGGGCACAGTGAATGCCACTTAACCCTCGCACGTGTGCGGCGTTTGCCAGCTTCTAATGTGTAGGGGATGGGGGGTCGGTTGTACCCCCCTTGCCGTTTGGCCCCTGATCGAGCTAGAGCTTTGCGGAAAAAAACGAGCGTGTTGCCCGTGACGAGAGAAAGCCGATGATACCCAATTTTAAGGTCCTAGGTCATTGGTTGACCTTCCAGGTCAGGTCAATGACCCAAAGTCGGGAAAATCGGGACCTGTTAGAAAGTCGTTAACCCTATTAGTGGCAGGCTCCTGGCTACCCCATATTAGTGGCAGGGGGGGCTGTTTACGACCCCCCTTGATATCTCGAGATCTAACCGGCCGATTTTCAAAATTCAAACGGCATTCGATTTGGCTCAACGAGATCTACATTTCTAAAAAAAATAAACTTAAAAAATGTCAATAGGGGGGTAGAGGGGGGTAAAAACGGGCAAATTGCAGATACATTTTAGACTGTTTATCACGGCCAGGTTTCTGAACCAATCTTAACGCAACTTTTGCCGATCGATAGAGAATGAACCAGGAATTTACATGGATCCTAAAAATATGCATTTTCAAAAATCATAGGCGGATACAGATCATTGAGATTGGGGGTACACAAAAAGTATAGTAAATAAGGTTTTTGTTGGTACTGTTTCTAAAAAGGGTGGCAATGGTCTTGTTATGTTACAATTTTCTTATGAGAGAACGACTAAAATTGTATTGGTCATGCATAGGCGGTGTCAGGGCACCTATGTTGGGAGGTAAAAAATAACCCCCCTTTTTGGACGCCTGGATCCGCCTATTATAGCAAAAACGTGTCAAAAGAGGATGCACAATAACTTTGTATATGTTATCACATGATACCTTTCATTCACTGTTCGTAAAACTGGTGCAGCATCGTGATCTTCGCCCAAATGACTCGCTTCACGAATAGGACCCCCAATTCCCAGTGCTCTGGAGCCGCCCATGGTAAAGTTATGAACTTGAAATTTTCAGGGAATGTGCCCAATTTAGTTTTAGGAAAAGTCAGAAAATTTCAGCATCGTAGCTTCAGCGGTTTCGGAGATATTCCCGAAAAACCTGAGGGGTGGATAAAAACAACCCCCCTGCCACTAATAGGGTTAAGTGTGGCTGCTAAGGGGTTTTTCGGGGTGCTGATCACGAATATCGTGCTAGATTTGATCGCAGATGATGTCTTAACCCGCGCCCGGCTGGGGGTCCTGGGTTTCCACGCCCTGCTGGGGGGTGTTTGAACACCCCCCCCCCCTTGTAACTCGGCTCCTGGGCCACGTAGCGATACGCGGAAGGCGGCGTTCGAAAGAACGTAAAAAATAATGACGAAATCACTTCGGTAAATTTTTTGGTCAGGTCAAAGGTCAGGTCACCAGAGGTCATTGAAGGCAAAATTTTGCCGATTTCCAGGTCGAATGTCGAAAATTTCCAAGAAGCCAACGCATAACTGGGGAACCAATAGAGCTACAGCGCCGCGGAAAAGTGCATTCGATAGCCCTATTAACCAGCGCCCGGCTGGGGGTCCTGGATTTCCACGCCCTGCTGGGGGGGTGTTTGAACACCCCCCTTCTAACTCGGCTCCTGGGCCACGTAGCGATACGCGGAGGGCGGCGTTCGAAAGAGCGTCAAAAATAATGAGGAAAACACTTCAGTCAATTTTTTGGTCAGGTCAAAGGTCAGGTCACCAGAGGTCATTGAAGGCAAAATTTCGCCGATTTCCAGGTCGAATGTCGACAATTTCCAAGAAGCCAACGCATAACTCGGGAACCAATAGAGGTACAGCGCCGCGGAAAAGCGCATTCGATAGCCCTATTAACGCCCTTTCTGAATAATTCCCTCAGATTTGACCTAACGTCAACGGTTTTGCCTGCAGGGGGCAAAAACTGCAAAAATAGCCGATTTTTTCGGAAACAGTTTTTCTGCAATAACTTTTGACCCAAGCCTTGTACGAGCTTACTTTTACCGGCATCGTGTTCCTCTCGTCAAGCCGCATCGAATGAACTATAATTTGACCTTGAAAGGTCAACTTGAAAATTTGACCTCAGGTCAAGGTCATGACCTGACCGGAAAGGGTCATGTTGCATATCAGTCGATCCGTATCGTCGAGCTGAACACATCTAAGGCGTTTTCATCGCTCTAGCATGCCTCTATCAAAAGTTATTTGCGAAAAACTGTTAGATACCATTCGTGACCTAAGATGACCTCAGGGCATAAATAGGGGTCACGGACACCATTTTCATGTTCAGTGTGTCTAAACCACTTGTAATTCAGTGTTTGGGAGTGTTTATAATGTCTTTCGTCCAAAAGAGACGCATTTCAATTTTCTCCCATTGGTCAGGTCGCAAAATTGACCTGACCTTAGGTCATCGATATCAAAATTCTGAGATATACATTTTGTACATGCTATTGCTCTTGGCAAACGCTGAAAGTTTCAAAGCGATCGGTTACTCGGTGTAGCTCTGACAGACATTGAAACTTTTTATGAGGTGAGGTCACTTCAAGTGACCTTGTGACCTGATCTTGAATGACCTTGGTCTGAAATTTTCACAACATGTGTAGAATTGATGTATGATAAGGTGTACCAAAAAACGGCGGCGCGGAGCGCCGCCGTTTTTTAGATATTCGCGAAAAACCACAAGGGGGGGTGTTCAAACACCCCCCCCCCAGCAGGGCGCGGGTTAACACGCGCAGTGGAAGGTGGGGGCGGATTTCGCCCACCCCTCCTGTTTTTCGCCAATAACTCGCGCGGCAAACATAATATTAATGTGAAATTTCGGCTACCTGTCCAAAATTGAATTGCGGATCTTCTCGTGCAAGAAATAAGAAAATCGGTTCACAACTTTTCTAGTAATAGCGGTGTAAAGTCAAACATCCTGCCGCCGCGGCGGCGCGGCGGAGCGGCGGCCGGCGCTAGCCGTTACGCGCCGCCTGAATTGTAGGCTGTACCGGGGCGGGATGGTAACGTCTTTACATCGAGCTCCTTATCGCTGATTGTATTAAATTCGCGTCAAATTCGGTGAGAAGACTGAGAAATGTACAAGCAATCATATGGTCAAAGAATTGTGAAAATCGGCCGGTAACAACTTGAGTTATGAGTGTGTAAACACAAAATTGTGATTGCCGCGTTTCCCGCGTCGGCCGATCCCGCTTCAGGCGGCGACATCTTACCCTTAGCAGGCTTCTAACTGCCATATTTATTGTTGGATTATCTAGAAATTCACCATACATACTCACAAATGTTTGTTCTTTCGTATAGTGAAAGAAAAAAGAAAATCGGCCCGTAACCTTTTGAGTTATCGGCGTGTAAACGCAAAAAAGTAGCTCATATGGCAGATTTTACCACATTTGACCTCATTTGACCTTGAAGATATTGACCTAGGGTCATGAAATTCACACACAACAGAGTTCCCTTGGGCCCCCACCTACCCTCCAAATTTCGTCTTTCTAGCTCCAGTGGGAGCTGAGATCTTAGGGGGGGCGAAATCCGCCCCCCCCCCCTTCCACTGGGCGTAGTACTCGCAACCCTTTCACTGCGCGTGTTAACACCCTTTCTGAGCAATTCTCTCAGATTTGATCTAACGTTACGTCAACGGTTTTGCCTGCAGGGGGCAAAAACTGCAAAAATAGCCGATTTTTTCGGAAACAGTTTTTCTGCAATAACTTTTGACCCAAGCCTTGTACGTGCTTACTTTCATCGGCATCGTGTTCCTCTCGTCAAGACGCATCGAATGAACTATAACTTGACCTTGAAAGGTCAACTTGAAAATTTGACCTTAGGTCAAGATCATGACCTGACCGGAAAGGGTCATGTTGCATATCAGTCGATCCGTATCGTCGAGCTGAACACATATAAGGCGTTTTCATCGCTCTAGCATGCCTCTATTAAACGGTTTTTGCGAAAAAAAACTGTTAGATACCATTCGTGACCTAAGATGACCTCAGGGCACAAACAAGGGTCACGGACACCATTTTCATGTTCAGTGTGTCTAAAGCACTTGTAATTCGGTGTTTGGGAGTGTTTATAATGTCAATCCGTCCAAAAGAGGCGCATTTCAATTTTCTCCCATTGACTTATAATGTCGAGGTCGCAAAATTGACCTGACCTTAGGTCATCGATATCAAAATTATGAGATAGGTATACATTTTGTACACGCTATTGCTCTTAGCAATCGCTGAAAGTTTCAAAGCGATCGGTAACTCGGTGTAGCTATGACAGACATTGAAACTTTTTATGAGGTGAGGTCACTTCAAGTGACCTGGTGACCTGACCTTGAATGACCTTAGTCTGAAATTTTTACAACATGTGTAGAATTGATGTATGATAAGGTGTACCAAAAACGGCGGCCCTCCGCGCCGCCGTTTTTTAGATATTTGCGAAAAACCACAAAGGGGTGTTCAAACCCCCCCAGCAGGGCGCGGGTTAAAGCATTTGGACCAGGTCGAGTCAGGTCAAATCAACCAGTAGGCGTCGTGACGGGTATTCGTAGTACGTGTCAACCGTCTCTGACAGCTTCGTAACATGTTACGAAGTCACCAAAACTACTTCGTAAATGTTCAAATGGTTGCTAAATTCGAATTCAGCTCCAAAAACTAGCCTAGAAACATGTAAAACTCGAAAAAGTGAACCGAGGGCACCAAAGGTCAATGACCTGACCTGACCTTCAGGTGACATTGACACCCACCATAATGCATGGCAGCAGCATCAAATCACATGTTTGAACGTTTGAAACCACGAGAAGCTTGCAAACGCGCGGCTAATGCGAGCCGACATACGCTGAATCGCGATTCCGGCCAAACATGGTCTCGGAAAAGAGGTCACAGGTCAAAGGTCATTTGGGTCAGGGTCATGAAATTTTCATGGTTGGTATAAATTGATCAATGCGAGGGTACTGAAAGTTTCGTCGCAATCGGCCGCTTTTTACGCGAGTTATTCGCAAAAAAAGCATGGGGGTCCATCCGACCCCCCTACACATGCGAGGGTTAAGACAGTTTCGCAGTTCAATTTATTTTATTTCCATTATTTCAAGTTTCAATAATGACGATATTAAAGATTATTCCTATACTAGGTATTTATCATTTAGCATAGCATGCCTAATATTTAGAACCTAAAATATTGCATTAAAAAAAGTTGCGCCACTGCATGTACAGCGCAATATCTGTCGACAAAATATGGTGCCAACTCAAGGTCAAGTGGTCACGTGACCATTGTCCGGCAGCTGTACGCCCACATGTTGGACCACCCTGACCGGCACCCCACGTCTTTGCAGGGTGCGGCCAGTGGCCTGGATGGTGTCTCATTGCATCACCGTGTGTAAGAGGGAGCAATACGTCGCCCAGCTGCGACACCACATTGCAGTGGACACATTCGGCAAGTGCGGCGAGCAACAGTGTTCCGGCAACAAAGATGACTGCTACCGTCGCCTCGCCGAGACGCACCTCTTCTACCTGTCCTTCGAAAACAGTCTCTGCGACGACTACATCACAGAGAAGTTCTGGTTTGCGCTGCGGTACGGGATGGTGCCGGTGGTGCGCGGCCCGTCGCCGCAGTCCTACCACCGCGTGGCACCGCCCAACTCCTTCATCCACGTGGAGGATTTCGCCGGGCCCAAGGCTCTGGCCGCCCATCTGCTGGCGCTGTCTCGCAATCAGACGGCTTATGAGGAGTACCATGCATGGCGCAGCTCCCACAAGGTGCAGTATCCCCGAGCCATGTGTAATCTGTGCCACCGGCTGCATTACGGTGATCGGCCGAAGCCGCTGCGCTTGTCGAAACTTTGGTCCGTGGCGGACCTGTGTCGCAAGCCTCGTGATCTTGACGAGAATAACTAGAAACTCGCACTTTATGTGAGAAACTTGAATAATTTCATTAAAATATGTCCGAGGGTGAAGGCAGCGTGCATTAACCCTCGCCCTGGCAGGGGGGTCGATGCGACCCCCCTAAGGTTTTTCGAAGATAGCGTATAAACGGCGGCGCGCAGCGCCGCCAAATTTGGCGCAGCCTATGGGGCAGCCTTTTTACATAGGACCGGAAAATTTCAGGTCCGGGTAACTTTGGGTCAGGTCACCAGGTCAGAAAAACCGGTACAAGGTCATGGTCAAATTTCAGTTTTCTTTTTGCACCTGTCAAACTCACAGTTTTGGACTGATTTCCTTCAAACTTTCAGGATGTGCTAATTTCACCGAGTTGTATAACATATATTTCGGTTTTTTTTTAGGTCACTGACCTGAGGTCAGTTAGAGGTCATTACGTCGTAATGTTAAGCCTATGGGAAAATACTAAATTCGGAAAATACTGGATATATCCGCTTCGTTCTATCACTTTTGTGCTTTGAAACCACAGTACTTGAAGGGACTATCCCACCTTTAACATGGGGTTTGAGTTGAGATAGCCAAGTTTGCGGCGAGGTTCAGAAACCACTATCTATCTAGGTTGCAACCCCCGCGGCCTCTTGGTGTTGAAGAAATTCGTTCCCTTCATTTGAAAATGGGCCTTGTACAAGGCCCTATCTTCAACATGGAGCGACCGTTAGTGTGACGTCACCTCGTTTAGTCATTCTGATTTAAATGGGTTTGTTCGTTGAAAAATCGCTTAAAACTTGGTCTGAACTTTGTTGTGGTGCCTACAGAGTAAAAAGAATCAGCTTTATGACAGTAATGTGGCCTGGGGAAGGAGGTAATTTTGGGCTGTGACGTCACATATTTGAAAGTTTGTGTTTGGAATATGGGAAGCCTAAGATGTTTAATGAAAAATAAATGCCAGAACCGTATTCCTGGTCATCCAATCTATAAAGTCGGGCACAATTTAACTGGTTTTAACAACATTTTAGAAGGTGGGATAGTCCCTTTAACGGCAGGTCACCTGGTGCTTCTTTGTTTGGTGTACTTATCCATGGGTCAGGTCAAATGAGGGCAGCTGAGGTCAAATGACGGGGCAAAAAATAGCCCCCCCCCCCAACAGGGCGCGGGTTAATTGGCCAAATGTTGATGAAAATGATGAAAACTAAATTTTAAGTGATGACGTAATTTATGGATGTGACGTCATACACGTCACGAAGCCACCTGGTGTGAAAGTAGCGAACTACAATTCGCTACAAGTTATGGTGAATCAATGTCCTACAGACATTGCGTGCAAGTTTCGATAATTGCGCAAGCGTTTATGGCTATTTGTGTGTATTTTTTTCGACGAAACATTTTTCAAACAATTTCATTTTTATTTTATTTTGAAACGAACCAAAGTTCGTCCTACTTGTGGCTCAAAAAGACTTTGGTAATAAAACTTCAAGTGATATAGCCATGAAGAGTATTGGGTGGAGCAGTGGTGAATCAAATTCAAATGTATAATAATTTGAATTACGAAGTGCTTCACCTCATCAATAATTCAAGCCATGCATGGCAAAATTCACGATGCAGAACAGTTCAGAAAATTGAATTTGGGTTGAATTTACGTTAATTTAGGTACCCATCTGAATGTTCAATATGATTCTAGATTTCGGAGCTATGGCCAATAGATAGCTAGTTTCAAACATCCTGTAGGTTATCAAAATAATTACAAAATTGTGTTGTGTGCTTTCGGCATAACTGTTAGTGGTGCCTGGTTGTGCTTTGATGTTGATGTAATAAGGTATCTTTGGAACACGACTAAATGGTGCTGATGGTGCGAAAAGTAATGTTTGATCTTCACGCCCATGTCTGACGTTGATCACTGCTGACTGATTTCATTTTATCAAATGTGATGATAGCACAACTTGCACCAGTGGCACAAACCTTGTCGTTGAAGTTTGAACACCTGATGTGATTTAGAGCGCTGATAGCTGATATTGAGCCGCATTGACAAATGGTGTTGGCATCAGCAGTCTGTGTTTGCGTGGGGTTGCCTGAAGAACTGGTGTGTAACCAACCTTTGAGTGTTGTTAAATACATTGTTGTGATAATACTGAGTTTTTTTTCGCGGTGTTTATATGTAATCTTGGTTTTGGCCATCCGGGCATGGATAGCGACTGACACAACTTCAGGGACGCTTCTCCATAACACCTCTGAAGCACCATCATTTATATTCTTTTCCCAAGGTTAGATTCCCAAATCACTGTCAATCCTATAGCCTAGCCCAGATCACTTTGTTCGGTCGACGTAGGTAGTTCAAACAGTTGCACACATTATTTGTGTACATCAGGATAAACACTGAACACAACAGCTGCTCAGGTAAGCAGTTGCAGCAAGATCACCCAATTACAATTAGTACCTAATTGGTAGGTACTAATTGGCAGAACGATAGATCTATTCAAGAAGCCTACAACTAATCAAGTTTCTTCCAATTTACTAGGATTTACTACAATTGCTAAAATTAACTACTCTCCACCGAGTGTAGACCAACAGCCAGCAGGAGTCGCGGCAAACTGGCGCGCAGTGACCCCCGGCAGACGGGCGCGCAGTGACCTCCAGCAGACCGGCGCGCGGTGACCTCCGCCGCCGGCAGACAAGGTGACCACCGCCAGACGGACTTGCGGCGGCCTGTGTGACGTCCAGACGTTCCAAGTCCTTGCGGGTCCAGACGTGAGAATCACCCGTGAAAAATCCAACAGACATGCATATAAAAGACTGTGCAATGAGAATTTCCCATTCAAAGCCAGTGATATGCCGTGCCGTGCCGTGCCGTGCCGTGCCGTGCCGTGCCGTGCCGTGCCGTGCCGTGCCTGCCTGCCTGCCTGCCTGCCCTGCCTGTCCTGCTTTGCTCCTGCCTGCCCTGCAAAGCTTTGCTTTGTTTTGCTTTGCTTTGCTGACAAAATGACCTAGACCTGAACTGGTGCTTTATGTCAGAAATAATTTGGATCCCTCTCAGTCAATTTAATTTCTAAAAAAATCACAGCATTGCGAATACTCACTGGTAACTTAAAATTTCACTAGAAAACAGCTTTGCTTCATCAACAACGGCTTCGGTTGAACGGCTTTGCTTGACAGCAAAGCTACTGGAAAAATACAAACACACGCGCAAAAGGGTTTTTGGTTTCTTATTGGTATCTTGGTTTTTGTTTGTTTGCCTTGACCACCAGCAAACAAAAACGCGCAAAATGTATTAGGAATAAGGAAAGCCTTATTGAGTTCTCCAGCTTGAAACGTCAAAGAATATTACCCAATCAGAAGCAAGCATTCTGAATAGCTTTACGACGATTCGCGCTCCATCTGCCCGTGTCTTCTCAACATGCTGCTTGCGGACAATCTTGAACACAATTTTTAAAACGACCAGTCTGTTAGGCGAATCTGTTCCCGTTAACTTTAAATCAAGGCTTTTTCTTGCTGACGTCATACACCTCTGGTCACATCTGGTAAAGACCTTGGCGATCTGGTAAAGACCATCGAAATCGCTCTCTAGCGCTGTCAATTTATATTTTTGAGACGAATGGCTCCGGATTATGTGGTTTTAGCATATAACGAGCAAAACTGCTATCAATATTACAGGCCTACAGACTACACAGACTACAGACCTAGTGGACTACAGGC
Organism: Amphibalanus amphitrite; assembly: GCF_019059575.1. Classification (NCBI taxonomy): domain Eukaryota; kingdom Metazoa; phylum Arthropoda; class Thecostraca; order Balanomorpha; family Balanidae; genus Amphibalanus; species Amphibalanus amphitrite. The sequence goes on from NW_024882382.1 coordinate 225,405, forward strand.
CAGACCGTTGCACCTAGCCCGGTAAAATTTGCACAACTTATAGATCAAAGATGCGCGACGTGCCTTTGAGGGCACATTGCCCCAAAAGACGGTAAATAACTTTTGAAAATACCTATCTCCAATTTTAGTGTTTTCTGGACCAAAATTTTGCAAGGAATCCGATGGTGTGGTCCCCGAGATCCGAAAAAAAAAAATCATTTTGGAGATAGCACCTATTTTTTAAAAATAAATATTCGTCAGGCATAATAGTCAAATAAATTGAAAATATAATGAGTTAATTTTTGTAACAACACTAGAATGTGTCGAACATGAATTAGAGATATATTTCAGCTGAGATGATACTATATCTGCGCATACATGTACATGAACTATTACATTAACCCTCGTCGGCCGAGAAGGGGTGGGGCGGGTGCCGCCTCATACACCTTTTTTCAATCCGAATCGGCATCCGTTCATTCAAATACGGCAGCGAGCACCTTATCTCGACAGGCACTCCAACAACTCGACACTGGAGCACGCATTTCGACACGTTTCACCGATTTAGACTAGCATCTGTTGATATTCGACCAGGGTCATTGAACAACGGCAGAGGCATTTAATATCGACAAAGGGCATTATGTTTTGTCATTTTGCATTTTACGTCGGCAGCTTGCAGCCTAGCTAGACAATGGTCAATTTATTTCATCAGTGAATTAAGCAACTCTTATCTTTTCGGAAAGGCATTTTAAGAATATGCGTTAAAATGTTCCACGGTACTGTAAAGAGACACTCAATATGGACGCTTGGTTGCTAAGAAACCACACCTTTTCAATCCGAATCGGCAACCGTTCATTGGAATACGGCAACGGGCACCTAATTTCGTCAGTCGCTCTGGAACCTAACACCGGTTCGTCCCTAACATCACACGCCTCCGGCACACAAGCTGACCTCATGCTAGGTCATCATCCTTGTGCCATTCTGTGACAATGCGGAAGCACTGGCGAATCCAAAGGGCGACGGGGGTCATTCGGGGCCACGCTCCTAGCGAATCCAAAGGGCGACGGGGGTCATTCGGGGCCACGTTCCTGGCGAATCCAAAGGTTAACGGGGGTCATTCGGGGCCTCGCTCCTTTCAACGCATCTAAAGTTGATAATGTTTTAGCGGTATTTCTTGGATGAAAAACAAAAATATTGATTTTTTCATTTGTGTCGATCTGTCGACACATTGTGAGTGGCGCTGACCGCCAGCGCGGATGGTTCGGGTCTGTCGAGATGGGAATGGGCGTGTCACCCTAGAGAGGCAACAATGTTTGCAGGACGGTGGTGTGGTCAGTCATGGTCAACTGTATCTCTGGACAAAAAAAAAACTGCCCTCTGGAAAGGTGGAAACCCTGCGGGCTGACCCATCGATCGCTTTGGCTGCTTATCCGTAGCGGGACAGTTTTATACCGGCGTCTTGTCAGCCACCGCAGCTTACCGCTCACTGGTAGACTCACCCAAATGCTTTCTCCGCATTACACCTCTCATTTCACGACTCTGACATGGCTTGCTAGCCTACTCACCCTCCATCCACAGAAAAAAAAAAACGTTTAGACCCTAAAACCACGGTCTTGGCGTATTTTGTGTTCCATTCAAGGAAAGTCTAAGAAAAGGAGAAAATGTTAACAATTCTAGTGGTAAGCATTGGAAACGCATCAATGTACAAAATATGGTTTGAAATTTGTTCGATTTAATTTGTTATACCGCCAACAAAACTGCATGACCATTTCCATTGTAAAATGAAATTTGCCTTTTTCCAATTCCCAATGTCATAGTCCTATGCCGTGTGCCGAAATCCATTGGCCAGCCAGTGTCGAAATCACGCTCATTGTCGACATTAAATGCCCCATGTCACGCTGCTGTACTATGCCGAGTTTGAGGCGTGGTTTGTCGAAAGCGCACTCCAGCTGACGTTCCTAATGCAGATCTGCCGAAACTAACTGACCAGATGCCGATTCGGATCGAAAAAAGGTGTAGGGCTTTTCGCGATAGCTTAAAACTCGCTTAGGGTAGACAGCTAAAACTTGGTATACCTAATATTTTATTCAAACTGGATCTTTTGACCTCAACTGCGTTTTCAGGTCAGGTCAGGTCACTGACCTATGACGTCATAAATAAACCTCTGCGAAGTCCTCAGATGTTGCAACTTTGCAACGCCCTCAGTGCCAGAGGAACTTTCACAGGAAGATGAAAGTTACAGGACGTAGTATCCTTCTGAGGTCTCACAACTTGTTTATCTCGGATTTAACCTAAATGTCACATGAGGTCAGGTCGGTCACGTGACCTCACCATTATAAGTCAATGGGGGAAATATTGAAACTGTTATTTTGGCGCCGGAAATGATCTAAAACTATCCCAAGCACATGAAATCGTGGTTTCATGATCGGACCTTACAAAGAGTGCATGAAACCACGATTTCATGTGCTTGGGACAGTTTTTACACAATTACCGGCGTCAAAATAACAGTTTTCATATTTCCCTCCATTGACTTATTATGGTGAGGTCACGTGACCGAACTGACCTCATGTGACATTTGGGAAAAATCTGAGATATACAATTTGTGAGACCTCTAAAGGATACTACGTCCTGTAAGTTTCATCTTCCTGTGAAAGTTCCTCTGGCACTGAGGGCATTGCAAAGTTGCAACTTCTGAGGACCGTGCAGAGGTTCATTTATGACGTCATAGGTCAGTGACCTGACCTGACCTGAAAACGCAGTTGGTGTCAAAAGATCCAGCTTGAATAAAATATTAGGTATGCCAAGTTTCAGCTGTTTTCCCTCAGCGTGTTTTGAGCTATCGCGAAAAACCCCTATGAGGCGGCATCCGCCCCACCCCTTCTCGGCCGACGAGGGTTAACCCGCGCCCTGCTGGGGGGTGTTTGAACACCCCCCTTGTGGTTTTTTGCAAATATCTCAAAAACAGCGGCGCGGAGCGCCGCCGTTTTTGGTACACCTTATCATACATCAATTCTACACATGTTGTGAAAATTTCAGACCAAGGTCATTCAAGGTCAGGTCACCAGGTCACTTAAAGTGACCTCACCTCATAAAAAGTTTCAATGTCTTTCATAGCTACACCGAGTGACCGATCGCTTTGAAACTTTCAGCGATTGCTAAGAGCAATAGTATGTACAAAATGTTAATCTCAGAATTTTGATATCGATGACCTAAGGTCAGGTCAATTTTGCGACCTCCCCATTATAAGTCAATGGGAGAAAATTGAAATGCGCCTGTTTTGGACGAAAGACATTATAAACACTCCCAAACACCGTATTACAAGTGGTTTAGACACACTGAACATGAAAATGGTGTCCGTGACCCTTGTTTATGCCCTGAGGTCATCTTAGGTCACGAATGGTATCTAACAGTTTTTCGCAAATAACATTTGATAGAGGCATGCTAGAGCAATGAAAACGCCTTAGATGTATTCAGCTCGACGATACGGATCGACTGATATGCAACCTGACCCTTTCCGGTCAGGCCATGACCTTGACCTGAGGTCAAATTTTCAAGTTGACCTTTCAAGGTCAAGTTATAGTTCATTCGATGCGTCTTGACGAGAGGAACACGATGCCGGTAAAAGTTAGCTCATACAAGGCTTGGGTCAAAAGATAGGGTAGACCGGGGCAAGTCGCCCCGCCGAGGTAAAACGCCTCACCGATGTTTCTCGGAACTGGCAGGGTTCTGGGGAAACATCATCTCTTCTATAAAACGTGCACTATATGATCATTATATGAGCAGACTGGAAAGAAATTGTGATGACTCTTTCGGGAGATATAGCTAAAAATGTGTTTTTTGAGTGATTTTTATGTTTTGTTGTCAGATTATGAATCATGGCGTTCTTTTATGGTCCACATTAGGTTAACGACTTTTATGTATTTTGAACAACTATTGTCTGACGCTTATCATGCCGGGTTGGTTCGTGTTAAATTATGTCTCACTGGAGTGCAAGGCGTTGTTCTCTGACCGAACTACGTGATGGGGTAAAGCGCCCCAGAAGGTCGCGGGGCAAAAAGCCCCTGGGGCGTTTTACCTCTTGTGTTGTTGGGGCTACCCACTTTCTAATGTTCGGTAGCTGGCGAACAGTAAGTTTCTATGCCTTTATGTGTATTTTTCTCAGCAACTGGATGGCAAAGGAAGTATTTTGTTAACATTTGCATTGCAATAATTTATTATTTGGTCTTATGAGGTAGGTGAAAAACCTGCTCATACAACAGTGTCATATGCTGAGCACCTGAAAGGATGGTATGTGCTAACTTCAGTGCCGTGCCTCCAGAGGTCTAACGGACCTCTCACATAAGATTTAGCCAACTACCATGTTAAATCTTTAATCTAAGGTATGGGGTTACTTGCCCCAGGCCGTGGGGCGTTTTGCCCTGGGGTTGGGGCAAAATGCCCCATTTGCAGTTGCTTCACAAATCACTTCCTAGCTTGGAGTCCGATCATAAGTGAATCAATTTGAGGGGTGCAATTTAAAGTAAAATGTCCAAAGAACGCATTGAGCACAAATTTGGCCTTTCAGGTGATGTGGGACAAAATTTAAGTAGCAAAATAAATTATCTGGGGCGTCTTGCCCCAGGCTACCCTATTGCAGAAAACTGTTTCCGAAAAAATCGGCTATTTTTGCAGTTTTTGCCCCCTGCAGGCAAAACCGTTGAAGTTAGGTCAAATCTGAGAAAATTACTCAGAAAGGGCGTTAACCCGCGCCCTGCTGGGGGGGGGGTGTTTGAACACCCCCCCTTGTGGTTTTTCGCGAATATATCAAAAACGGCGGCGCGGAGCGCCGCCGTTTTTGGTACACCTTATCATTCATCAATTCTACACATGTTGTGAAAATTTCAGACCAAGGTCATTCAAGGTCAGGTCACCAGGTCACTTGAAGTGACCTAACCTCATAAAAAGTTTCAATGTCTGTCATAGCTACACCGAGTGACCGATCGCTTTGAAACTTTCAGCGATTGCTAGTAGCAATAGCATGTACAAAATGTATATCTCAGAATTTTGATATCGATGACCTAAGGTCAGGTCAATTTTGCGACCTCCCCATTATAAGTCAATGGGAGAAAATTGAAATGCGCCTCTTTTGGACGAAAGACATTAAAAACACTCCCAAACACTGAATTACAAGTGGTTTAGACACACTGAACATGAAAATGGTGTCCGTGACCCCTGTTTATGCCCTGAGGTCAACTTAGCTCACGAATGGTATCTAACAGTTTTTCGCAAATAACTTTTGATAGAGGCATGCTAGAGCGATGAAAACGCCTTAGATGTGTTCAGCTCGACGATACGGATCGACTGATATGCAACATGACCCTTTCCGGTCAGGTCATGACCTTGACCTGAGGTCAAATTTTCAAGTTGACCTTTCAAGGTCAAGTTATAGTTCATTCGATGTGTCTTGACGAGAGGAACACGATGCCGGTAAAAGTAAGCTCGTACAAGGCTTGGGTCAAAAGTTATTGCAGAAAAACTGTTTCCGAAAAAAATCGGCTATTTTTGCAGTTTTTGCCCCCTGCAGGCAAAACCGTTGACGTTAGGTCAAATCTGAGAACATTACCCAGAAAGGGCGCTAATAGGGCTATCGAATGCGCTTTTCCGCGGCGCTGTAGCTCTATTGGTTCCCGAGTTATGCGTTGGCTACTTGGAAATTGTCGACATTCGACCTGGAAATCGGCGAAACTTTGCCTTCAATGACCTCTGGTGACCTGACCTTTGACCTGACCAAAAAATTGACCGAAGTGATTTCCTCATTATTTTTGGCGCTCTTTCGAACGCCGCCTTCCGCGTATCGCTACGTGGCCCAGGAGCCGAGTTAGAAGGGGGGGTGTTCAAACACCCCCCCCCCCCCCAGCAGGGCGTGGAAATCCAGGACCCCCAGCAGGGCGCGGGTTAATGTACTAATTCATGTACATGTATGAGCAGATATAGTATCATCTCATCTAAAATATATCACTAATTCATGTTCGATACATTCTAGTGTTAGTATAAATATTCACTCATTATATTTTCAATTTATTTGACTTTTGTGCATGACGAATATTTACTTTTCAAAAATTAGGTGCTATCTCCAAAATGGAAATTTTTTAGATTTCAGGGACCACACCATCAGATTCCTCGCAAAATTTTGGTTCAGAAAACACTAAAATTGGAGATAGGTATTTTCAAAAGTTATTTACCGTCTGTTGGAGCAATGTGTCGTTAGTGCAATGTCGAGCTGCAATTAGCAATGTGTCTCAGCTCGATCGGGTCGTTAGTGAGTGAGCGCGTGGCGCGTGCCAAAAAAGTGCAAATTCGCGTCATAGACTTAACATGTATAAATCGGCGTGCGAAATCGGGCGAAAACGGCTAATTTTGGCCGACACGGGTCCAGTCCCCGTGCAATATCTTAGGTGACCGGGGATCCGACCGGCACGGGGAAAACAGCATCGTGTACAGAATTGAACGGGCTATTGAAAGGTGTTGTGCAATGCAAAGGATAGCACGCGCCACGTGCACCGGAGAGGGCACTTTTATTTGAAAAATTGCTGCCTTTGAGGGATTTTGGGGGATTTTGGAATTAATTTTATTTTTAGGTGACCGTTAAACGGAGCGAGTTGAAACAACGCCTGTTGACAAGAGAAATGTACCGCCTGTCATGGGAAAATTGTGAAAAGCTAATTGATCGACGACAAGGTGGTGTAAATCGCTGGAGAAAATGGTTTTTGTCGATGATGTGCCGCTTCCTTAACCCTCGCCTCGTTGGGGGGGGGGGCATTATGCCCCCCCCCCCCCCCTGTGGTTTTTCCTGAATAGCCAGAAAACGGCGGCGCGCAGCGCCGCCAAATTTTTAAGTACCTTCCCGGGCATCAATGTGACACCTACACACCAAATTTCAAGTCTTAGGTCACCTTAGGTCAGGAGTTTTTTCACTTTATTTACACATACGAAGCACAACACATCACTAAAACATATCTTGATATTACATCTGTCGCCTGCCTGCAACACATTACACAACCATAATCATATATTGATCGAACCAGTCGACCGTAAGCGTTATATCGCTATACCATTTTCAACATAAATACATCGCCATTTGGCAGCAAAATGTTTCATTCGATTTCCTCTCAAAGCGATTATTCTCTCTGCCTCATAAAACTGTTCTACCTGTGATTTCAACTGCGCCATCACGAGTGTCCTACCATCCCTACGCTGAACATGTATGTAACGCTTCGTTAACCCATTAATGACCAAGCATATAAATACGGCGATATTTGATATTTCGAATGGTGTTCCGATGGTTTTCGACGTCACTGATTCCAGCTGTGGCATTGGTTTTACCCTAAAAAAAATCGAACTTGGTGAAAAATTATGTTCCCATTTGGGAACATTGGGCACAAATGGGGGTAAGAGGCGTATGCAGTATGCGGATAGAAACGAAGAAAGCAACAGTAGAAACACATATTATACAACGTTTTAAAGAAGGGCTTTTTGTTCTTTTTGACCTTGTCACTATCCACAATGAGATCGTGGTCTCACTTCACTGATCGACCCTTGTCAGCACACATTTTTGACACCCAAAGTCGTTTTATTCTACTCTTACGGTAGAGCGAGACATTTAGAACGATAAATCACAAGCCAGCGATACCAGTTTTCCATCCATCACCAAAGTGTCTCACCTGTTGAAGCGAGACATCATCTCAAGCCTGTGTCGCGCACAGTGCCCGTTGCTCGGGATTAGTCAGCAGTGTCAGAGCATCAGTGTATACTACATATGCGTCTGCAGTGCCAGCCCCGTGGCGGCAGCCTAGGTGTGGTAGTTCTGGCTGCAGTGGTTATGCAGTCGTACTTGGCAGATGCTACACATTGTACGCGTATTTTTTTGACACAGCTTGCAGCGGCCTTGAGTGGCAGCCGGGACGATGAAGTGGTTTTGTGCAGTCCGGGAGACCACCGTCACCCGGCCGCTGCTGGGTCCTGGTCCGCTGTCGGTGACGTTTGGCGGTCATGGCTCTTGTCTCGTTTTTTTTTTTTTTTTTAGGAGCTCCAAAGCGACCTCGCGAGTGAACACCAGCTGGTCCACACTTCTCCCGGTGCAGCTGCGGTACATGCGCCAGCTGGCTACTCTCAGTAGACCGAATGCGTTGGTGACGAGCGTGCCGTACCATTCCTTCCACCGGATCACAGGCCTGTAAGCCGCCACCGCTCCGTCCACTAGGTCTACGCCACCCATGTACTGGTTATATTCGTATATGAGGTTCGGCTGCTTGACCGTCACCTTTTTCTTTTCGTCACCCGACCAGCGCTGCACGTCTTTGAGTGGGCTGATGCCCGAGTGATTTGTGACCACTGTCACTGCCCTGTTGTCTCTCCACTTCACGGCCAGCACCCCGTTAGTGGATTGGTACCAATGCTGTCCCCTGGGCGCCTTTTCAGCAGTTTTGTTGTCAGGCAGGGGACACTTCTTCAGCCTGTTGTCGCGCACAGTGCCCGTTGCTCGGATGCCTCTTTGACGGAGAGCTATCATCAAGGCATACGACGAGAAGTAGTTGTCAAAGAACACATGGTGCAAGGCAGGCGTCTGAAGACATTCCAGGAGCCGAAGGACGACATCTCCGCCCAGCCCAAGAGACTCGCACCCTGCTCTGCCCTCACCTGGCCCAGCGTTCTTGACTCGTCGATACCAACAATGACCCTACTCCATTCGCTGACATTGGCGCCGACGGATATAACACTGGACTAGACGACGCTCTATCATCCGAGCATCAGTAACGTGAGCGATACTGTCACTTGACACACCGGGTGTAGGACCTAGCGTGAGAGCAGAACCAGCCAGAGAGGACGTGCAAATTGAGTCAGTGGAAATTGAGAACAAGTGAGAGTGAGAGAAAGAGAGGGAGGGAGGAAATGGGAGATGGAGAGAGAGAGAGAGAGAGAGAGAGAGAGAGAGAGAGAGAGAGAGAGAGAGAGAGAGAGAAATGAGAGAGCGCGAGGAGAGAGAAAAAGAGCTTCGCTTTTGCCTTCCAATGTCAGTCCATTATGAGCTGACATACCAGTGGATGTGCCCAATGTTCCCATTTGGGAACATCCAAATTTTGGAAGCCCCCGACGCTTTTGTGGTGAAGCATTTCTTTTGATATTTCTCCCGTACAATTGGAACTTATTGTTGAAGCATTACTGGAAATTATAAGGAAATCTATCAAAAAATCGATTTTAAGGAAATTATTTTCTTGATGAAGGTACAGTGTGGCAAAAAAGGGCTATTTCAAAAATCAAGAGAGGTGCTTTATAAGGGTGAAATTCAAGTTTTTTAGGCTGCTAAATTTTGTTCAGGGCTTCAGATGCCAGAACCAATATTCATAATCGCTGTGCAATCCCAGGATCAGAGCCTAGAGCCAAAATTGTCAATGTTCCCAAATGGGAACATTGGGCACTAATGGGTTAACAGAATGATGACATTAATGACACATGGCACCTGCGTTGCACCGAACAACACGGAACGAGCATCGCACGGAACATGTGCAGGTCGTATTCTCGAGTTCATATTACGAAATAGCCTAATCCAAAGGGCGTGCACAGGTGGACAATTGTATAAATGATGTACGAGAGTATCGGATTCTCCACAATAGTCACAACTCTGCGTGTCTATGACTCGTCTGACGTGCAAAAAGCGTTTAGTTGGCAAATATCTGTGCAACACCTGAAACTGAAAGGACTGAAGTTGGGTGGAAGCGCAACACGTGTATGGAATCTTAAGGTATGTGGCCCAAGCTTCTGGGGCTAGATGCTCGGCTTCCCACTTTATTAGAGACTTTGGTTTTTGACTTGTCAAACCTAAAAGATATAACTCTTTTGTCCTTAAATTTACGATCCACTTTACTTTTGATCCTAGTATCCGGCAGCAAATAGCAGCCCCTCTCATCTGTCCTACATCAAGAAAGTCTCCAGGTCGCCGTAAATATAACTTCCAATCAGAAGGGATAGCCCTTATTAATCCTTGATACAGAAGGCTGTTCACTCTAAAGTTGTATTTCTCGCAAAATTCCACGTATGTCATTAACTGTCCCTGGGTTGCAAGCAAGTCGTTAATGAATATTATTCCTTTCTGATACATTCGAGGGAAGAACACAGGACTGTTATCTATCAATATTTTTTCATTATACCACAAAATCTCTTCTCGAACTGTTTCGTTAGAACCGGGGCAGGGTTTGTGGAACAACTTCTTGAATTTCCGGAGCAAATCTTTGTGAAAACCGCTGAGTCTACATCTTTCCAAGACCTGTTCATTGAATCTAGTTCTCAAAAAAGTGTTGACCGTAAACGGGGCAATGCGAGATCGGAATATATCACCAGATCTCGATTCATGTCCCAGTAAGCGCACCACCCAACTTAATCTAAGCGCGTTGTGTAAACTACACCTTTTTTCAATCCGAATCGGCATCCGTTCATTCAATTACGGCAGCGGGCACCTTTTCTCGACAGGCACTCGAACAACACGACACTGGAGCACGCATTTCGACACGTTTCACGGATTTAGAATAGCATCTGTTGATATTCGACCAGGGTCATTGAACAACGACAGAGGCATTTAATATCGACAAAAGGCATTCCGTTTAGTCATATTGCGTTTTACTTCGGCAGCTTGCAGCTTAGCTAGACAATGGTCAATTTATTTCATCAGTGAATTAAGCAACTCAAATCTTTTTTGGAAAGGCATTTTAACCCGCGCACCGACGGGGGGCGGATATCCGCCCCCCCCTGAGGTTTTTCGCGAATAGCGGGAAAACCGCGGCGCGTAGCGCCGCGAAATTTGGTATGACTATAACCTCATCAATTTTACACATGGTGTGCAAGTTTGAACCTCCTACCTTTTAAGGTCAGGTCACCAGGTCATTTTGAATGACCTAACCTCAAGTCACTTTTTTGCAACTTTGTCACCTTGCCAGAGCTACAGTAGATGTCGGAGGCCTTTGAAAGTCGCAGGATATTACTAGGTCATTAGTAGCTACAATTTGTATATCTCGGAATTTTGATATCGGTGACCTAAGGTCAGGTCAATTTCGCGACCTCCCCATTATAAGTCAATGGGGGAAAAATCAACTCCCTGTTTTTACCACTAAAACGGGTCGGAATGGCCCCATATACCATACATGACTTCATATACGATCAACCTTCACTACCTTGAGGTCTGTTTTGCTGTTGGGCAGCTGTGAGGTCATGTGACGTCATCAAAGGTCACCAAAGGTTTTTGGCCAATAACTCCGTACAGGAACAAGATACAGACGAGTGGATGGTCTCATTGTGTTCAGCTCGTCAAGACGCATCGAATGATATACATGATGACCTCGAGGTCACGTGACCTGAGGTCAACCTTTGACCTTGACCTTTCGAGGTCAACATATATATCATTCGATGCGGATTGACGAGAGGATCACGATGATGCCCTTAGTTTGTTCCTATCTTGACTAATTCGAAAGTTATTCGAGAAAAACTCTCCATATCTAGCGCCGCCATTTTGACTTTTTCGACCCCTGTGACGTCATCTTTGACCTGACCTGAAAATGACCTTAGTAAAAATTGTAGATCTTGGCCGTGCATATCCGATGCCGTTTACCGCTTGTCGCTATCTTGCTTCGTTCTCGAGATCTCAGGGGGGGGGGCGGTCATCCGCCCCCCCCCCCCGTCGGTGCGAAGTTGGCGCAGACCCCCGTCGGTGCGCGGGTTAAGGATCTGTGTTAAAATGCTCCACGATGCTGTAAAGAGCCCCTCAATATGGGCGCTTGGTTGCTAAGTAACCACAACTTCTTCAATCCGAATCGGCAACCGTTCGTTCGAATACGGCAACGGGCACCTAATTTCGTCAGTCGCTCTGGAACCTTAACACCGGTTCGTCCCTAACATCAACCGCTTCCGGCACACAAGCTGACCTCATTCGAGGTCACCATCCTTGCGTCACTCTGTGACAATGTGGAAGCACTGGCGAATCCAAAGGGCGACGGGGGTCATTCGGGGCCACGCCCCAGGCGAATCCAAAGGTTGACGGGGGTCATTCGGGGCCTCGCTCCTCTCAACGCATCTAAAGTTGACAATGTTTTAGCCGTATTTCTTGCATGAAAAACAAAAATATTGATTTTTTCATTTGTGTCGATCTGTCGACACATTGTGAGTGGCGCTGACCGCCAGCGCGGATGGTTCAGGTCTGCCGAAATGGGAATGGGCGTGTCACCGGAGAGCGGCAACAATGTTTGCAGGACGGCGGTGTGGTCAGTCATGGTCAACTGTATTTCTTGACAAAAAAAAACTGCCCTCTGGAAAGGTGGAAACCCTAGGGGCTGACCCATCGATCGCTTTGGCTGTATATCCGTAGCGGGACAGTTTTATACCGGCGCCTTGTCAGCCGCCGCAGCTCACCGGTCACTGGTAGACTCACCCAAATGCTTCCTCCGCATGATCCTCTCATCTCACGACTCTGACATGGCTTGCTACATAGCCTTATCACCCTCCATTCACAGAAGAAAAAAAAAACGTTTAGACCTTAAAACCACGGCCTTGGCGTATTTTGTGTTCCATTAATCCAAGGGAAGTCTAACAAAAGGAAAATGCCATAAATTCAAGTGGTAAGCATTGGAAACAAATCAATATACAAAATGTGGTATGAAATTTGCTTGATTTTGCTTGTTATAACGGCAAAGAAATTGAATGACCATTGCCATTGTAAAATGAAATTTGCCTTTTTCAATGCCCGATGTCACAGTCCTATGCCGTGTGCCGAAATCCATTGGCCAGTGTCGAAACCCCGCTCAGTGTCAAAATTAAATGCCCCATGTCACGCTGCTGCACTATGCCGAGTTTGAGGCGTGGTTTGTCGAAAGCGCACTCCGGCTGACGTTCCTAACGCAGATCTGCCGAAACTAACTGAACGGATGCCGATTCGGATTGAAAAAAGGTGTAGTTCTGTACAGCCATGACGACATTATAGACAAACATTTTCAGAATGGCAATGTGGGGTTATTTGGCCTGGACTAGCGGGGCAACTTGGCCGGCGCTCAGAGTCACTATGCTGGGACGGCCGAGCTGTCATCGTCAATTATACCATAAAGGACATAATTCATGACCAACTTTGACTACCTTGATGCCATATTTCCTATTGGACAGCTGTAAGGGCATGTAACGTCATCAAAGGTTATCTAACGCTTTTTTGCTAATAAATACTCACAGAAAAAAGATACAGCCGCGCAAATGGTCTCATTGTGTTCAGCTCGTCAAGGCGCATCGAATGATATACAAGATGACCTTGGACTCACGTAACCTTGAGGTCAAGCGACCTGAGGTAGCGTGACCTGAAGCCAACCTTTGACCTTGACCTCTCGAGGTCAACACATACATGTTTCGATGCGGAATGACGAGAGAATTACGATGGTACTTTTACCCGGCAGTTGCTGGGGTATTTCGCCACCCACCGTTTGCTGGGGGGGCGTTAAACGCCCCCAGCCGATAACTCGAGAACCAATAGGTGCAGCGAAACGCACGAGGCGGCAAACGAAAGAACGCGACGAGACGCTTCAGATGAGTACTTTAAAGTTGAATTTTGAGGTCACAGGTCGGTTCAAGGTCAGGTCAAACACCTGAAATCGGACTTTCAGTAGCATGGACTTCAGGACTTCGCAATGGGCGCCTCTCGTCATAAACTCTGTCAAAACGGTGCACAATCCATCATATAAGGCCTACAAGAGTGTCAGCTCCATGCAGGGGTCAGTCAAGCATGGATCAGGGTCAAGGTCAGGTCAGCCGGGCAGGCACATATCCCCGAAAATAAAAACTGATATTCACAGCCAGTGACACATGTTTTCATCCGTCTCAAAGCTGTGGGGGCACCGCCCCCACGGCCCCAGAGTTGGGGGGGCAAGATGCCCCCACTGCCCCCCCCCCGGCTCCCGCGCCTATGGGTACTGCCATCTATTGACAAGGCTGGCGAACTAAAGCCGGGCGGCTATTTCCACTTTTGACACACCATGCTCTGAGATTCCGCGCCGGGCCGGGGGGTGTCTGAATACCCCCCCCCCCTTCTAACTCGGCTCCTGGGCCACGTAGCGACACGCGGTAGGTGGCAATCGAAAGAACGTCCAAAATAAGGACGAAAACACTTCTGTCATTTTTTGGGTCAGGTCAAAAGTCAGGTCACCAGAGGTCACCAAAGGTAAAATGTTGACTATTTCAACATTTTGGAAACTGCCAACGGCTATCTCGGGAACCGATAGAGTTACAGCACCGCAGAAAAGCGCATTCGATAGCCCTTTTACAGACCTTTCTGAATAATGTTCTCAGATTTGACCTCAGGTCAACGGTTTAGCCTCCAGAGGGCAAAAACTTCAAAAATAGCCGTTTTTACAAAAAACGGTTTTTCGGCAATAACTTTTGACTCAAAAGAGCCAAGACATTACTTTTGCCAGCATCGTGTTCCTCTCGTCGAGAAGCGTCGAAAGAACCATAATTTGACCTTGAAGGGTCAACTTGAAAATCTGACCTCAGGTCAAGGTCATGACCTGACCGGAAAAGGTCATGTTGCATATCAGTCGATCCGCAACGTCGAGCCTAACACATCTAAGGCATTTTCAGCGCTCTAGCACGCCTCTATCAGAAGTTATTAGCGAAAAACTGTTAGATTCTGTTCGTGACCTGAGATGACCTCGGGGACATAACGAGGGGTCACAGTTGTCATTTTCCGGTTCAGTGTGTCAATTTTACCTACATCTCGATGTTTGAGAGTGTCTAGAATAGCGTTCGTGCAAAACAGACGCTTTTTAATTTTCTCCCATTGTCTTATCACGCGCACCATTGGGGGGCAGATATCCGCCCCCCCCCCCCCTGAGGTTTTTCGCGGATAGCGGGAAAGCGCGAAATTTGGTACGACTATTTTCTCATCAATTTTACACATGGTGTGCACGTTTGAACCTCCTAACTTTTAAGGTCAGGTCACCAGGTCACTTTGAATGACCCAACCTCAAGTCACTTTTTTGCAACTTTGTCACCGTGCCAGAGCTACAGTAGAGGCCGGAGGCCTTTAAAAGTCGCAGGATGTTATTAGGTCATTAGTAGCTACAATTTGTATATCTCGGAATTTTGATGTCGGTGATATAAGGTCAGGTCAATTTCGCCACCTCCCCATTATAAGTCAATGGGGGAAAAGTCAATTCCTTGTTTTTACCACTAAAACGGGTCGGAATGGCCCCATATACCATACATGACTTCATATACGATCAACATTCACTACCTTGAGGTCTGTTTTGCTGTTCGGCAGCTGCAAGGTCATGTGACGTCATCAAAGGTCACCAAAGGTTTTTTGCCAATAACTTCGTACAGGAACAAGATACAGCCGCGCGGATGGTCTCATTGTGTTCAGCTCGTCAAGACGCATCGAACGATATACATGATGACCTCGAGGTCACGTGACCTGAGGTCAACCTTTGACCTTGACCTTTCGAGGTCAACATATATATCAATCGATGCGGATTGACGAGAGGATCACGATGATGTCCTTAGATTGTTCCTATCTGGAATATTTCGCAAGTTATTCGAGAAAAACTCTCCATATCTAGCGCCGCCATTTTCGACTTTTTTACCCTGTGACGTCATCTTTGACCTGACCTGAAAATGACCTTTGTAAAAATTGTAGACTTTGTCTGTGCGTATCCGATGCCGTTTACCGCTTGTCGCTATCTTGCTTCGTTCTCGAGATCTCAGGGTCATCCCCCCCGTCGGTGCGAAGTTGGCGCAGACCCCCGTCGGTGCGCGGGTTATAATGGAGAGGCCGCAAAATTGACCTGACCTCAGGTCACCGATATCAGAATTCCGAGATATTTATTTGATAGATAATGTTGCTCTTATCAATCGCTGTAAGTTTCAAGGCAATCGATCAAATGGTGTAGCTATGACGAGCATTCTTATTTTTTCTGAGGTGAGGTCACTTGGCGTGACCTGGTGACCTGACCTAAGGCGACCTGAGTCTGAAATTTTTACAACATGTGCGGAAAAGATGTACGAACATATGTGCCAAAAACGGCGGCGCTCTGCGCCGTTGTTTTTGAGATACCTGCGAAAAACCACAGGGGGGGGGGTGTTCAAACACCTGGCCCGGCCCGGTGTAGAGACTTCGTGAAATGCCCCCTTTCCTTTCTATATTCTTGAGAATTTCTCTTACTTTCCGTGAGTAACTGTTCGTCGGATCCTTTGGCAGCTTTTCGTAGGTGCCCTCATCAGAAACTAGCTCATGCACTTTAGTCGGTCATGTCATGCACTAGGTCGGTCACCGCCACAGTAAAATGGCTGCGTCACACCGTTGAACACACCATTACTTTGCAGCACTCGCGCAGCCCATCCGCGTTCCATTGTGATGACTGAGCCTTTACCGCCCGAAAAGTGCAGCTCATGTCTTTTAACCCTCGCCCCGTTGGGGGGGCCATTTTGGCCCCCCCTGTGGTTTTTCCTGAATAGCAAGAAAACGGCGGCGCGCAGCGCCGCCAAATTTTCAGTACCTTCCCGGGCATCTATTTGACACCTTCACACCAAATTTCAAATCTTAGGTCACCTTAGGTCAGGAGTTATTGAGGTCAAACTGAGGTCATGTTCGAGCAAAAATGAGCAAAAAACATGCAATCTTGAAACGCTCACCAAATCTACAGTTATCAAGCAATTTCAAAGTTCTTTATATGGTCTAGTAGACAAAAAGCGGCGCTACAAAACTGCTATCTCGGATTTTCAAAATTTTTGGTTTTTGACCAAAAAAAAATCAAAAAATTGATTTTTTTAGAAAAACTTTGAAAAAATCCAAAAATTTTCCGAATTTCGAAAAAACCGGAATATATGTGATAGTCCCAGCGCTCTTCTATATACATACCAAATTTCAGGTCGATATCTCGTTTTTTGGCCAAGTTATAGCGAAAAAACTGTTCAAAAATGATGACGTCAAATTTTTGAACTCAATTTTTAGCACTTCTAGACCACGTACGGCAAAACAAAGACCACCATTGAACTCCCCGTGACGAGTTGCATCGATTCAGTACCCATTTTATGCAAAAATATTAACTTTGAAATTTGACCTAATTTGACCTGACCTTGACCTGACCTTGACCTGACCTTGATCAAAACGTGATCTAAGCTGGCCCCAAAGGCTGCCTGACCCATATAATCGCATTTGTCATGTAAAATGGACCATAAAACATGTATCACACGACACTTTCATATTGTGACCCCCCCCCCCCCGTGACCTGACCTCTGTGACCTGACCTGGTATCAGTGACCTCAAATAGCAAAATATGTGTTTGAAGAACATTTCCCCATCGATGATTTTCAATGAAATGCATTTTACTCGATTTTATAACGCATTTCTTGAAGTGCCTGTAAACGGTGAAAATTGGACCTTTGACCTGACCTGTGACGTCATCGATTTGACCTAGGTCAATAAAATTGGGTCACAAGGTAGTTCCCCGTTGGGGCTATCCAACGCCGTTTACCGCTTGTCGCTATGTTGCGTGGTTCTCGAGATCTTAGGGGGGGGGGGCCAAAATGCCCCCCCCCCCCCCCCAACCGGGCGCGTTGCTCGGCAGAGCCCAACGGGGCGCGGGTTAAGTCTGGGTCCGTGGGAGATCCAGCACTGTACCTGCATGTGCAGCTGAGTTAATAAGTGGCACGTATTTGGTATTCACAACATTCAGCATTCAGCAGCATTTGCACAGATCAATATTGTTGCAATATTGTTGCTGTGGACTGCCGCATCAACTGGGTCAACACCAAGAGTGGCACAGACGCTGAATAATGGTAGATGGACGCATAGAAGATCGAACTAATCTGCATTTTTGGTAGGGCACGGTTGCCCAGCTACAGCTAGAGCTACCAAATGCCGTGCACGTTTTTGTTTTAACCCGCGCACCGACGGGGGGGGGGCGGATATCCGCCCCCCCCCCCCCTGAGGTTTTTCGCGAATAGCGGGAAAACCGCGGCGCGTAGCGCCGCGAAATTTGGTATGACTATAACCTCATCAATTTTACACATGGTGTGCAAGTTAGGATCGATTTTGGGGCCAGTGCTGTTTTTGCTATTCACAAATGACCTGACCTCATTTTTAAGTGACACTAAGATGGTTTTATATGCTGATGACGTTCAATTCATTCACAGTGGTCACCCCAAGCATATTCATCAGTTGGAGCTTGAAATTGGACAAACGCTGAGCGACGCTCAGCGGTGGTTTACAGAAAATTCACTAAAAATTAATCCCAAAAAGACAGAGATCGTTCTATTCTCCACACGTCAAAGAAGAATAGGAAATGAGCTGAAAGTTCAATTTGGAGAAACAATGCTCCGCCCCACTTCAAACGCTAAAATTCTTGGGCTTATTTTGGATGAAAACCTCACGTTTGAAAAACATATTTCGAATATAGTAAAACGTTCTTATACTATTCTGATAGGTCTCTCCAAATTCTCCCGTCGGCTGCCACAGGAAGTCAAGAAATTGATTATTGAGGCCCTGGTGTTCCCACACATAATGTATTGCGCGACAGTGTGGGCAGCATGCAACGCTACACAGCGAAAACGCGTTCAAAAAATAATTAATCATGGTGCACGAATAGTTAAATGCTGCCGACGTCATCAGCATATCACGCCTCACCTTACTGAACTTGAGTGGCCGAGAGTAGAACAACTCATCACAGAACGTGACCTCGCCATGGTGCACCGCCTCCTCAACTCTGTCCATGCACCATCGCACTTGCGAGACCTGCTGCAGCGTCGCGGTTGTGTAACCGAGAGGGAAACGCGAGGATCAATGGCGGGAATGCTGCAACTTCCGCGGGTCCGCACGGAGCTCGCCAGACGTTCTTTCGGGTTTCGGGCAGCAGCGAGCTGGAACGAGACGCCGAACGAGGTTCGCCACGCCAGCACGGTCGTAGCGTTCCGCGCGGGGATGCGGAAATGTCGAGCTGGTCTTACCCAGATAGAATAGATATCATCCGCCGCTTATTTTAAAATACGCTTGTAGGTAACTTGGATTTTAACAGCATCTCTTAGAAAATGAGTATAAATGGCTTATTCGTAGTATTTTAGTAGGTTTTTAGATCATTAGCCTTAAGGACAGTGCATATATGGAATGACTCTTGTGCTGAAAAGCCGTGTTTTAACGGATGCCATACGAATACATGATGATGATGATGATGATGAACTTCCTACCTTTTAAGGTCAGGTCACCAGGTCACTTTGAATGACCCAACCTCAAGTCACTTTTTTGCAACTTTGTCACCGTGCCAGAGCTACAGTAGATGTCTGAGGCCTTTGAAGGTCGCAGGATATTATTAGGTCATTAGTATCTACAATTTGTATATCTCGGAATTTTGATATCGGTGACCTAAGGTCAGGTCAATTTCGCGACCTCCCCATTATAAGTCAATGGGGGAAAAATCAACTCCCTGTTTTTACCACTAAAACGGGTCGGAATGGCCCCATATACCATACATGACTTCATATACGATCAAACTTCACTACCTTGAGGTCTGTTTTGCTGTTGGGCAGCTGTGAGGTCATGTGACGTCATCAAAGGTCACCAAAGGTTTTTGGCCAATAACTCCGTACAGGAACAAGATACAGACGCGTGGATGGTCTCATTGTGTTCAGCTCGTCAAGACGCATCGAATGATATACATGATGACCTCGAGGTCACGTGACCTGAGGTCAACCTTTGACCTTGACCTTTCGAGGTCAACATATATATCATTCGATGCGGATTGACGAGAGGATCACGATGATGTCCTTAGTTTGTTCCTATCTTGACTAATTCGAAAGTTATTCGAGAAAAACTCTCTCTATATCTAGCGCCGCCATTTTGACTTTTTGACCCCTGTGACGTCATCTTTGACCTGACCTGAAAATGACCTTAGTAAAAATTGTAGACCTTGGCCGTGCGTATCCGATGCCGTTTACCGCTTGTCGCTATCTTGCTTCGTTTTCGAGATCTCAGGGGGGCGGTCATCCGCCCCCCCCCCCCCGTCGGTGCGAAGTTGGCGCAGACCCCCGTCGGTGCGCGGGTTAAATGGTACCGCGAAGCTCCCTGTATTTTCTGTGACACTGAACGGAAGGACAAAGATTAGCTCCAGATTCGTCTGGCCATGTTGCTAAACTGCCGATTGTTCGTAGGATGATTTGACGGGCCGAAGTAAGGCATAGTGAACGAGCGTAGCTCTGGGGAAAAAAAAATGCCTCCCCCGCCGCGCGGAAGGTGGCTGGGAGCCGGGAGGCCCACCGCCTGCCGGGTTAAAAACTCATACGCTGATTTTTTATAACTCGTGAACAGATGCTTTAGACACTCTGAGGGTACCAAACTTGTACTTTATTTTCAGGTCAGGGTCAGGTCATCACAGGTCACGGAAATATTATCCGTCGCCCGCACATGCCATTTTCCCATCCTAGAACGCACATGCGGGGGGTGGTTGCCACCTCCCCGCGCCATTTCGTTCCTGTTGGAGATAGAGCTTAGCGGTAAGGACTACAAAGATTCTTTGGGAAGAGACGAATCCAATGATACCCAGTTTTACTTTCTCAGGTCAGTCATTGACCTTCCAGGTCAGGTCAAACTGAAAAATGTTGCTGTTTTGGGTCACCGTTGGATATCAAGTGCGCTGCTTATCATATACCTGTTACAGTTAGTATGCGAAATCCGTTAGTTTGCAACGCAACTAGTTTCGTTGCAAACTACCTGACCGGCCAGGTAGTTTGCAACGAAACTAGTTCCGTTGCAAACTAACTGACCGTCCAGTTAGTTTGCAAACTAACTAGTTAGGATGCAAACTACCTAGGTACGTTGCAAACTACCTAGTTACTTTGCAACGGAACTAGGTGTGTTGCAACGGAACTAGTTGTAATGCGAAATCGACGAGGCAGTGGCTCTATTTGTCGGTTATATTCAACTTCTATGTAAATTTTAACAACGGTTGTAAAAACAAAGCTGTGTTTTTCTAACATGTGACACTAGACATAAGACGGGTGGTCACATTTAGGATAGAAACAGTGAATTAATCGGATTCGACTACATAACGTTACGATCACTGGCGGATCCAGAGGTTGGGGGCGCCCAAAATCGCTCCGCCATCCACGCAACGCCCGAAAGCGACAACTATTTACTTATTATGAGAATGAAGCGAAAACTGAACAACTTTTATAATCAAATACTTATTTTAGACTGCGCAGCCGTGTGTAAGGATTGGAATCAAAATCCGAAAGTTTTTTGGAATTAGGAGAAACTTTTTGGGATTATGTCTCTCGCAACGTTTAAGACCATCTTTCTGGAATCGCTAGTGATCGCCATAAATGCGTAGACATAAGCGGAAAGAAAGGTTCTGCTGCCGATTTCGGAATAGGGGAGACCCGGGAGGTATGGGTCCCCGGTGTGGACCATCGCAGTTTTGAAGAAGTGTTGCGTATTTTTACACATTTGACCGCGTAAACTGGTAGCAGCCATTCCGTTATACAACCCACGTGATTTCCGAAATCTTCCTCAGTCTTCCTTGGCAATGAGCGGTGATAAAGCATTTTTGCCCTCTTCGAGTAAAATACGGGCAAAAAAATTCGTGATAAATTTGAACCAGGCTCGTTTTATGATGTCAGACCAGCTCTAACATAAAGTTTAAAGCATGCAAATTAGAACTGGATAGACAACTTGAAGCTTTGTTGCAAGATTATGAGCTGAGATGCTACGCACATTCTGGCGTCCTAACCGAGAGGTTCGGGCCACCCACCCCCGTTGATCCTAAATCAATGAAATGATGCTTTCATTGAATGTCCTCTTCAATAAGTTTTATTTTTGCCGCGCAAGGTCGAACATTTACATATATAAAAATCAAAATGTCTGTATGAAACGCGTCAGTCACGCTTTAAGGGCTATTGCTCCGGAACGGTGCGGGCTACGGGGGTGGAATTTTGGACTAAAGTCGGACGCGTGCATCTGTTTGTCGTATTAAATTTTGGTGGGGGTGCGCTCGCCGGTTTGCACGTGGCGGGCGCATCTTTGCGATATTTTGGCCGCGGCCGGCTTTGAGCAGACGGCACGCGCCCTAGGCTCAGATTGTTCGCTGCGAAAATGAGGGAAAACAGAGTCGGAGGTCGTTGACCTTTGGCAATGAATACCGGAACAGAGCACCGCCGGCCAAGAGGAGACGCAACATTTATTCTGGCAATAACTCGGCCGCTACTGGGCCGATTTTATTGAAAATTGATTTATTACGCTGCGCGTAATTCACATATATAAAAATCAAAACGTCCGTATGTATGTATGTATGTATGTATGTATGTATGTATGTATGTGACGCGTCAGTCACGCTTGGCGGGCTATTGCTCCGGAACGGTGCGGGCTACGGGGGTGAAATTTTCGACTTAAGTCGGACGCGTGCATCTGTTTGTCGTATCAACTTTTCGAGGGGGTGGGTTCGGTGGCTTGCACGTGGCGGGCACATCTTTGCCGCATGTTGGGCCGCGGCCGTCGCCGATCAGAGAGCACGCGCATTAGCCTCAGTTTCTTCGCTTGCAAAACTGAGCGAAATCAGAGCCGGAAGGTCACTGACCTTTGGCAATGAATACCGGAACAGGGCACCGCCGGCCAAGAGGAGACGCCAAATTTATTCTGGCAATAACTCGGCCGCTACTGGGCCGATTTTAATGAAAATTGACTTATTACGCTGCGCGTAATGCTGTCCCTCTAGTTTACATATATAAAAATCAAAATGTCCGTATGTATGTATGTATGTAACGCGTCAGTCACGCTTGGCGGGCTATTGCTCCGGAACGGTGCGGGCTACGGGGGTGAAATTTTGGACTTAAGTCGGACGCGTGCATCTGTTTGTTGTATTAAATTTTGGTGGGGGTGCGCTCGGCGGTTTGCACGTGGCGGGCGCATCTTTGCGGGATTTTGGGCCGCGGCCGGCGCCGAGCAGACGGCACGCGCCTTAGGCTCAGTTTCTTCGCTTTCAAAACTGAGCGAAATCAGAGCCGGAAGGTCACTGACCTTTGGCAATGAATACCGGAACAGGGCACCGCCGGCCAAGAGGAGACGCCAAATTTATTCTGGCAATAACTCGGCCGCTACTGGGCCGATTTTATTGAAAATTGATTCATTACGCTGCGCGTAATGCCGTCCCTCTTTACGCTGCGCGTAATGCTGTCCCTCTAGTTTACATATATAAAAATCAAAATGTCCGTATGTATGTATGTAACGCGTCAGTCACGCTTGACGGGCTATTGCTGTGGAACTGTGCGAGCTACGGGGGTGGAATTTTGGGCGCAAGTCAGACGCGTGCATCTGTTTGTCGTATTAAATTTTGGTGGGGGTGGGCTCGGCGGTTTGCACGTGGCGGGCGCATCTTTGCGGGATTTTGGGCCGCGGCCGTCGCCGATCAGAGAGCACGCGCATTAGCCTCAGTTTCTTCGCTTGCAAAACTGAGCGAAATCAGAGCCGGCAGGTCGTTGACCTTTGGCAATGAATACCGGAACAGAGCACCGCCGGCCAGGAGGAGACGCCAAATTTATTCTGGCCATAACTTGGCCGCTACTGGGCCGATTTTATTGAAACTTGATTTATTACGCTGCGCGTAATGCTGGACACCTAGTTTACATATATAAAAATCAAAATGTCCGTATGTATGTATGTAACGCGTCAGTCACGCTTGGCGGGCTATTGCTCCGGAACGGTGCGGGCTACGGGGGTGAAATTTTCGACGCAAGTCGGACGCGTGCATCTGTTTGTCGTATTAAATTTTGGTGGGGGTGGGTTCGGTGGCTTGCACGTGGCGGGCGCATCTTTGCGGGATTTTGGGCCGCGGCCGGCGCCGATCAGAGAGCACGTGCCCTAGGCTCAGATTGTTCGCTGCAAAACTGAGGGAAATCAGAGCCGGCAGGTCACTGACCTTTGGCAATGAATACCGGAACAGAGCACCGCCGGCCAGGAGGAGACGCCAAATTTATTCTGGCCATAACTCGGCCGCTACTGGGTCGATTTTAATGAAAATTGATTTATTACGCTGCGCGTAATGCTGTCCCTCTTTACGCTGCGCGTAATGCTGTTCCTCTAGTTTAACTAAAAATTTCATTCGAACAGAAAATAATATCATTCATCTTATTTCGTGGAGCATGATTGAGTTTACCAAAATACTTGTGTGCCTAAGTGACCTCCATGAAGTAAGCTGTTGGCTGCTTATGCGGTGGCTCTAAGAGAGATCAAGGTAGATACCAGCTACGAGTATTGTTCTCATTGTCGAGAAAAGAATATGAAACATAGCACCGGCCCATACCTCCCGGTGTATTTTGATGGATCGAAAAAGCGCATTATTTATTGAAAGTTATCTCGAGACAAAATCGTTGGTCCCAGATGCCTAATATCAGGCACACTTTGCAGGCGAAAAGCAATTTCACGTACACAGAGTGAAAAACCGGGTCTAGCTACTGCCCACTGGAAGAAAATTGCCTTTACACAAAACCGGCCCATACCTCCCGGGTCTCCCCTATTCCAGAACCGCGCCGCTGACGAGCTCCTACCTCCACATGACCGATCAGTCTGTGACGCAGCCTGCACTTTGATCATTGGCTGTTACCGAATGGCCGGCATCGCTAGGTCACCTGGCTAGGCAAGTCGCGGTAGGAGTCGGACGTTGAGACAGATTCTTGATCGCATGCTTACCCCGGACCACGGGCCATGGGACAATACAGTTCAGTTCGTTCAGTTCTGTTCTGTGCGGCGGCGGTGGTGACTGGTGTTAGTGTGTGACACAAAAAAAAAAATCAAAATCGCAAAATGCCCCCCGGAACTGCCCCTCCTCTGGATCCGCTGGTAATCGTCACATTGAATGTTTCATCCATGAATGTGACCACCCGTCCTACTCTTATGTTTAGTGTCACCCGTTAGAAATACACAGCTTTGTTTTAACAACCGTTGTTAAAATTTACGTAAAAGTTGAATATAACCGACAAATAGAGCCACTGCCTCGTCGATTTCGCATTACAACTAGTTCCGTTGCAACACACCTAGTTCCGTTGCAAAGTAACTAGGTAGTTTGCATCCTAACTAGTTAGTTTGCAAACTAACTGGACGGTCAGTTAGTTTGCAACGGAACTAGTTTCGTTGCAAACTACCTGGCCGGTCAGGTAGTTTGCAACGAAACTAGTTGCGTTGCAAACCAACGGATTTCGCATACTAACTGTAACATACCGATGACGATGCCGTTTTCTGGTGCCAAGCCAGCTAGAACCTCTTTGTCAAACTACCCGACCAGGTGTTTGCTGCTGAGGTCATTTCAGGTCAAGTAAGGTCAGGTCAATTATATGTGTTTGTATGTCTGTGTGTGTCTGTGTGTATACTGATGTGTGCACCGATTGTTTATGTGTCCATATTACATGAAATCATGATCTGAGAAGCTTTTACCAAAAATGCAGTCAAAAAAATTCACGAAAAGTAAAGTCCGCTTGCCTCAGGGCGTATTTTAACATGTTAACTGGGTCGGCAATTGCCGACCCAGTCACGGAGAATGCCGACCCAGTGACAGCCGTTTGCCGACCCAGTTGCCGCCCCCTCTAGGATGCAGCACGCACATGCAGGCTAGGTGCCGTCATTCATAGTGAGGCTGCTGCCCTCCGAAATGATAATGCCGCCTCTTAAAGTGAAGCAGCCGTCTATAGAAAGTGATGATCCCGCAACTCAATGTGACAGTGCCGCCCCTGAATCTGTTAGTAGCCCCACTCAATGTACCAAATGGTGCCGCCCTTCTAAGCATCTGTGGAGCCCCGCAATGTGATGATACCGCCCCTCAAGAAGATGATGCGCCCCTTTCAGTATCGGTGGCGCCCCTCAATGTGATGGTGCCGCCCTCAAAGTGCCGGTGGCGCCCCTGAATTGATGGTGCTGCCCGCCAACGAGTCGGTGGCGCCCCTCAAAATGATGCTGCCGCCCCTTACAGTGTCAGTGACGCCTTTCGAAGTGTCGGAGGAACCCACCAATATAATGGTGCCGCCCCTCTAGGTATCCACATAGCCCCTCATTGTGATGGAGCCGCCCCTCAAGCAGACGATGCCGCCCATCAAGAAGATGATGCCGCCCCTGAATGTGATGGTGCTGCCCGCCAACGAGTCGGTGGCGCCCCTCAAAATGATGCTGCCGCCCCTTAAAGTGTTAGTGCCGCCCCTCATAGTGTCAGTGACGCTCTTCGGAGTGTCAGAGGAACCCACCAATATAATGGTGCCGCCCCTCTAGGTATCCACATAGCCCCTCATTGTGATGGAGCCGCCCCTCAAGCAGATGATGCCGCCCCTCAAGAAGATGATGCCGCCCCTTTCAGCATCGGTGGCGCCCCTCAATGTGATGGTGCCTCCCTCAAAGTGCCAGTGACGCCCCTAAATGTGATGGTGTCTCCTGTCAACGAGTCGGTGGCGGCCTTCAAAATGATGCTGCCGCCCCTAAAAGTGCTGGTGCCGCCCCTTACAGTGTCAGTGGCGCCCTTCAAAGTTTTGGAGGAACTCATCAATACAATGTTGCCGCCCTCTAACTTTCTGTAGCGTCCCTCCATATACATAATGGTGCCGCTTCTCAAACCATCCGTGGCGCCCCTCAAAGTGATGGTGATGATTACAGTGTCGGTGGTGTCTCCTCAAAAGTCAAGGTGCCGCCTCTCAAAGAAATGCTGGTGTCCCTCGAAGTGTCGGAGGCGCTCCTCAATGTCATGTTGCCGCCCCTCAAACCTTCCGTAACGCCCCTCAACGTCATGCTGCCCCCCCCCCAATGTGCTCACGGCGCCCTTAAATGTCATAGAAGCGCCGGTCAAAGTGATGACTGTGCTCCTGGCAGTGTCGGTGGCGCCCCGAACAGTATCGGTGGTGCCCCTCAAAGTGATGATGTCACCCTCAAACAAACGGTGGCGCCCTTCGAAGTATCGGAGTCCCTAAATATCATACCTATTGCCGCCCATTAACGATCTGTAGCGCCCCTCCATATGATGGAGCCGCCCCTTAACCCGCGCCCTGCTGGGGGTCCTGGATTTCCACGCCCTGCTGGGGGGGTGTTTGAACACCCCCCCTTGTAACTCGGCTCCTGGGCCACGTAGCGATACGCAGAAGGCGGCGTTCGAAAGAACGTAAAAAATAATGACGAAATCACTTCGGTCAATTTTTTGGTCAGGTCAAAGGTCAGGTCACCAGAGGTCATTGAAGGCAAAATTTCGCCGATTTCCAGGTCGAATGTCGAAAATTTCCAAGAAGCCAACGCATAACTCGGGAACCAATAGAGCTACAGCGCCGCAGAAAAGCGCATTCGATAGCCCTATTAACGCCCTTTCTGAATAATTCTCTCAGATTTGACCTAACGTCAACGGTTTTGCCTGCAGGGGGCAAAAACTGCAAAAATAACCGATTTTTTCGAAAACAGTTTTTCTGCGATAACTTTTGACCCAAGCCTTGTACGAGCTTACTTTTACCGGCATCGTGTTCCTCTCGTCAAGACGCATCGAATGAACTATAACTTGACCTTGAAAGGTCAACTTGAAAATTTGACCTCAGGTCAAGGTCATGACCTGACCGGAAAGGGTCATGTTGCATATCAGTCGATCCGTATCGTCGAGCTGAACACATCTAAGGCATTTTCATCGCTCTAGCATGCCTCTATCAAAAGTTATTTGCGAAAAACTGTTAGATACCATTCGTGACCTAAGATGACCTCAGGGCATAAACAAGGGTCACGGACACCATTTTCAAGTTCAGTGTGTCTAACCCACTTGTAATTCGGTGTTTGGGAGTGTTTATAATGTCTTTCATCCAAAAGAGGCGCATTTCAATTTTCTCCCATTGACTTATAATGGGGAGGTCGCAAAATTGACCTGACCTTAGGTCATCGATATCAAAATTCTGAGATATACATTTTGTACATGCTATTGCTCTTAGCAATCGCTGAAAGTTTCAAAGCGATCGGTCACTCGGTGTAGCTATGATAGACATTGAAAGTTTTTATGAGGTGAGGTCACTTCAAGTGACCTGGTGACCTGACCTTGAATGACCTTGGTCTGAAATTTTTACAACATGTGTAGAATTGATGTATGATAAGGTGTACCAAAAACGGCGGCGCTCCGCGCCGCCGTTTTCGAGATATTCGCGAAAAACCACAAGGGGGGGGGGTGTTCAAACACCCCCCCCCCCCAGCAGGGCGCGGGTTAAAGTATCCGCGGCGGTCCTTAAAGTTACAGTGCCGCCCCTTACAATGGGGTGGCGTCCTCAAAATAAAGGTGATGTTGCCCCCCCCCCCCCCCGAGTAATGTTGGCGTCTCTTCTAAGTATCGGAGGCGCTCCTCATTGTCAGTTTGCCCCACATCACTGCGCACATGGCGCCCTCCAATATAATGGTGCCACCCCCAACGCTCAAAGAGATAATTGCGCTTCTCACAGTGTCGGTGGTGCCCCTCAAAGTGGTTTAAGTGCCCTAAAAAAGTTGGTGGCGCGCCTCAAAATGATGCTGTCGTCCCTTAGCATATCTGCAGCGCCTCCAAAATGATAGTGCCTTCCCTTAACCCTCGCCCTGGCAGGGGGGGGGGGGTCGATGCGACCCCCCCCTAAGGTTTTTCGAAGATAGCGTAAAAACGGCGGCGCGCAGCGCCGCCAAATTTGGCACAGCTTATGGGGCAACCTTTTTACATATGACCTGAAAATTTCAGGTCCCTGTGACCTTGGGTCAGGTCACCAGGTCAGAAAAACCGGTACAAGGTCATGGTCAAATTTCAATTTTCTTTTTGCACCTGTCCAACTCACAGTTTTCGACTGATTTCCTTCAAACTTTCAGGATGTGCTAAGTTCACCGAGTTGTATAACATGTAGTTCGGGTTTTTTGAGGTCACTGACCTGAGGTCAGTTAGAGGTCATTACGTCGTAATGTTAAGCCTATGGGAAAATACTAAATTCGGAAAATACTGGAGATATCCGCTTCGTTCTATCACTTTTGTGCTTTGAAACCACAGTTCTTAACAGCAGGTCACTTGGTGCTTCTTTGTTTGGCGTACTTATCCATGGGTCAGGTCAAATGAGGTCAACTGAGGTCAAATGACGTTTTTGCCAATAACTTGGCACATAATGACGCTAGAGCTTAAAAATGGTGTCATTGTGTTCCTGGTGATCAGCCGAATCGAATGATATGCGATATGATGCAATTTGGTTAACTTGAACTTAATTCATTATTTTAAGTTTACTTAAAATTTAAGAAAAACTTTAAGTATATTTAAGCAAGCTAAAAAGTATATCATTCGACGCGCCTTGACGTGCTGAGTTCACTGGTGCTTTTCTTTTTGCTCTATCTTAATTAGATCAAAAGTTATAAGCGAAAAACTTTTCACCTGTTTTTAGCGAAATTTTTACATTTATACCCCCCAAAACCCCCCTAAATATTGACATAGAGCAACCAAATTTGCACAGGGGCGAGAACTCCGGGGGGCCCACCTACCTACCAAATTTGGTGTTTCCAGGTGCCATAGGAGCCAATCGCGAGGGGGGGGTCGCATCGACCCCCCCCCCCCCTGCCAGGCCGTGTTATGAAAAAGGCCCTGCCAGGGCGAGGGTTAACCCGGCGGCCGCTGGGCCTCCGCGCCACCCGCCGGCCGCTGGGGGGGGGGGGGCATAAAGTTGCCCCCCCTTTACTTCTGCGACGATATCGTCGCAACGCGAAGAGATAGAGAAGCGAAACTTTGCACACATCTTCCTGAATACCTAGCCGAGGTTGTGTCCAAATTTGGTGTCGATCCCATTTGAAATGACGTCACAGTGACGTCATAAGTGAAATTATAGATTTGCGACTCTCATATTCCTCACGATACATCACATATATGGGACCGAATATAAAGGGCCGATTATTGGTCAGAAACTAGATGGAAGTGTAGTAAGATGTTTTAGGATGACAGCAGGTGCTGTCTAGTTCATTTACAGTCGAGTTTCATGCTCAGCGTCATCAGAAACGGTCCATATCGGAAAACGACAAAACTTTATGACGTCACTGTGACGTCATCTTAGGTGCTACAACCACCAAACTTTCCTCAAACATTGCCTAGGTATTCATTTGAAGCTATGCCAAGTTTCACGTTCGTAGCTCATCATGTTTCGGAGATATTTCACAAAACGTAAAGGGGGGCAACTTTATGCCCCCCCCCCCCCAGCGGCTCGTGGGTTAAAGGGAGGTAATGACCTTTTTCCACAAAATCTGAGTTAGGACCATTTTCTGGCAAAACACAACAAGTTATAATGTAAATTAAAACCATTTTGCTCAATTCGGTACCTTGCCGCAAATATCTCAACTTGAAGTCACGTTAGCGGGGAGCGCTGAAAATGACCGTTGAATAAGTACTTACATCACTTTTTGGTACTTGCATGTAATTTTGTAAAATGAGCGTATTCCTTACATTTGATCTTCATCACATCTAGTTAGTTAATGGTCGTCTATAGTACCTTCAAAAGATATTCATGTTTTGGGGGTGGTTTATGTCTAAATTTACGCAACTATTTTTCCTGTTCATCATCTGACGCCATATGCTGCTATTTTAGTAGCAACGACTCAATTTTGAATCGGTCCCGCCGACTGCACAATAAAAGAAGATAGATACAACACTTTTGCGGCATCACTGAAAAACTTATGCAGTACTGTTATCAAAATTCTCATAACACCGTTCGACAAACCTGAAGTCTTTTTGAAATAAATATGCTTGTATTTTTCGCTTCAGGCTCTGACGCCAAAATAATGAATTTCGTAGTCGCAATCGCAAGATTTGGCTGCGTTTCTGGCGCATGCCGTTCATTTGTGGCGCTTGGAAACAAAGAAGAGTAGGCACTATGTACCCCCGAATTAGAATCTAATTAATTCTAAACCGAATTAACTCTAATTCAAATTAGAATCCTTACAACCAAGCAACGACAAGGCGATAACATAAACAAAAACCCAAGCGTCGCTGTTTGAAACAAAAGCGCCATATACTGCGACTTTTTTATAGAGAAGGACAACGCATTTCGGTGGGTGTTACAAGTACTGCAAGTACTGCTTCTTTTTTGCAAAAATAAAAACCTTTTTCACATACGAAAATGTGCTAGGAAATTTTCATATTTTATAGAAACTACAGTAGAAATAGTATAGATGTCGAGTAATTTTTATTTAAGAAAAAGGAAAGCTCATTATCTCCCTTTAACCGGCGCCGGGCTGAGGTTTGAACCCCCCTCCCGACCCCTATAACTTGGCTACTGGGCCACGTAGCGACACGCGGTAAGCGGCATTCGAAAGAGTGTCAAAAACTACTTGGGTTAGTTGGTTAACCGTACTTTGGTTAGGTCAAGTCAAATGTCAAATATCAGGTGACCAGAGGTCATCAAAGGTGAAATGTTGTCTGTTTCAACATTTATTGACAAACTGGCGATAACTCGGGGAAGAATAGAACTACAGCACCGCGAAAAAAGCGCATTCGATTGCTCTTCAACGTTCCTATATGTAAAGTCCTCAGACTTGACCTAACATCAACGGCTTAACCTCCAGAGCACAACTAGTTTAACCCGTGCCGGGCCGGGGAGGGTTGGAGTGGACAGTGGACCCCCCTCCGCCCCTCTACTGAGCTGTTTTAATGAAGAACCTTTTTACTGTAATAATTATTGACTCACGAAAGTTATGACATTGTTTTTTCAGTACTGTGCTCCTCTCGTCGAGATGCGTCGAATGAACTATAATTTGACATTCAAATGTCATTTGGGAAATTTGAGCTCATGTCCAGGTCATGACCTGACTGGTAAAGGTCACGTTGCATATCAGTCGATTTGTATCGTCAAACTGATATCATCTAAGGTGTTTTCATCGCTCAGGCATGTCGCATGTCTCTATCAGAAGTTATTGAAAAAACTGATGGAGGCCTTCCATGACCTGACATGACCTCAAGGACATAACGAGGGGTCGTGGGTTGCAATTTTCCGATTAAGTGTTTCATTTTTAATTGTTTTAAGATGTTTAAATTCGTTAACTTTGACATTTGTCTACCTAAAAAAAGAGGCATGCATGCCCTGATTTTCTCCCACTTCCTTATACCTAATGGAAGGGTCGCAAAATTGTCCTTACCTTTGGTCAAAGACATAGCAATTTCGAGACTTACATTTTATATATACAATTACACACTGTTTGTCTTATCAATCGCTGAAGTTATAAAGGGATCGTTCAGTCGGTGTATCTATGGTGAGCATTCGCCTGTTCCGTAGCTCAGTTGGTAGAGCACCGGACTCCCCGCATTGTCTTCGCTTGCGTTTTGTCCGCCGGCCGATCCGGAGAGAAAGTTACCGAGTGAAGGTCATTCAAATTTCAAAAACTCAATGAAAATGTCACTGGGGTCACGAAAATATTTGAGTAGGTAGGTATACCATTCATTAACTTGGGGGGGGGGATGAACGTATCGTTACAAATCAATACGCTGTTCATTACGCGAGTAACTAATGAATAAAAAATGTATGACTTCATCCTTACTCCACCCGCTCTCCCTCTCCATAAGAAGAGAGTTAATTGTGTTGCATTTTATTTAGATGCAGAAAAATAGAGGCGTCAAAGGATATGGCCGAATATCAGCGACCCTTGCTGTGTAAGCAATGGGGCTTGCAATGGGGTATGACAAGTGGGGGTAATGGCCCCGTCCAGCGCCCATAAAGTGGGCACCACTCGTGCGACCTGCCGACCACTGTTCTAGAGCCATAAAACTTCGTGAATGTTTTAAGCTTGACGATACGGATCGACTGGTATGCAACATGTTTTATTTATGGTGAGTTCATGAACTTGACCTCAGGTAAAATTTTTAAATTAATTTTTGTAAAGTCAAATTATAGTTCATTTGTCGCATTATGACACGAGAAATACTAAATATATCCCGGAAAAATAGACGTAATACCGCTGAGGTTAGGTAGGTTGAATCTATAATCATTACTTAGAAAGAGTTATAAAAGAGCCGTCGAACGTGTCTTTTTTTGTCATTAAATATCAGTAGGTATGGCGCCCCCCTCAGATGCCAAGTGCCGCCCCTATGAGTGCAAAATGCCGCCCCTAAATGTGATTGCCGACCCAGTGAAAATCCCTTAAAATACGCCCTGGCTTGCCTAAAACGCAATTATCTTAGATGACCTAGGTTGACCTTGAACTTGACATCTGTACATCGTCGAACAACATGTTCCATGATAGGTGGGAGGTGAGACTGGCAAAAAAGTCCGAAATCAAGGTGTCAAAAGCTCACAAGGCCCATAGCCAACGCAAGATGCTGAGAATTGGCCATTTGGGTCATCACATGACCTGAAAAACAAGGTCATATCTCCGAAACCAAAAACCACAGAAACTTGAAATTGTCAGTGGACATCAAGAAAGGATAGAGAAGCAGCTATATAAAAATCAGCCATCTAGCTATAAAAATGTTGAGTGCAGAGCAGAAAGACTACCGGGGGAGGGGGGGTGGCAACCACCCCACCCCCATGTGCGGGCAAGGGTTTTATCATGCGTCGGTCGTTTTATGGTCCATTTAGGCCATATATTTCAAATTTGATGTCATTTGTGCAATTTGAGGTCATTTTGAGTTGAATTTAGCTTAGGTCAGTTCACTTCCAGGTCAAAAAAGGTCAAATTTTGCAGTTAAAATTTTTCAACAAACAAGATGTCTATCGGATGCAGTTTGACCTTAGGAACACGATGGTGCCATTTATATTGGTGTACGATGTAAATTACGTACTGAAAAATTGATTTGATAAATTTACAATTGTGATTTTTACAACAATGCGTATAACTTTGCCATTTTTCAAGATATTTAGCTAAAACTTGCTAGAGTAAGTCATAAGTGTAGGGCCGGGGTGCCGAGCTCTGCGTCACGACTGCTGCCTCCCATCGACAACACGGTGCTTATGCTTTCGTAAGTTATATTGTGATGCGGAGTTCAAATATCAAATCCCAAATATCAGAGGCATCAGCTTGAGCTCCGCTATCAACTCGCTATGAGCTCCACAGACTAGCTCCACAATTAGCTCCACAAACTAGCTCGCCATTAGCTCGCCATTAGCTCGCGTCCTGCAACAGATTAAAATTAACTTAACAACGCACAAATGCAGACAACGATGAAAATAACCACTAAGCAAAGTAAAGTTAACAACAAATAAGGGTTTCCAACAATTCGTAGTAACAAAAAAGCAAATCTTACCGTTCACGCAGACGCACACGTCACGAACCACACAGAACCAGTGCACGAATGGCGGGGTCACCGCCGCGCGGCCCGGACGGCCGACCCGCCGGCCAATCGTGGCGCGCAGCGATTGGCGGCTCTCGACCCGCGGGAGTCACATGACCTGAGTCACATGACCTGATTTTCCCGCAACCGGCGTAGAGCCGCCGGATCGCTGCGCGGCACACCGCCTATACTCTTCCCCCTTAACGAGCATACAGTCCTCTCAACGTCAGCTTAAAGGGACCATCCCACCTTAACATTAGTTTTGAGTTGAGATAGCCAAGTTTGCGGCCAGGCTCAGAAATCACCATTTATCCTGGTCGCAACCCCCGCAGCTTTATGGTGTTCAAGAAATTTCTTCCCTTTACTTGCAGGGTGGGACCAGCTTAGTCCCTATCTCTTAACCATTAGCGGTTTTTTGATGACGTCAGCAGTCATTTCAACGCCCGCCATTCCTTGAACCCGAGTTTTGCTGACCTTGAGCTCCCTTTTTATCAACGTGAAATCCGTCGTCGGCGCTGAGAAAGCCTATTGGTTTTCATTTTAATTTGAATATTAGAAGATACCCACCACTGGAACTTGGACTGATATCATACCAAGGCCGAAGATGATTCATCAAGCTGCCTGCTATATCTGGAGCTTGGTGTTCAACTTCAACATGGATTAAAAAACAAAATATCAAAGCAAACTGGATATGGTACTGCAAGTTGAAGTCCAAAGAAATTTGAAGAGCTGACAATTGACATTAATTCTTTTCCTGCAAGGTTTCCATATGGAGATCACACCATGAAGAAATATTTTTTTATGTTAACAGTTGAAAGGGGATTGATCTTCCAGTTTTGACGAAAGACGCTGCTGACTGTCTTTGGAAAAGGATGTCGGCATGAGGTGCAATTGTGCTTGTGAAGTGGTTATAACTGGTCTTTTCACAGTATTAAATTAAATGTGCCATTGCAGCCAAGTGTGTTATCATGTAAGGTAAAATCAAAACTGCAATGATGGTTTTACGAGCATTGAGAAGGCTGGTAGGTAACACCTGGGCGGTGTTTCACGGGACGCTGCTACCACGCTGCTATCAAATTGCGCGAGCTGACGTCACACTTGCGGTAGTGTTGGAGCAATGGGCCTGTAGATGTTTCCATGGAAACCCAATTTGACACGTGTAAAAGCAGCGTGCTGCTATCACCGGTGAAACAGGGCCCCGCCTGTGCTCGTAAATCATGCTGCCAAAGTATTCTAAATTAATTTTATCATACACTTTTGTTGTCCAGGATGGTTGCACTATTGTTTGGTATCATATTATTCCATGTAAATATGGTAGTGTAAAGTCCGACCAACATGTGTTACCAGATTTGAAGCTGTTACATTACCTAAGTACCTGTTTTTTACTGGCATGGTGAATGTCACCTGGATTTTGTTTTGAGGTGCAGACCTAGTAACTCTGACTACATGGGTTTGAAGCTATTATCTATACTGTTTTACTGGCCTGGTGAATGGCGACTGATGTTGTCCGTGGATGGCACTGAAACAAATTTTGAGTGTCATGTACAGTGTTTTAACCCTCGCCCCGTTGGGGGGGGGCCATTTTGGCCCCCCCCCCCTGTGGTTTTTCCTGAATAGCAAGAAAACGGCGGCGCGCAGCGCCGCCAAATTTTCAGTACCTTCCCGGGCATCAATTTGACACCTTAACACCAAATTTCAAGTCTTAGGTCACCTTAGGTCAGGAGTTATTGAGGTCAAACTGAGGTCATGTTCGAGCAAAAATGAGCAAAAAACATGCAATCTTGAAACGCTCACCAAATCTACAGTTATCAAGCAATTTCAAAGTTCTTTATATGGTCTAGTAGACAAAAAGCGGCGCTACAAAACTGCTATCTCGGATTTTCAAAATTTTTGGTTTTTGACCCAAAAAAATTCAAAAAATTAATTTTTTTAGAAAAACTTTGAAAAAATCCAAAATATTTCCGAATTTCGAAAAAACCGGAATATATGTGATAGTCCCAGCGCTCTTCTATATACATACCAAATTTCAGATCGATATCTCGTTTTTTGGCCAAGTTATAGCGAAAAAACTGTTCAAAAATGATGACGTCAAATTTTTGAACTCAATTTTTAGCAATTCCAGACCTCGTACGGCAAAACAAAGACCACCATTGAACTCCCCGTGACGAGCTGCATCGATTCGATACCCATTTTATGCAAAAATATCAACTTTGAAATTTGACCTAATTTGACCTGACCTTGACCTGACCTTGACCTGACCTTGACCAAAACGTGATCTAAGCTGGCCCCAAAGGCTGCCTGACCCATATAATCGCATTTGTCATGTAAAATGGACCATAAAACATGTATCACACGACACTTTCATATTGTGACCCCCCCGTGACCTGACCTCTATGACCTGACCTGGTATCAGTGACCTTAAATAGCAAAATATGTGTTTGAAGAACATTTCCCCATCGATGATTTTCAATGAAATGCATTTTACTCGATTTTACAACGCATTTCTTGAAGTGTCTGTAAACGGTGAAAATTGGACCTTTGACCTGACCTGTGACGTCATCGGTTTGACCTAGGTCAATAAAATTGGGTCACAAGGTAGTTCCCCGTTGGGGCTATCCAACGCCGTTTACCGCTTGTCGCTATGTTGCGTGGTTCTCGAGATCTTAGGGGGGGGCCAAAATGGCCCCCCCCCCCAACCGGGCGCGTTGCTCGGCAGAGCCCAACGGGGCGCGGGTTAATACAATGCTGAGGGCTGAAAGTTGTCTTGTTTAGAGTGGTGAATGTTCAGGATATGCCAGCCACCATGGTGGGTCAGAGTTAATGTGTTGCAGTCAGTTCGGCTTCGGCAAGCACACGGATGGGCATACGCATCAAGACCTGCTCTGCCATACTTTCAGCCAATTTTACCTAGGTAAGTCTTCTTTTTTTTCTGCCAAAAGCTATGACATTGTGAATTTCAGTGCTGTGGCCTGTGTGTAGCTTTCAGGAAAGCAATTCTAAATAAAGCTCTGATAAAGTGCAAAATCAGAAATGCAGCCCTCTATTACATTTTCTACAACATCTTACTTGTTCCTTGCATGGAGAGAAAAATGCAATGCTATGAATTCGTTTATTCACAAAATTTGACAAGCATGCAGTTACCTGCTACTATCACTGCACAAAACAGAGCAGAAAACATCAGTTGATCAAACACAAGACACAACAGAAGTTTACAACATAGGGCTGCCAAACCTGCTTCTCCCCACCACAGTTGATGCCATTTCCTAGCCTGGCTTGATGTGAGCACTGAATAGCTGCTTTGTCTAATTACAGCTCACTACCATTCAACTTAAGCTTCTCTCTTTAAAGTAAGAGTGAGAGCATTCAGTGTTCATAGCAGCTCGACAGACGACAGACAACAAACATCTTGACAAACCAACCAGTATTTGATTTGGCTAATGATTTATGTGCTTGTTGTATCATGGCCAAACTACTTTAACAGCAATAATCCCTGTTTCATCTTGATCTTGCTTTTATTTCCATTTGAACTCAGATCTTGAAACAATCATCTGAAGTGATATCAGATACTGGCTTCTGTTTCTCTTGAAAGCAAGTTAAAACAACAATGATAAACAATGATAAAAACAACAATAGATAAAGGCAGGAGATGTGAGTTGTGGCAGTAGATTTTTGATTCAACATATGTCAACCTTATATTGCTTGAGACCTCTGTGACAGACAAACAAATATTTATAGTTTTTTGATAGTTTGGATTCTTGGCTTGATTTAGCAGATCAGCTGTGAACCTTGACTTTGAAATCACATAAATGTCATGGTACCCGAACGAATCCTCGCATGACATTTCTTCGTAGCACAATTTTTCGTCCGCATTTCTTCGTCTACAAATCTTCGTCGGTGCATTTATTTGTCCCTCAATGCTTACTCTTGCATATATTTGCGTTGAAGAAGAAATGCGAGCCGATTTTCATATACCCTGATGCGAGACAAAGTAATGCGATACGAAAAAATGCCCTGACGAAGATTTGCAGACGAAGAATTGCGATACGAAGAAATGCCATAAGAAGAATTGTCCTGGAATCCTTTATTGGCCATCATATATTGACCTTGATAAGACAAACGCATCATTCGCGCAATATTTGTCGCACTTTGATACCAAACTATTGCTTCCAAATGCCGACGTAAAGAAAACCTTTATGTGACGTCATAGAAACAGCGGAGTTCCCAAAAAGTAAACAAAAATAAAAGTCTTATATCTCGAAAACGGGTGAATATTTTCCGGTAAAATTTGGTAGATGTTCATTTTCGCTCTTTGTGATTCACGCTACATCACTTTTATGCCAATTTATTAACTTTTTTGAAGGTGGGAGGGTCCCCTTAACACCGGCCGGAACAGCGGCAGCACAATTCAGGAATCAATCACACACGCGCCGGACAATTGACACCATCGATGAGCACATTATAACACTGCACAAATTCCAGCTAAATCCCTCTGAATCTGCAGCAATAATCGAATGAGTCTCCATTCAACCCACTATAGACATAACAAAGGAAGGAGTCGGGGCCCTCAACCCAACATTGTCCGCTCTACTTTTATTTTCACCACAGAGACTCGGGCTAGAACTTTCACATGACAATGCTCAGTGCTCACGGCTCAACGGCAGCTACCAAACAAAATTACCCATAAGTCAACCGCTCAGGAGCCACACCTTTGTTGCTCCGCGCAGAGCGTCTCAGAGGCGCATCGCCTAATGCGGTGGTCTCCGAACCCTCCGTCTGCCCTTCGCGATTACCAGCGGGACTCAGTCTGTCACCCGCGCCTAGGTCAGGTCTCTCATCTCCCGAATCACCGGGGACACCGCTGGTCAAGAGCGGCACAGTGGGACTCAAATTCAGTGCCGGATGCGAAATACATGGGACATACGACTGATCAGGGGCAATACGAGTGAGTACAGCTGGCTCATCAGCATGGCCATTCCACTGAGACTCCCCCACCACCTCCCGAGACCAGTCACCCACACGTCCCCTCCCCCTGTGGGGTGCACAGGATCAGTCGCGGGATCGGTCGCGACACCGCTCCGCGACTGGTCCGGATCCTGTCCAGCTCGTGGCTTGAGCCTGTTGTGGTGCACAAGTAGTGTCGCTTTGGCACCATCTAACCTTATCCTATAGTTCATATCTCCGACTTTGGCTATAACCCGCGAGTTGCTGGGGG
This sequence comes from Amphibalanus amphitrite, assembly GCF_019059575.1. Classification (NCBI taxonomy): domain Eukaryota; kingdom Metazoa; phylum Arthropoda; class Thecostraca; order Balanomorpha; family Balanidae; genus Amphibalanus; species Amphibalanus amphitrite. The sequence continues at coordinate 264,873 of NW_024882382.1, forward strand.
GGGGGGCGTTAAACGCCCCCACTTTTTTCGCCGGGCCATAGCATAAAAACGGCGCGCCGCAGGCGCGCCAAATTTTGGGTACCTGTAGAGAATTGATTGAAGTTTATTGTGACAAAGTTTCAAAAAAATCGGTCGGAAAATTTTTGAGATATCGAGGTTTTAGTGACGTCATGATTTCTGATTTTTCGACCAAAAACGGCATATGTTCAAAAAATCATATAAAATCACAGAATAGACATACAGACATGCCGTAAACGACATTCGACTGCCAATATCATGATCAATCAAATGGCTATCTTCAATTATTGATTATCGTTCCGCATTTTCCCAAATCTTGAACTGAATCTTGGCAATTTTTCGTGACCATGATACATGAATTTCTTAAATTGAACTTTTTGAGCCAAACACGTACACATATGATAAAATGAATGTCACCATCGTGTTCTACGCCCCAAATTACCTATAAAACATGTGTCACAGGCTGCGAATATCAGTTTTGATTTTCGGGGATATGTGCCTACCCGGTTGACCTGACCTTGACCCTGACCTATGCTTGACTGACCCCTATATGGGGCTGACACTCTTGTAGGCCTTATAAGATGGATTGTGCACCGTTTTGACAGAGTTTATGGCGAGAGGCGCCCATTGCGAAGTCCTGAAGTCCATGCTACTGAAAGCCCGATTTCAGGTGTTTGACCTGACCTTGACCCGACCTGTGACCTCAAAATTCAACTTTAAATTTACTCATCTGAAGCGTCTCGTCGCGCTCTTTCGTTTGCCGCCTCGTGCGTTTCGCTGCGCCTATTGGTTCTCGAGTTATCGGCTGGGGGCGTTTAACGCCCCCCCCCCCCCCAGCAAACGGTGGGTGGCGAAATACCCCAGCAACTGCCGGGATAACAACCGCGGGCTTCCACGGTCGGAGGAACTTATAATATGATCCCTTTGGGACCACTCCCTTGTGCAAATAAACACGGTCACCTGGGGCAAACTTAAAGTCATTTATCTTCCGATCATAAACCGCCTTGTTCCGTCGATGACTGAGCCTTGCATTGTCAAATGCGAGACGATGAAGTGCCTGCAAATTTGATCGCAGTTCATCAAGATATTCCGTGATGGGTCGGGTTCGGCCCTTCAGAGGGGTGTCGAGCTCCAGCTGAATCGGTAGCCGGGGCTCTCTTCCAAACATGACACAATAGGGTGACACACCTAAAGATCGATGCACTTGAGCTCGCAACCCAAGCAAAAGTAACGGGAGATTACTATCCCACTCAGCGTGCTCATGCTGTTCAAGGAATTTTGCAAACATGTTAATCAGAGTTCGGTTGGTGCGTTCTACGATAGAATTGGACATGGGATGGAACGCGGTAGTCTTGGATTGAGCGATACCCAGAAGCTCGCAAGTCTTTTTCAAGACTTCACCCGTGAAGTTAGCACCGCGGTCTGAATGAATCCGGCGCGGACAGCCGAATCGGGAAACAAACTCGCGAACGAACACTGTAGCAACTTCAGTTGCTTCTTGACTCTTCAACGGATACGCTTCTACCCAGCGTGAAAAGTGATCTACTACAACGAGAAGATTCTTGTGACCACTTGGAGTCTCTGGCAATGATGACAGAATGTCCAGACCCACTACCTCGAGTGGTTCTGTTGCTGAGAGCTCACCAAGCGAAGCCAGGGGCGCGGGAACTACTTTCCGACTGGGGGGGCACACCATAATAGAGATCAACCTAGGGTACCCCCAAATCTAGTTTTCTCACCGGTTTTAGGCCACTTATTTTTCACCCCTCGGCTTTTTCAACAAAAAAAGAAAACATTTGCAAAAAAAGTGTGATATTCCGTCTCAAAGCTGTGGGGGCACCGCCCCCACGGCCCCAGAGTTGGGGGGGGCAAGCTGCCCCCACTGCCCCCCCGGCTCCCGCGCCTATGAGCGAAGCCCTCGGAGCCGGAATTGGGGCGTTGCGTGAACCACACTGGGGACATTTTTTACAAAAGGACTCTATCTCGGTGAACATCTGTGGCCACCAGAACCGGAGTCTGGCCTGTTCGAACAGCTTGTCAGCTGCGAAGTGGCCACCGGAAGGCCCAGCGTGCAGTGACGCCAGGGCACTGGAAATGAGAGCCCTGGGCAACACAATCTGGAGCTGATCAGAGTCAAACGGTCTCCTTCGATACAGACGAAAAAGTACCCCATTCACAAGTCGTAGTCGGTGCCACTGCGACAGAAACCGACCTGCTGCCGCAGACAATTCCTTCTTCTTCGGTTTGCGACCTGCAGACAGGTGTCTGCTGATCTCAGACAAGTCTGGATCCTGGTCCTGTTCAGCGCGAATGTAGCTTACTGACCAGTCAGAAGCATTGACACGAAACACGGGAGCAGAAAGACCTTCAGTCTGACAGGCCTTGTCGTCCACATCTGGAGGTCTGCGGCTGAGAGCGTCAGGCACGACGTGCTCTGACCCTGGACGGTGCTCGATGACGAACTGAAATTGGCGAAGAATCTCATACCACCGGGCCAATATACCAGATGGATTTTTGAAATTTAGCAACCATCGCAGGCTGGCATGATCAGTCCGGATTAAAAACTGCCGACCAAGCAAATACGGAGAGAATTTATCAACAAATAAAACCACTGCAAGTAACTCACGTTTAGTCACGCTGTAATTGGATTGCGCCTTTGAAAACTTGTGACTGCCATACGCAATGACTTTCTCATCATCGCCGACCCGCTGCTTCAGGACAGCACCCGCTGACTCCTGTGACGCGTCAGTCTCCAGGATGAACACACCAGCATTGGGACTGAAATCCGGCACGGTGAGAACCGGAGCCTCGCACAGGGCTGTGCGTAGCCTATCGAACGAGTTCTGAGCTTCGTCTGTCCACGCGAAACGAACGTCCTTGTGCAGCAGGCGCTGCAATGGGGCTGCAATGCTAGCAAAGTCTCTGACATGTTTACGCATAAAGCTGGCCATGCCAAGAAATGAAGCGAGTTGCTTGGCGGTTCGAGGAACTGGCCAGTTGCGGACTTTTTCGACCTTCTCAGGGTCGACTGCGACACCGTCGGCAGAAATGACGTGCCCAAGGAATTTCACAGACCTTTGGAACAGGGAGCATTTGCTCAGATTGATTGTCAAGCCTGCGGCACGTAGCCTCTGTAAAACCAACTCGAGTTTGCTCATGACATCATCAAAATCTTTTCCACCTATCAAAATATCATCAAAGTATGCTACAGCAGTATCTGGAGGCACATCACGGAGCACTAAATCCAGAAGTCGAGCGCATGTCATTGGGGCGCCATTAATTTATAGTGGAATTATAGTGGAATGGAATTATAGTGGAAGCCGCCTGTGCTTATATGAACCAAATGGAGTGACTATGGTAGTCTTGTCGCAGTCCTCAGGCGCTACTCCGATCTGGTAATAGCACTGCTTAAGATCGAGTACACAAAACATGGAATGACCCGCAAGAGAGTCAAGAATGGTATCGATTCGAGGAATGCCATATGCAGGAATCCGGGTCACTGCATTGACCTTGCGCAGGTCAGCGCAGATCCGAACACTGCCGTCCTTCTTGGTAACGACACAGATTGGAGAACCCCAACTACTCCCAAAGTTCTCCTCGAGAATACCAGCCTCAACCATACGATCGAGCTCAGCCTTTACCTTCTCCTGGAGGAAAGGGGGAACCCGACGAGCAGCACACCTGACAGGAGGGGCGTCTCCTGTGTCTATGTGATGCTGGACGAGAGACGTGAATCCAAGGCGACCATCAAGCATATCCTCGTACCGAGCGAGCAGAGAAGTGAGCGCGGTACGCTGTTGGTCGGAAAGGTCACTACTGGACAGGTCGAGCCGATCACGCCAATCCCGCTCAGCGGTCTGATCGCCCGACAGCGGACACTCTGCGATACCGACCTCCAGCCGGCCGACCTCTGAACGCTTTGGAATCGTCACCGGCTGGGTTGTCACATTTCTAACCACACACGGAACCGACTGACCAGATACAGACAATTGAGGGGACAAACTCAAGGCCCTCAATATCAGCGCACGGCTCCATCATAGCCGGGCCACGGTAGTCTGAATTCGGGACAAAACCAGAGAAAACTAACTCATGTCCCGGAGGAACAGACAGGTCATTCTGGAGAATCACCCGTCCCACAGAAATGACGGAAGCTGAAACTGAACGAACCGCTCGCGATGGCGTCAGAACCAGTTGGCCAGCAGACATGTCAATTACGCATGGGCACGCAGCCAAAAACTCTAAACCTAACATGACAGGCACATCAATACACTCTGAAACAAAGAAAGGCACAACTGTGGTCTGACCTCCCAACTTCAGAGACACCTTTACCCTCCCCAGCAGCGGCAGAGGATCCTGTGTGGCTGTGCTCGCCACAGCAGACGTCTTCATCAGTGGAGGACGATTCGGCAAAACATCAAAGACAGACTTACTGAGCAAGTTAATACTGCTACCGGTGTCAAGTAGCAGGGAGCACCGAACACCGCCCACCACGCCATCGAAAGTCATATCACGCCTCAGCAGGACGACGCGGTCGACGTCCTCGGTTGACCCGCTGAGTCCGGAGCCGGATTCAGCCGTACGAACCGCTGATGCATCGAGGGACCCATCCCCGGTGGATGCAGAGCTGCGTCCGCCTGCAGCGGTACCGGCGGCAGCCACTGAGCGCTGCCTGGTGCCGGAGCACCCCTGGTCCCCCTCTGCGGGTACGGAGCCCGACCCGGTGGGGCGGAACCGGCGGCCCCACTCGTGTTTTCCGGAGCCCTAAGTCCACAGACTCGAGCCAAGTGACCCTTGATGCCGCAGAGATAGCAGACAGAGTTCCTGTTACGACAGTTTCTACGGACATGGCCCTCACCACCACAACAAAAACAAACAGCCGGTAGCCTTGGAACCTCCGGTTCCCTTCAGACGAGCTAACTCCTTCTCCAACTCCTCGACCCTCTGACGGAGCACGTCGCTCTCAGACTGGACCTGCCGGACCGGCGCAGGCTGACTCACGTTCAGCCGTGTCGCGCAACACATGTTGCGGACTGCGACCAGTGCGGCGTCAAACGACGCAATGCCGTCAGAAATCAAACGGGACTGATACTGCATGGGTAGCGCCTGCATAAAGTAGTTGAACAGCAGACAATCAGCCTCACTGTCTGGGAACGCAGCGCAAACAAGTCCCCTCAGTCGGATGACAAATGAGTCCAGGTCAGACCTTGGGTCAAACCTCAAGCCCCTCAGCTGCACCTGAGCCTCGATCACGCCATGGGAAGGGAAGGCCTGGCGGAGACCACCAAAAGCCAAAGTAATCGACTTTTTGGATGCCTCCGGGAGACAGTCATACGCATCACAAGCGATACCGGTAAGGCACAAAGGGAGTAGGCTAGCCTGCTTAGCGTTATCCCAGTTTTGAAAAGCCGCGTACGTCGTAAAGTCAGAAATAAACCTAGAAACTGAACCAGTGTTACCCCCAAATGACGGTAATCCCAGTGTAACCAAAGTCTGATGAGCCATGTTAAATGGTAATAACGTGAACGGAACGATTGCAGGTAAATTAGCAAGGGATTCGAGAGATCAGAGACCAAATACTCAGGCAGGTAATTTCTGTCCCAGAGGCACAGTGAAATCCTAGCTCCAGGCGCCTAATCTCGAAAATCGATAGAAAAAAATAACCCGAATTTTTCACAATCATCTAACTAAACAACGAACGTTGCACAGAAGTCAGTTAAAGTCACAAATGTATGAGGACCCCACAACGAATTAAGTAACGAACGCACAAAGTAAAGTACAATATACAGTAACAATAATACAAGGTAACACAGTTCAACACTCACCCCATGAAGTCCATAACTCTCGCTCCACCCGTGCGCCACGTACGCACGCGTCAGGTCACGGAGACAGTTGGCAGCCCGCCAGCCGCGTCAGCTGGTCAGCTGGTCCGCCGCGCAGAGCCACTCCCCACGCGGTACCGCCAGGCGCTCGCCGCGCCCACCAACCGTCCGCACGGCCGGCCGTCCGCCCGTCCGACCGTCCGCCAATCACAGCACCGAGTCACCGACCGGCCCTCGGGGCCCAGACGCCCGGTCGCCCGCCCGGCCGAGGCAGCTGGGTCCAGTCCGGAGCCTCGCCGCGGGTCCCAGCGGGGAGGCCGCCCGCGCGCCAGGCGCAGTCAGCTGTGCCGCACCGGAGCCTCGACACAGGCCCGAATAGCGAGCCGCTCAGCGGGGCCCGCAAGCAGCGCCCGTGCACGCCACAGCCGGATGCAGGCAGCCGAACAGGAAGCGATGCTCCATGATCCACGTACCACGTGCCAACAAGCGAGCACCCGAGTGGAGGGCAGCAAGACGCAGCTCAGACTCGGCCACGTGGGTGCGAAGAACGCACACCGCTGCCACCAGATGTAGGGCCGGGGTGCCGAGCTCTGCGTCACGACTGCTGCCTCCCATCGACAACACGGTGCTTATGCTTTCGTAAGTTATATTGTGATGCGGAGTTCAAATATCAAATCCCAAATATCAGAGGCATCAGCTTGAGCTCCGCTATCAACTCGCTATGAGCTCCACAGACTAGCTCCATAATTAGCTCCACAAACTAGCTCGCCATTAGCTCGCCATTAGCTCGCGTCCTGCAACAGATTAAAATTAACTTAACAACGCACAAATGCAGACAACGATGAAAATAACCACTAAGCAAAGTAAAGTTAACAACAAATAAGGGTTTCCAACAATTCGTAGTAACAAAAAAGCAAATCTTACCGTTCACGCAGACGCACACGTCACGAACCACACAGAACCAGTGCACGAATGGCGGGGTCACCGCCGCGCGGCCCGGACGGCCGACCCGCCGGCCAATCGTGGCGCGCAGCGATTGGCGGCTCTCGACCCGCGGGAGTCACATGACCTGAGTCACATGACCTGATTTTCCCGCAACCGGCGTAGAGCCGCCGGATCGCTGCGCGGCACACCGCCTATATAAGCATGTGTTCTATCACAAATATTCAATTTTTTCGAAAAGTCAAAAAGTTTTTGAAAAAAATATAAAAATATAAATTTTTGTTTTTTTATAATTCTCATAATTTTCAAATTTTTGAAAATCCGAGATAGCAGTCTGATAGCGCAGTCTATTCTGAGTCCTGTGATGCAAGGAAATCGGATCTAGCCACGCGCACCGACGGGGGTCTGCGCCAACTACGTACCGAACGGGGGGCGGATGACCGCCCCCCCCCCTAAGATCTTGAGAACGAAGCAAGATAGCGACAAGCGGTAAACGGCATGGGATACACATTGACAAGGTCTACAATTTTTATAAAAGTCATTTTCAGGTCAGGTCAAAGATGACGTCACAGGGTAAAAAAGTCGAAAATGGCGGCGCTAGATATGGAGAGTTTTTCTCGAATAACTTGCGAAATAGTCCAGATAGGAACAATCTAAGGGCATCATCGTGATCCTCTCGTCAATCCGCATCGAATGATATCTATGTTGACCTCAAAAGGTCAAGGTCAAAGGTTGACCTCAGGTCACGTGACCTCGAGGTCATCATGTATATCATTCGATGCGTCTTGACGAGCTGAACACAATGAGACCATCCGCGCGGCTGTATGTTGTTCCTGTACGGAGTTATTGGCAACGAACCTTTGGTGACCTTTGATGACGTCACATGACTTTACAGCTGCCCAACAGCAAAACAGACCTCAAGGTAGTGAAGGTTGATCGTATATGAAGTCATGTATGGTATATGGGGCCATTCCGACCCGTTTTAGTGGTAAAAACAGGGAGCTGATTTTTCCCCCATTGACTTATAATGGGGAGGTCGAGAAATTGACCTGACCTTAGGCCACCGATATCGAAATTCCGAGATTAACAAATTGTAGTCACTAATGACCTTATAACATCCTGCGACTTTCAAAGGCCTCCGACATCTACTGTAGCTCTGGCACGGTGACAAAGTTGCAAAAAAGTGACTTGAGGTTGGGTCATTCAATGTGACCTGGTGAGCTGACCTTTAACGTTAGGAGGTTTAAACTTGCACACCATGTGTAAAATTGATGAGAGAATAGTCGTACCAAATTTTGCGCCGCTAGCGCCGCGGTTTTCCCGCTATTCGCGAAAAACCTAAGGGGGGCGAATATCCGCCCCCCCCCCCCCCCGTCGGTGCGCGTGTTAAAAACTGAGCTCTTGGGAGCGATTGCCGTGGTTCAATGTTTTGCGTCGAAATCGGCCGAACATGACGTGAAGCTGACGTCATATCCAGCCGACCTATGATAGCTACGAAGTTCATGTTTTTACTAGGTGTCAAATTGATGCAGGTGAAGGTACTGAAATTTTGGCGTCGATACGTCAAGCGGTTTGGAAGAAATTGCAGAAAAACGTGAGGGGGGCTATGAATAGCCCCCCCCCCCCAGTGGGTCGCGGGTTAAACGCCCCCAGCCGATAGCTCGATAACCAATAGGCGCAGCGAAACACACGAGGCGGCAAACGAAAGAACGCGACGAGACGCTTCAGATGAGTACTTTAAAAATAATTTTGAGGTCACAGGTCGGGTCAAGGTCAGGTTAAACACCTGAAATCGGGCTCTCGGTAGCATGAACTTCAGGACTTCGCAATGGGCGCCTCTCGTCATAAACTCTGTCAAAACGGTGCACAATCCTTCACATAAGGCCTACAAGAGTGTCAGCTCTATGTAGGGGTCAGTCAAGCATAGGTCAGGATCAAGGTCAGGTCAACCGGGTAGGCACATCATCATCATCATCATTTATTTCTTAAAGACTTCCACTCGCCGTGGCTCTTACGTCTTTGCGTCAGTACACAGGTAATACAGGCGATTGAACTATGTGTAGTTAAAACGTGGTCAAGTTAAACAAAGCGACATTAAAAACTCTAAAAAAAATTATACACCTTAAAAGAGCGCTATCACATATCATGCTCACCATCTAATCGGTTCTAGTAAAATGATCTCTTGCCATTCTGCGACACTTTGCGGCGGTGCTAGCTTCCCTTATTTCTGCGGGCGCGCTGTTCCACTGTGCCGCGGCTCGGGAGTTGAAAAACTGCAGCTGACCGGCATCGGTCGCTCTCGTGTCTCGCACTGACACAGTGTCGCGTCCGACCCCCACCCCCCCCCCTCGCCCTGGTGGAGCTAGCGCGTCGCAGTAAAGAACAAGCGTGTGCGCCGTTACGAAACGCAGAGATTGGTACCCGATTTTAAGGTCCTAGGTCAACCGGTGACCTCTGAGGTCAGGTCAAGTGCCCCAAGGAGGTACGGTTCAGTTTTTGGTAAATAACTTCGGAAAAACGGCCGCAGAGACGCGATTTTGGCAGCATCGTGTTCGCCTCGCTCAGGCGCGTCGAATGATATACATTTTGTTCGGGTCAGGTCAACCTTTGGTGTTGACCTCAGGTCAAGGTCAGGTCAGCACCCCCAGGTCACGAAGTTGGTCGTAAGAGGTCATGTCTCATATCATTCGATTCGGCATGTCCTCCTGAGTCTATCGGTGGCTTCCTAGACTCGCTAGCTCAATTTGATCAAGAGTTATTGACGAAAAACTAATATGAACTTGATGACGTCATAAATGACGTCACGCAAGGTCAACATTGCAAAAGTGAGGCATCTAACCTTGCAAGGAGTGCATCAAATCACGATTTTGTGTGCTTGAGTTAGTTGGAGATCGTTCCCGGCGCCAGAATAGCAGTTTTCATTTTTCCCCATTGACTTATAATGGTGAGGTGACGAAAATGACCTGACCTCATACGACCTTTAGGAAAAGTCCGAGATATACAAGTTGTGAGACTCATAATGGATAATAGATCCTGCAAGTTTCATTTCCCTGTGACATTTCTAGCAGTGAGGGCGTTGCGAAGTTGCGACATCTGAAGACCGTGCAAAGGTTCACTTATGACGTTATAGGTCAGTGACCTGACGTGACCCAAAAATGCGGTTGTTGAGAAAATATCCGGCTTGAATCAAAGGTCAGGTATGCCAAGTTTCTGCTCTCCATCGCCAGCGTGTTCGGAGCTATCGCGAAAAACCCCTATGGGGGGCCGCCCCCCCCCCCCCCTCGGCCGGCGAGGGTTAACCCGGCAGGCGGCGGGCCTCCCAGCCACCTTCCGCGCGGTGGGGGGGGGGCATTTTTTGCCCCCCCCCTATCTCCGAAACTACTGGACGGATCCGGAAAATTCAAACGGCGTTCGATAGCCCTGTCAAATTTGTCGAGGGAAACCAAATTTCATTGACCTCGGGGTCACCGATGACGTCAGAGGTCAGGTCAAAGATAAAATGTTTCACCGTTCACTTCACCGTTCTAGGGAAAGCGCTATAACACCGAGTAAAACGCATTTTGTCGAAAATCAGCGGTAGGGCGTCAGTTGTCTAGTGCATATGTTGCTATTAGAGGTCACTGGTCATACCAGGTCAGGTCACAGGTCAGGTCACCAAAGGTCACCAAGGGTCACCACATGAGCCTAACTTTACTAAGGTTATGCGATGCATGTTTTATGGCCAGTTTTTCATTTCCAACTCAATGGTGTTGGTTATAAGACCATCAGGTACGGTTTAGGTCACTTTCTGGTGGAGGTCAGGTCAAGGTCAGGTAAAAAAAAGGTCAAATTTCAAAGTTGATATTTTTGCATTATATGGGTGTTGATTCGATGCAGCTCGTCACGGGAGTCTAATGGTGGTCTTTTTTTGTGTTGCGCAAAAAAATTGCCTCTGGTCTGGAATTGCTAAAAATTGAGTTTAAAAATTTGACGTCATCAATTTTGAACAGTTTTTTCGCTATAACTTGGCCAAAAAAAGAGGTATCGATCTCAAATTTGGTATGTAGATAGAAGGCGGTAGGGACTATCACATATATTCCTGTTTTTTCGACATTAAAGAAAATTGGATTTTTTGGCTATTATATTCAAAAAAGCTATTTATTGATTTTTAGGGGTCAAAATCCAAAAAAAAATCGAATAACCGAAATAGCAGTTTTGTAGCCCTTTTGATTCTACACCTTTTATGTCGATAACATTTTGCTCTATCTCTAAAGCTGTAGGCCTGATAGCTCTTCCCGCGAAACCTTTTTTTGGGTCGAAAATGGCAAAAATGACGTCACTCTGACGTCATTAGCGGCCAACCTATCATAGCCTTTGGAAAAAAATTGGTTACCATGTGCGCTAGCTGCTCCCGGGAGGGTACTGAAAGTTTGGTGACGATCGGCGCAGCGTTTCTCGAGATATATTGAAAAAACTAAAGGGGGGCAAAAAATGCCCCCCCCCCCGCCTGGAAGGTTAACCCTCGTCCGTATTGGTGTTTTGCTAGCCGCAAATGTAGGTCGGGTCAGGTCAGGCCAGGCCAACCGGTAGTCCTGCCGAGTATTCATAATTAACCCTCGCCCCGTTGGGGGGGGGGGGCAATTTGGCCCACCCCTGTGGTTTTTCCTGAATAGCAAGAAAACGGCGGCGCGCAACACCGCCACTTTTCATTACCTTCCCGGGCATCAATTTGACACCTTCACACCAAAGTCCAAGTTTAAGGTCACCTTAGGTCAGGAGTTATTGAGGTCAAACTGAGGTCATGTTCGAGCAAAAATGAGCAAAAAACATGCAATCTTGAAACGCTCACCAAAGCTACGTTACCAAGTAATTTCAAAGTTCTTTATATTTTCTAGTAGACAAAAAGCGGTGCTACAAAACTACGATCTCGGATTTTCAATATTTTGGGTTTTTGACCCCAAAAAAAAAATAAAAAAATTGTTTTTTTTAGAAAAAAAAAATCAAAAATACAAAAACTTTCCGAATTTCGAAAAAAACGAAATATTTGAGATAGTCCCTGCGCTCTTCTATAAACATACCAAATTTCAGATAGATATCTCGTTTTTTGGCCAAGTTATAGCGACAAAACTGTTCGAAAATGATGTCAAATTTTTGAACTCAATTTTTAGCGATTCTAGACAACGTAGGGCAAAACAGAGACCACCATTGAACTCCCCTTGACGAGCTGCATCGAATCGATATCCAATTTATGCAAAAATATGAACTTTGAAATTTGACCTAATTTGACCTGACCTTGACCTGACATTGACCTGACCTTCACCAGAACATAATCTTAACTGACCCCAAAGGCTGCCTGACCCACATAATCGTATTTGACATATAAATTGGACCATAATGCATGCATCCACAGATAACAGTAGTACTACTGTTATCTGTGATGCATCACATGATATTTTCATATTGTGACCCTCAGTGACCTGAACTCTGTGACCTGACCTGGTATCGTATCAGTGACCTCAAATGGCAAAATATGTGTTTGAAGAACATTTCCCCATCGATGATTCTCAATGAAATGCATTTTACTCGATTATACAACGCATTTCTTGAAATGCCTGTAAAGGGCGAAAATTCGACCTTTGACCTGACCTGTGACGTCATCGGTTTGACCTAGGTCTATAAAATTGGATCACAAGGTAGTTGCCTGATAGGTCTATCCAACACCGTTTGCCGCTTGTCGCTATAGGTTGCGTGGTTCTCGAGATCTTAGGGGGGCCAAATTGCCCCCCCCCCCCAACAGGGTGCGCTGGTCAGCAGAGCCCAACGGGGCGCGGGTTATATAAGTCAATGGGAGAAAATTGAAAAGCGTCTGTTTTGCACGAACGCTATTCTAGACACTCTTAAACATCGAGATGTAAGTAAATATGACACACTGAACCGGAAAATGGCAACTGTGACCCCTCGTTATGTCCCCGAGGTCATCTCGGTCACGAACAGAATCAACAGTTTTTCGCTAATAACTTCTGATAGAGGCGTGCTAGAGCGCTGAAAACGCCTTAGATTTGTTCGGCTTGACGTTGCGGATCGACTGATATGCAACATGACCTTTTCCGGTCAGGTCATGACCTTGACCTGAGGTCAAATTTTCATGTTGACCTTTCAAGGTCAAATTATAGTTCATTCGACGCGTCTCGACGAGAGGAACACGATTCTGGCAAAAGTACGATAGGCGTTATCACAAGTGTATTCGCGGCCATTGGGGCGACGTAAGAAAAGAAGAAAACAACTGGCCCCAAGAACTTTAAATTATCAGTTAGCATGCACCTTTTCCTTGATATGTAGAGAATTTACCATTAATTGTTAGAGAAAATTGCATTTAAAATCTTCCATTTATGCTTTTTTTCATCGTTTGCACAGTATGTTCTTTTACTAAGCTAGAAACACTAATTAGAAATAGTTCCCGCATCATCAAGAACAATAGGGAAGGCTTGAAGTGAATACAATAATCTAAACGGTTTTGTAATCCATGTGAAGACACTTCTAAAATTGCCTGTAGAAATATTAAAGGCAAAAGTTCAACTTTTTCACAAGACGGATGGCTATAAACCTATTCAACGTGTGACAACTCAGCCGGTATTTCGTCGCCTACAGCCCAGCTTTCCCTAGTGACCGATAGAGGCGCTGCTATCGATGTCCGCCCGTGCCGCCTAACGAATGTCATGGCTCTTTTGAGTCAAAAGTTGTTGCCGAAAAAAAAAAACATTTTTCGTAAAAACGGCTATTTTTGGAGTTTTTACCTCTGGAGGCTAAACCGTTGGGTGTTGACTTGAGGTCAAATCTGCGAACAATGCTCAGAAAGGTCTGTAAAAAGGGCTATCGAATGCGCTTTTCCGCGGCGCTGTAGCTCTAAGGGTTCCCGAGATAGCCGTCTGCAGTTTCCAAAGTGTTGAAATAGTCGACATTTTACCCTTGGTGACCTCTGGAGTCTGGACTCTGGTGACCTGACCTTTGACCTGACCCAAAAAAATGACCTAATTGTTTTCGTCCTAATTTTGGACGTTCTTTCGATTGCCGCTTACCGCGTGTCGCTACGTGGCCTAGGAGCCGAATTAGAAGGGGGTGTTCAGACCCCCCCCCCCCTCCCCGCCCGGCGCGGAATCTCGGAGCACCGGCCCGGCGCGGGTTAACGCTTGTTCGGAACAAACGCTTGTGACCACTGGCGGTCGCAGGGGGGGGCCACGGGGCCATGGCCCCCCCTTTGGTGCTGAAAGGTGGGGCCATACTATCTTTTGGCCCCACCTTTCAGATCGAACAAAAGTCATAGAAAAGCTTTTCGTATGTTTCATTTTCTTTCTTGCGCCATCAAGGACGTAAATTTCACTCATGAGTGGGCTCAGTTTCGCATTCTGTCAATTTGGCGGTCAGCGTCGCTGGCACCGGTTCACGAGTATGGCCGGATCTTATATCCCTCGCCCGCACATGGGGGGGGGGGGGTGGTTGCCACCCCCCCCCCCCAGGTAGTCTTTCTGCTCTGCACTCAACATTTTTAGAGCTAGAAGGCTGATTTTTGGTATAGCTGCTCCTCTATCCTTTCTTGATGTCCACTGAAAATTTCAAGTTTCTGTGATTTTTGGTTTCGGAGATATGACCTTGTTTTTCAGGTCATGTCATGACCCAAATGGCCAATTCTCAACATCTTGCGTTTGCCATGGGCCTTATGAGCTTTTGACACCCTGATTTCGGCCTTTTTTGCCAGTCTTACCTCCTACCTATCATGGAACATGTTGTTCGACGATGTACAGGGGTCAAGGTCAGGGTCAAGGTCAACCTAGGTCACCTAAGATAATTGCGTTTTAGGCAAGCTGAATTTACTTTTTTTTAAGTTTTTTTGACTGCATTTTTGGTAAAAGCTTCTCAGATCATGATTTCATGTAATATGGACCCAAAAACAATCGGTGCACACATCAGTATACACACAGACACACACAGACATACAAACACATATAATTGACCTTGACCTAACTTGACCTGAAATGACCTCAGCAGCAAAATTCTGGTCGGGTAGTGTGACAAAGAGGTTCTAGCTGGCTTGGCACCAGAAAACAGCATCGTCATCGGTATTTGATAAGCAGCACACTTGATATCCAACGGTGACCCAAAACAGCAACATTTTTTAGTTTGACCTGACCTGGAAGGTCAATGACTGACCTGAGAAGGTAAAACTGGGTATCATTGGATTCGTCTCTTCCCAAAGAATCTTTTTGGTCTTTACTGCTAAGCTCTATCTCCAACAGGAACGAAATGGCGCGGGGGGGTGGCAACCACCCCCCCCCCCCCCATGTGCGTTCTAGGATGGGAAAATGGCATGTGCGGGCGAGGGTTATGGAATATCAGCGTGGGTTTACTTGAGGCTCTCGTAGGCCCAGCATTCAGCAATGGCTGGCATGAGACCCTCTTCGGCAGTGGCCCTGCTAAAGGAGATTGGCTCCAAGACACTAAAGTAAGACCTCATGGGTTGGTGCTGTTGCACCTCAGAAGCCCGGTGGTGACGCCGTATGCCGGCTTGGTTTCTTAAGGATTAGCGTGGGACCTCCGGGGCCTGCATAGAGTTTGCATGAGCTAGTATGTAATCTCAGAGGCATGTGTGTAATGTGTACACAGTGGCGGTCGCGGGGGGCCGGGGGAGGGGCATCAGGGCCATGCCCCTAAAGGTCAATAAAGGGGGCCATCATATAATTTGCCCCCCCCCCTCAAACAACCAATGGGCCCCCATATAGGTGTATGGGGCCCTGGCAATTATTCGATCGTCACGAGGCTAAAAAAAAACCACGCCCAGCTATTAATATAGCTCCCACACCGGTCTTTGAGCGTCCTACACTGACCTCTGAGGGAACTTCAGTGGTGGTCAAGCGCCCACGTTGACCGCTAAGAGCCTACATCAACCTCTGAGGCCCCACATCTGGCCTATGAGGGCCCCTAACCGGCCTCAGGGGTCTCAACCGGCGTCTGAGGGTCTCACACCGGTCTCTGGTGGCCTTATTTCTGTCTCTGGTGTCCCAAGACGAACCTTTAGGTGCCAATAACTATAAGGGCCCCGCACTGGCTGCTGAAGACCCGATGCCGGCCTCCAAGGGTCTGCATTGGCCTCTGAGGAGGGCCCATCTTGGCCTTTGATGGCCCTCTGCTGGCCTCTGGGGTCCAACGACGGCTCATGCCGGTCTTTTAGGGCCCCACGCTGACCTCTGAGGGCCCATGTTGGCCTGTAATGAGTAAGGACCCATATTAGCCTCTGAGAGCCCAAATCGGTCTCTGATGGTCTCAAACTACTGGCCTTTGTAGTTTGCAGGCCCTGTACTGGTTTCTGAGGGCCCTAAACTGGCCTCTACATGAAAGCATACATGGGTGGGTTTCTGAAGTTCAGAGGGCTCACGCAGTCTCCGGCACAGCCTTACGTTGGTCCTGATCGAGATTGCTTTACGTCCTGATGGTCCCGCGCTGATTCCCTCATATTTCGACGTCGGGACCCCATGAGCCGGTGTGGGTCCTGGGGCTGGCAGAGACTGATGAAGTCCTTAGGGCTCAGGGCCAGTCTTTTTAGCAGTAGGACCAGGCAGGTTGAGTGAGCCCCAACAGAGCCGTTGCGAAGCCCCGCAGGAGTCGCGCGCGGCCCTCAGATGCCAATTCTGAAAGCTCGGAACCTGTGGGGGTCTCCAGAGGTCGGTGTACCTACTCTCTCCCGCCGCCACACAACTATAGGTATACCTATACATATATGGGTAAATGCCATAGTCTAAAAATGCTCTCTGGGTTTCACATGCTTGTTCAAAGCAAGAGGTATCTGTACTTTTTAGCAAGAGGTATCTGTACTTTTCCGAATTGTTTTATAGTGGTAAGGGCATGAATACGCGTGCCTGACCTCCCAGTATACCTATGCTACACCGATCCGTCGTCATGGTGCAGCGGCCCGACCGGTGGGCACACCGTGAGACAGTAAATGGAACTGGTGATTTTGCCTTAAATTGAGCTCAAAGATTTCACGCAAGAATGAGATGGATGAAACATAAGTAATGCCAACTGTGCGGCGCCTCGTGGACGTAAAAAATTAGCCGATCATCCCCCCCCCCTCCCGGTGACGGATAAATGTTACGTCCCGCGAGTGTGACTTTGGCTCCCCTTTTGCTAGCGGCTGCGACCGCCAGTGCTTGTGACGGTCAGCCACTCGCAGCTTCAGCACCGACCATAAGTTTTAAATGGTGGTAATGAATGCTGGCGGTGGTAGCTCAATTAGTTTGCAATCAGTGCATTTATGAATCAAATGCACCGTAATTGAATACTGTCGCTGAGCAGTGAGCCGTGATAAGCGCCCTAGTTTGCAAAATGTCCTAAGCTCGCGGAGACTCCCGTGGTCCCGACCGCGACTGTCGCGTCATCTATACCACCCATAGTCACAGCGCTAGCGCCAGAGACTGACTGTGGCATTACACAGTAGTAGTACACTCGGGGGCAGATTGATGTTCCACCACTCCCAGCCCATCGGGCTCCCATGGCTCAGCACTTGCTGCTGCCAGTGTTGCCTGCCCTCAGCACTGCTCAGCACTGCGTGCCAGTGCCAGTACTGCCAGTGCTGCCACTGGCAGCAGCCAGTGCTGAGCCATGGGAGCCCGATGGGTAGGGAGTGGTGGAACATCAATCTGCCCCCGAGTGTACCTACACAGTACTACCTACATGTTCCGTTAGTTACTGCAGCGACATCTGTGGCCAGGAACCTAAGACACCGTTCCGTGCTTCTATCCTCAGGATACTGAAATCCTTCTCCTCCACGCCGCAACCCCCCTCCGGGCTGGACAGGCAACTTTATCTCATGCGGGCTGCTCCCTTGGAGTGGCACCGCTGCTCCCGAGGGAGCGCACCCCGTAGCCGGGTACAGTGAGTGCCTTGGGGCTGGGTGGCCTGTCCTCTGGACGGGCTCAGCCCCGGCGACTCACTAGGGTGCCTGCCCAGACCAATGTCTCTCCCTATATCCTATCATCCTCCCGGCTCTGAAATGGTCTAATTGGACCGAAAGGGCCTAACCCAACAAAACAAACAAACAAACAAACAGGAACCTAAGACACAACTGATAGAATCGAATGCAACATGAACGTCAACAAACTTCTTTACATGGCCGAGTTTGACCTGACTTTGATGTGACATTCACAGTTCACACCTAAGCTAACCTCTTTTCAAAAAGAAGCTTTACGAAGCCCTTTCGCTGATTTTCGATAAAATGCGCTTTACTCGATGCTCATTGCGCTTAAAATGCGCTTTACTCGATGCGCATTCCCTAGAAGATCCGTGAACGGCAAAACATGTTGAAATGGCAAAATCAAGAGAGGCATGGTGCCCCAGTACCCCCCCCCCCCCCGTTCCGCCGGCTATGGCCAACTGTTGAGGTTGGATTAGTGTGTCACCTGTGGAACATATAGTAACACATAGTATATCGGTCGCCAACGGTCCCCTTTTCACCCTTGCCTACGCTAAAAACTGTTCTTGATTCTGATTGTCGAGCGATTTAGTTGCAGCATGCAGATCATTGACAAAGAGCCCTTCTCATTAGGTTGTGTCATTAACCCGCGTCCCGCAGGGGGGAGCGAATCCCCCCCCCCCCCACCCCTGTCCTTTTCAGTTGATATCTCCTAAACGACTGCAGTCTGCAGATATCGCCACCAAACTTTAAGGCTCCCTCCGGGCACCAATTTTACACATTGTAAGTTGTAACAAAAAAAAATCTAGAGGCTATGATAGGTTGGCCGCAAATGACGTCAGGATGACGTCACATTCTGCGGAGATGCCCGGCCCGGCCCTCCGATTGGCCGGCGCTACAGCGAGCGCGGGGCGGCGGGGCGCCTACCAACGCCATGCAAAGCACATAAGCAACACAGCCTCGTAATAAGCGACACGGTAACAACAAACACAACAATCTTTAACAACATAAATACACTTTTCACTCGCCGGCACACACTAAAATCCCGTCAGGACAGTCCCAGAAGGGGAGGGGAGGGAGGGGAGAACGCCGCCGCTGCCCGGCACTGACCGCTGCGCCAGAGCTGCCAGTTTTTCTCCGGGGGACTCCACACCTTGAATGTTGAGGCGATGCGTTGGCGGAACCGGTAGCAGTCCAAAGGTCAAGGTACAATCCACCGCAGAATAATGTGCGGCTCCAGTCGTGGTTTTGTTGCTTTGCATCTGTATTCTAGGAACGATTTGCCAGGCTACAATGAAACTAAGGATGTAGCTTACACATGTGTCGTCATTCTTGTAGCTGTCAAGTTATCTCTTGCTGCCTACTCCTGCATCACTCCGTATTAAAAATCGTCAGTCAAAGCCATCAGTTGAGATTGGTAAACCGCACATTTCATTAGCGGTGGGCTGTATATCTTGCTTAAATTTCAGAACATGGCTTTAGCCCTCCCTCGCCCCCACCACCACCAAGATATGTACCTAAGCTTGGGTATTGTTTCCCACCGAGCTACCCGGTCAACAACCTCCGTCAAGTGGCTATAACTATTGGCCTCCACTGTTTTGTTCATAAAGATTAGCTGCCGGTCAAAATTCATCGCCAGACTTCCTGTCCATGGGCTTTGCAAGTTATTTGGTATGTGCCCCCCCCCCCCCCGCCCCCGACAAACACACCTCACGGCCTAGGCTAGAACCGCTCCTGAGGTAACGTGTTGGACGTTACTTGTCACGCGGTGCATAACGTAGGGGAGAGCGGGGCCAGTTGAACCACTTTTTATATATTGACATGCACAGCGAGATCTAGTTGTCATATCGAAAAATGCACAATGCCATGAAAAAATATGCTCTTTTGGCTTTATTTTAAGATATGTAAAATTACGTTTCAAACATATTTTGCTGCCAAACGCATGCTTATAAAACAGCTCTACGCCCGTTTCAAATGACCCCGATGCGAGGGTCAATTGAACCAGCCCATGGGGTCAATTGCACCTATCCTTAACAATGGGATATTTTCCTCTTTAAGGCCACTTTCTTAAGGAGATATTTTGTCCGGTTCACTTTTCCCAATGCTACATTCAATAGGTCGTTGGAAAGCTAAAAGTGCAAAGTTCCTCATAATAGGTGACATAAAGTACATAGACTATGGTAAAATGGGCGGATGAGGAAAATGAGAAATATCTCAGGCTATAGTGTGCTTTCAAGCAAAAGGCTGGAGAAAAAGGGGTCAAAAATTGACCTCTATGAAACTACTATTTCAGTTTAAAAGCTCATTTCAAAGGTGGACTATTTCCTTTAATGTTTACAGCCCCTGAACAATAACCATTGCAAAGGTCACCGGGGTCCATTGAAACGGCCTGTGGCCCTGTTTCAACTGACCCTCAGAGAAGCGTTTCAATTGACCCCATCCGCTCCCGCCATCTCGCACGCGCCGTAAAGCACATGCCAAACGAGCTGGAGGGACTGCATCATGCTGAATGAAGGGCCAAATAAGGTGTTATTCCGGAGCCAGGAGTTCTTCTTTCAGCAAACAAAGGTATATGAGATATCACAAAATATTCATAAAAACGATTTGTAGATATAAAACTTTATCGGAATTCACTGGGATTGTATTGCGTATGCAAGTCCAAATATTTCGGCCAATATTGTTTGGCCTTGGTCACTGGACAACTACAATAACCCTATAAGCAGTGGCGCAGCCAGGGGGGGTGAAAGGGGTGAGATCTCACCCCCGTCTCTCATCCTAGGGGCCCACCGTCGATTCGAACTGTAACGTTATGCAGCCTGACAATTTTTTATCACTAATGTCAAGGTCCGTCATAGGACTGAAAAACAGTCTTCAGGCATGATAGCCCCCCCCCCCTTAGGATTTATAGTCCCATTTTATGATTTAAGGGGGTACATCCAAGGCCCGATTGAACTAATCCAAGGCCTAGGAGGGCCCGTTCCATGGCATGAGAGGGCCATTTCAGGCCTGAGTGGGCCCATTTCAGGTCTGTGAGGGACCATTTCAGGCCTGAAGGGGCCCAGTTGAAGCTTGAGAGGGCCCATTTCAGGCCCTAGAGGGCCTGTTTGAGGCTTGAGAGGGGCCCATTTCAGGTCTAAGAGGGCCCATTTGATGCCTGTGAGGGCCCATTTCAGGCTTGAGGGGGTCCATTTCAGGCCCTAGAGGGCATGTTTGAGGCCTGATAGGGCCCATTTCAGGTCTCAGAGGGGCCATTTCAGGCCTGAGGGGGCCCATTTCAAGCTTGAGAGGGCCCATTTCATGCCCTAGAGGGCCTGTTTGAGGCCAGAGAGGGCCCGTTTGAGGCCAGAGAGGGCCCGTTTGAGGCCTGAGAGGGGCCCATTTCAGGCATAAGAGGCACCATTTCAGACCTGAGAGGGCCCAGTTACGGTATGAGGGAGCCCTTTTTCGACATGATAGGGACCATTTCCGGGCTGAGGGGGCCCATTTCAGGTCAGAGAGGGCTAATGTCAGGCCTGAGAGGACCCATTTCAGGTCCTTGAGGTCCTAGTTGAGGCCTGAGAGGGGCCCACTTCAGGTCTGAGAGGGCTAATGTTAGGCCTGAGAGGGCCCATTTCAGGCCCTAGAGGACCTAGTTGAGGTCCGAGAGGGTCCACTTCAGGCCTGAGAGGGGCCCATTTCAGGTCTGAGAGGGCCCAGTTCAGGCCTGAGAAGACTCATCCCAGGAATGAAAGGATCATCCTATCCTATGTGTGGGAGGGTCCACACCGGTCCACACCGGTCCATGATGGCTCCAAACTGACACCTGTGACCTGAGGCTCCTGCACCGGCTTTTGAGGGGCCCACCGACCTCTGATAGCCACCACGCAGGTCTCAAAAGACCATGTCGATTGTTGATATCTAAACCTCCAAGTCTTGGAAGGTCTGTGCTCTATGCAGATTCTTGATGGCTTTACGTGGGCTTGTAAACATCCCGAACTGGCTCTAGACTAGCTCGACAGCGCCCCGCAGAGCAGCGCCCCAGGTTTTCCAGTTTTACGCCCCTGAGGGGTGTTTGAATATTCCCTTCTAACCTGACTCCAGGGTCACGTAGCGACAAGTGCGGCGGTAGGCGGCTTTCTAAAGAGCGTCGAAAATCATGGAGAAATTACTTCAGTCATGTTGCAGTTCAGACCAAAGCCCACGTCATCATGTTCATCGAAGGAGAAGTTTCGCCTATTTCGACACTCGAGGACATATGCTAAAGCGCTGAAAGTGGGTTCGATAGCTCTCTAACGCGTGCAATCAGCCATGGGGGGGGGGGGGCGGCGTATCGGCCAAACCCGATCATAATTTAAGAAGGCTAGAAAGACGAGAAAAGCAACAGATAGCTCTAGGATGTTTCAGAATCGTAGAGCCAGAGGTCATTTTTCGATTATTTCATCGCTGAGGTCATTAAAGATGAAATTATGATGAAATTATGATAAACACAAAGACAAGATTACGACGAAAAAAATCATTTTTTATATTTTCACAAATAATCGTATAACTCGTGAACCAAAGAGCTAAGAGCTTCGCGGAACAACTCATTCGATGGGCCTTTCAAAACGCTTTCGCTTTTAAGATTTGACCTCAATGCCTCATGCCAATGGTTTGGCAACAGAGCAGAGGGCAAAACCATCTAAATAGTCGCATTTTACCAAAATAGTTTTGCTAAGAATTTTTGCAAGAACTTTGGTGAGAAAAAATATGAGACAGTTACTTTGTCATCATTCTCTTGTTAACATGCATCGAATGTTAACCTATAATTTCACATAAAAAGTTCAACTTCTAAATGTGACCGCAGATCGTTAGGTTAGGTTAGGTTAGGTTAGGTTAGGTTAGGTTAGGTTATTGACAAGTTCATGATGGTCATCAACTGATCCGTATAGATGATTAACACCTTCAAAACAATTTCATTACTCTACCTCGTCTCCTATATCAAAAGTAATCGTCGAAAAACTGATGTTGAGCTCTTTTAAAAGCTTTTTGACCTAGCCCGACCATTTGAGTGGCCGCTGGCCATCAATTGCACGCTATCCATCAAATATGGGTAGAATGGTCGTGTTTCTGTAAATATGCTGTTGTTTTTTACGTGCCTCTTCAGATCAAGAGATATTTGTCCTTTTCCCCGATTTGGCTGGTAATGATCAGGACAATGATCTGACCTTTCGTTGTTGGTAAGGGGCCCCCATTAGGTTGAGGGGGGCCCACTTTGCTGGGGGGCCCATCACGAACGTCTCTCACCCCCGTCGCCAGAGTTCTGGCTGCGCCACTGCCTATAAGTATAGCTCACATTGCAGCGATACCCAAAATTCTAAATTAAATTCACAGACAAAAAAAATTCAAATCCCCGTGCGCTATCAACCATGTAGGAGATTCCAAGTTAAGAATATCTAGATACACTCACTATTTCCTATCAAAGTATGCTGTAAATTTAACTATAAAATACATACAAACATATTATAGTTAAATTTACAGCATACTTTGATAGGAAATAGTGAGTGTATCTAGATATTCTTAACTTGGAATCTCCTACATGGTTGATAGCGCGCGGGGATTTGAATTTTTTTGTCTGTGAATTTAATTTAGAATTTTGGGTATCGCTGCAATGTGAGCTATACTTATAGGGTTATTGTAGTTGTCCAGTGACCAAGGCCAAACAATATTGGCCGAAATATTTGGACTTGCATACGCAACACAATCCCAGTGAATTCCGATAAAGTTTTATATCTACAAACATAAACCTGGGAAAAATATGACTCTTAACCCGCGCCCTGCTGGGGGGGTGTTTGAACACCCCCCCTTGTGGTTTTTCGCGAATATCTCAAAAACGGCGGCGCGGAGCGCCGCCGTTTTTGGTACACCTTATCATACATCAATTCTACACATGTTGTGAAAATTTCAGACCAAGGTCATTCAAGGTCAGGTCACCAGGTCACTTGAAGTGACCTCACCTCATAAAAAGTTTCAATGTCTGTCATAGCTACACCGAGTGACCGATCGCTTTGAAACTTTCAGCGATTGCTAAGAGCAATAGCATGTACAAAATGTATATCTCAGAATTTTGATATCGATGACCTAAGGTCAGGTCAATTTTGCGACCTCCCCATTATAAGTCAATGGGAGAAAATTGAAATGCGCCTCTTTTGGACGAAAGACATTATAAACACTCCCAAACACCGAATTACAAGTGGTTTAGACACACTGAACATGAAAATGGTGTCCGTGACCCTTGTTTGTGCCCTGAGGTCATCTTAGGTCACGAATGGTATCTAACAGTTTTTCGCAGATAACTTTTGATAGAGGCATGCTAGAGCGATGAAAACGCCTTATATGTGTTCAGCTCGACGATACGGATCGACTGATATGCAACATGACCCTTTCCGGTCAGGTCATGACCTTGACCTGAGGTCAAATTTTCAAGTTGACCTTTCAAGGTCAAGTTATAGTTCATTCGATGCGTCTTGACGAGAGGAACACGATGCCGGTAAAAGTAAGCTCGTACAAGGCTTGGGTCAAAAGTTATTGCAGAAAAACTGTTTCCGAAAAAATCGGCTATTTTTGCAGTTTTTGCCCCCTGCAGGCAAAACCGTTGACGCTAGGTCAAATCTGAGAGAATTACTCAGAAAGGTCGTTAATAGGGCTATCGAATGCGCTTTTCCGCGGCGCTGTAGCTCTATTGGTTCCCGAGTTATGCGTTGGCTTCTTGGAAATTTTCGACATTCGACCTGGAAATCGGCGAAATTTTGCCTTCAATGACCTCTGGTGACCTGACCTTTGACGTGACCAAAAAATTGACCGAAGTGATTTCGTCATTATTTTTTACGCTCTTTCGAACGCCGCCTTCCGCGTATCGCTACGTGGCCCAGGAGCCGAGTTACAAGGGGGGGTGTTCAAACACCCCCCCCCCCCCCCCCAGCAGGGCGTGGAAATCCAGGACCCCCAGCCGGGCGCGGGTTAAACAGCACAAAAACGATTTCTCCCAAACGCCCCTCAAAAACACAAAAACAAGTGTCAAATCAAAATTACCGTCCGTTTGCCGCCCAAACGCCGTTGACAAAGGAAGTGGTCGAGCGCGGATGCGCAGTGGTGTCGGCAACGCCATATGTTGCATACTGTTGAAAATAAAGCCATGTTTCATCTGACCCCGTGTTTCAACTGGCCCCGCTCTCCCCTATTCGCACTCGTTTTCGATATCCGATTGTAGTATGATGTGACCTGATTTCATTAATGCACCTAGTTGCTGTCCTAGTCCCACATAATCATTTGACGCTTCCAATCTCATGCACACGACACATCTTAGAAACAGCATTTGTGAGCCAAAAATAGTGAAGCATCACTGAGACTTGAGAGCCCAATACACCATTAGTCGCCGATCGTCAGCTTCTTTCCAAGTTTGGAACACATCCTCGACGTATGAGGCGACTTCAGATACCGCCGTGTCTAATCCTCTCGCGGCGACCGAGCCAGCTATCCGGCTATCCCTTTACGTTCACGACCCGGTGCTCTATCGTTGTGTGGACGGGATAGGCGCCAAGCCACTGATCGTACTGAGAGAAGGAAAGTACATCTGAGGCATTCGTGACCGACGCACAAATTCAGCTAAGTCAACAGCATCAAAAACGTTCTGCGCAGCCTGTAGTTGCTACAACACTGAGTTCATGTGCCTTTGTGAGTTTTAGCGTGCTCTCTGACACATCGGACTCACAGGTGTAAGTACGTTTCCAGCATTACTACTGTTCCATATCAAGTTTGCAGTCGGAGTTTCTTCGGCAGATCGCTCCTCCGCTCAAGAATTTACGTAAAATGAGAGCTATACTGAGAGCTATATATACAGAAATCATGCACTGCTTTCAACAGGGCACTTCGGCTGCAAGCTTGAAACGGAACAGAGTATACCAGCGCAGAATTTGTAAGGCCCAATAAGAGCGATAATGAGCCGACGAGTGTGGATTTCGGTTTGGTTGAGCTTTCCAATTTGTTTGAAAGCGGTACCTACCTGACTGATCACCGAATCATTTCTAAACACACATCTGAGAGAATCTGAAAATAAAAACCGAATCGAGCCACGGGTGGTGGGCTCCTATCTCATCCAAGGAGCCGGCCGCGAAGGAATAGGCCGTAAAGCTCGTGACGTGACAGCTGATTCAGTTACCACCGAGAAGCAGAGGCACGGCCCTGTATCTGTAGCCACCTCATATATAGGGACAAAGAGTACCATCGTTTGAGAGATGTTGACAATTGGCGACCAGTGGTATATCTGACTTTATTGGATGAGTCAGTGCCGAGGTGGTGATGCAATTGCTTAGCTCGCAAATGCTGCTCCTGACCTATGTCGTGTGCGTCAGGAGTTTGTTGAATAAATATCTCATATTGCCAATTATCCGAAACATCAGTGGGTGTTACTGTTCACTATTATGAGACAGAAAACAAACCGATTAATTCAGGGCACACTTGCCCACAATCGAATACAGATGCACAAGGACGAGTTTAAGCGTCATGCACCGTGTGGCAAGTACCGGTCAACACGTTATCTCAGGGGCGGATCTTAGCGTATTATGTGTGTGTGTGTGTGGGGGGGGGGGCAGGAGGCACATAACCAATAACCTGCAAAGTCGGACCCGGACGCGTGGACAGGGGACTGGCGATGGACGTTGACCAGCAGCAGTAACGTTCTTATGAACGGGACTGGAGCCCGATAGGTAGTCACTTGACGGAGGTTGTTGATCGAGCAGGTCGGTCGATTGTCTGAGCCCTGATCTGAGCCTATATGTTTTTGGTATTAGTGGTTTGTGTGTGTATGTATGTGGGGGAGGGGTAAATCATGCAACGCTCTAGCAAGAATGTGCCTAGACACCTACCGGGTCCACCATCTCATTGCCTCAGCATTCCAGGGTTGCAGCTCAATGTATCTTTATGTGGTGTTAGCTACTTACTTCTACTTACTGTAGATGCATGCATTTGGAACTATGTCGATTTTGGATATTTTCTCACCAAAAATGTACAAAATAATCAATGCAATCCCTCTCGGGTGGGCCATAGAATACTCCCTTGCGTAGACAACTGGCCAGCGAAGGCATTCATATCGCAAAAATGGAGTAGGAATCGGGCTGTATGTGGAGACTTGAACGCCAAAAACTGATTTTGATCGAAACTTTGACATGACAGAGGAGGATCAGCTTTTATTTTTCGGAAGTGTTTCTCATACAGCTGGCCTTCTATCGTGCAGAAGCAAAATAAAATCATAGGACCACCGCGATTTGAAAGAAAAGGTTGATTACGACACACCCCATTTCTTAGTCGTGCTCATCTCATTCATATTCTCTGAAAGTGGTCAGTGATGATAGGCGATGTTTCCGGTACTCACGAAATGCGTTACAATCGAAACCAAACGGAACTTATTGCCCATTAAAACAATTTGTTTACCCGTGTTTGTGTCGGATAAATGCATATCATTTACTTCACTATTCACAGCAAAATAAGTGCCAAATATGATGTTCATGTTTGCTATATTTTCGTTTAGAAATTTGGCATCATTTATTTTTAGTTTGCGTTTATCCACTTCGTTTCTAATCATTAGCAGATGCGTACTGAATGCAGATAAGCCAGATATCAATCATTCAGTTCACAGACCAAGGAACCAAGACAAACGGCTCATTGGAAAATCAATTACTGCACATCGTATATATCGTGTTACGTACCATGTGTGAGTGAACACGGGTTTTCCGACCGGTTACAGCATTATCCGGTCTACGAGCGCCAGAAGCCATAATGCATCCATTTGTAGCTCTTGAAACGTTTACCGTTACACAGTGTGTGCCTTTTTCGCACGGCATTCGCAGTAATCACCGTTTTAAACCGGCGTTCGCTGTGAGTACCGCTTTTGCACGATGTCATTTGTTTACAGGGGTAATTACTAGACAGTACCATGACATTACTTCATGTACATAGTTGCACGTTCCGTTACTGTTCACTACTTACCACTCGTTTTCCTGAAACAGCGTTTCGTGCATATTGATGCATAATGTCTATAACCAATGCAGTAAAGCATGAAAAGAGACGACATAGATATCATAAGGGTACAGTATCCCAACTGACGAATTACATATTGGCGAACATTACACAAATACAATACAAATATATCGCAAACGCGTATATTCGTCGCAGTCACGCAGTTTTCCGGCGAAATAAGACAAAACTCCAACTTCGCATGACATTTTTGGCTCCTTCCGTCAATGTTTTCGTGAACATAGAAAACGAAGAGCATCGGATCGATGAGCTGCTAGACGGGTAAAAACAACAGCATATGCATATGCTGAATATATATAAGATAAAATGACTTTAAAGTCCCACTTAACAGCATATGCAGTTATACCCTCTTCAAATTCATTTTGGTTCCAACCACTGAACTAAAATGAATTTTAGTTCAGTATGAACTGAACTCTAATATATACTGGAAGGACCATTGGTGGCTTGTTTTTGTCTATCGATTTCCGCCATGTTGTGTATACCAGAAATATAAATTGCATTACGGTAGCAGAGGTGCAGTTCAGTGAGAGGTACACTTCTCAAAAGTGCTGCTGCTTCATGCTTGCAGTTTGATTGCAGCGATCAACTTTTCAAGACTTTGGTATACACAACATGGCCGAAATCGTTAGACATTCTGGCCCATATACGGCCAAGGCGAGTGCTCCCCCCTGGTTCCAACTCGTTTGTGTTTCGGTCGCAAATTCCATACATTCACAGCCACACTTAGATAAACATAACACAGATTTGTAGCTTTGCACAAATTAAAAACAAACAAACAATTAAACAAACAAAAACAAACAAACAACAAATTATAAATAAAACAAATAGAAATATACAGAAGCACACAGACGACGCTTGCCTTTTGCCCAGCCAGTGGGAGACCCCTAAGTTTTTCAGCGCAAGTTATAACTATCTTGAGTGCGCGGCGAGGCCTCACCACTCACTTCAGCCTGGCTATTTCTAACAGTGCCCTCATTGCACTTTGCACATCATTCAGCGATTGAGTAATTGGTAGCTTTGTCTCTGGCCGTCAGACTGACCATTTCTAATCCGACCAGCACAACAACCGCTCACTCACTCACTCACTAGCTTACTCACTCACTCACTCACTCACTCACTCACTCACTCACTCACTCACTCACTCACTCATTTACCAATCCACCCTCCAACTCGTTCACTCAGTCGCTGACATATCAATTCATTCATTCATTCATTCATTCATTCATTCATTCATTCATTTACTCACTCGCTAAATCAATCAATCAATCAATCAATTAATCAATCAATCAATCGATCAATCACTCATTCACTCACTCACTCACTCACTGGCCAGAGAGTCTAATAATGTTTCGGTTGATTTACCCATCAACAAGCGCCCAACAACAACTCAAATAGACTGTATCAACGTTTCGCAATCACCACCTGTTACACTGTCGCTCGGGACCGTGCGCTCCTATCGCTGATTGGCCGGCGTTTCTGTGACGTCATTGACCTGAAGTAGGTCATTGACACGCCCCCACACGGCTAGTCGCTGACGCTGAGCGTCTCGCACCAAGTCTGTATAGCCGAGCTCCGCCATGCCCAGTCGAGAGCACATCCAATCGCTAGAATCACTGAGTCGATAGCCCTGCACGATACCAGTAATCTCATGTTGTTCACCCTTCAAATCCTTACCGCTTACCGTGCCGAGTACACAACGGTGGCGCCAAAACAGACGCCGCGATACTAGTGTCTCCGCCTGCGCCATGAACGCCTCTAGGGGTATGGCAGCTATCTGATCGGCTAGCCGACGTCGGAAGTGCTGGTAAAGAGTGACATCCAGCGAGAGGAACTCCTCGAGTGCCGCGCGCTGTTCGGCACTCAGCTGAGTGCGCCTCGACTCAAATCTTGCGTTCTTGGGTAGGGACACCACGTCATCGGTAGACCAGCACATGAGGCGACGCAGCAGTACCAGAGACTCATCCATCAGTTCGGTGATCATGACTAAGTCGAAGGCGTTCTCGACGTCTTTCAGCATGGCCTTCACCAACCGGGGTTCAGCGGCAATGGCAGGGTCGTAGCCAAGGTCAAAGGCCATCTGGTTGGGTCCAAGGCGCCTGGCGGACAAAGCACATATAGAATTAGCGTGAGACGTATCCATACAGTAGTTGTAGCGTGCACGCCAATAGTTAGGCCTGGTGCATGAGGAGGGAGGGAGGGCGGAGAGAGAGAGAGAGAGAGAGAGAGAGAGAGAGAGAGAGAGAGAGAGAGAGAGAGAGAGAGAGAGAGAGAGAGAGAGAGAGTAACAGAGAGAAAGTTTCAGGTCCCCGCGTACTGTCGGGATTTCTGACCTGATAGGCAGCATTCATTATAAGTCTCGTTAGTCGGACGGCGAAGAGTCGGGGAAAATACCATTCAGAGCGGCAAACACCAAAGATATATAGTTGAGGGAGAAAAAAAATCCCAGAAAGCGGATCACAAGAAAGGTATCTGTGTTCGATTACAACCGGTACCTACAGTAAGTAGATAATGATTCGTAGACTGAGGTTCATGACTCTAGACAAGCCCGCATGGTGTGGCGCTTTTGGAGCGCACTTCCACCAATGAGAAATACCCCAGCACGAGAGCATAAATATCCTGATTGCCGCGCTCGTTTAGGCGCGATCAACTATGATACTAGGAAGTAGGAAAGAGCCCATAGTCGTGCCGTGCTCTCACCGATTTGGGGCTCGTTGGTCCTCAGACCTACTTAGAGCAATAGTTACGGTGTGCTACTTCCTTGCATACTTCAATTTCCAATGCAGCCTCATAGCCAAAAACAATGAGGCGAGGCCGCAGCACTCGGCGGTTATTGAACTCGGCCTCAGGCGGAAAGCCATTCGGTCCATGCTGGGACTGGCTAACCGAACATTACTTTCCTCCGTACTCATCTACCATCAACAGTCAACACGGCTTTGGCCCGCGGCGCGGCGGCGATATCTGATTCATTCGTGATGTGCGCCACTTGCCTTCCAGCCCGGGGCAGCGAGCGTTTCTGGCTCAGAGGCAGGGCGATGAACTCCTCTAGTGTCTTGTTCCAGAAGCGCTGGAAGCCGCTGTAGTCGTAGGCCGACTCGAATTGAGTGACCGGGTCGCGTAGAATCGTCACCCAGGCGGCGTCCGGGTCCATAACTCGCTGCGTCTCGGGTACGTTGAGTCGTGTATGGTGGGTAAAAATGTGGTAATAGCCGGAGCGAGGACGGAGGCTCTGCGGGATCCACCGCGCCTGGAACGGCTCCTGGAAAACACGGGGAGGGTGGGTGAGGATTGGTGCACAAGCACATAATCACAGGGGTGAGAGCTGGTGCGCATGTGTAATTGCAATAGCAGAGGTAGAGAAATGCTAATGAAATTTGTTCGAAGAAGATGATATCCCTCATGGAGATAGGGAACCGTAAACATGCTCGTAAAGCGTCCTACGGTTTACGAGCCTGTCCCGTAGCTCAGTTGGTAGAGCATTATTCCCAGTAGTGAGAGCCCGGGTTCGAGACGATCCGGCGCTCGATATTTGAGACTCCTGACGGGGATGGTCTGCGGTTGGTGGGAGCAGCCGCAGCCAGTTGAAGTCAGTTGAGTGGGACAGGCCGTGTCTGGCTTTAAAGGGCACGTTAAATTTTGGCATCTAAATTCTCCCGATACCAGGAAATGCGCGATCGGACGGTGGGGTCGGGGTCTACGCAACAAGCTCTGCTTAGCGTGGGCTCCGGCTCTGTCAATCCGTCCATTCAAACATTCGAACTAAATTTATAAAAAAAAGCGGATGTTGAATAGCAAACGTCATCTATGAGAGCAGCAAGAGACTGAAGATTCGTTCTCGAATTTGATTGTAATTGTGGCATCCCAGCATATTCCGGGTCAATTATCACAGCTCAATACGTTTACACGTAGCCAGAGTACTAACCGTTAAGATTTACAAACAGGAAGGAACCCACATTTACGACACGGACGCGGACTGAGACACATAACATAATGGAAACACAAACATACCTATGTAAAAACATAATAATATACACTGTCTCGCACCCTACCTATATGTATGGTCTAATGCTTCCCTGTGAAAGTGACAACCTTATCTGGTATGAGACGTTGCATGCGGCTGTTTCCGCCTTATCTGAGCTAAGCTAAGCTGAACGTAAAGCAAGTGGCTACACTGGGTGGTTTGGGAAATACAAACAGTCCGCGCCCATATCATCATGCTCACTTTTCAGTTTGTCTTGTCAGTCAGAGCGAATAAGCACCCGTTGCGACACTAGAGCTATCACGTGGCACCCCCGCTTCGTCAAGCATGCGATAGCACATGAGGAATAAAACTATCCAACTGAGACGGGATTTAGATCATATCTAATCCACATATATTTGGCACATGGCATGGGGTAACTTATCTGATGACAGGAACCAACAGACCGATACTATCAGGGCGATTAAAGGTTGTGGTGTGTTGTCGCACTTTTTCACTTTTTGTGTACTAACTACGGTGGGCAAGGCTCAATTGCCCGCATCCCTTCCTCCCTCTCTCACATAAAGATCTTATCCGGTACGATAAGCTATACGAACGTTTTAGGCCCACCCTGCACGAGTGCGTTTTTGATGCGGTGCAGTTGCGGTGCGCATGATGCGGCGCTTCATGTTGTGACGCGGCACGTTGTATTACGGTGAGGAGCGGCGGGATGCGGCGCGGGTGCGAATGCCGCAAGCCTGACCTGACGCACATGGCACATTCATTGGGGGTCACCCATATGCATCGAGATTCGAGAGTAGTCCGATGTTTGGCAGACGGGACAAAGCTACCCTACAAAGAAAAAAAAACACCGCGAGTCGGTCTGTCTAGCGATGGCACTGAACAACACCCTACTAACCGGCCCTGTATAGCAATATACCTAATGTGAGGGTAATGGGCCCAGCTGTTCTGGAGATTTAGAACTAGCACCCTGCACGTGCGCACGTGCAGTAGCACCCCAACCATGATGCATGAAAATGAATCGCCCGTGTGTACCTACTACCCACCAGCGGGAAGGATGGGTCAAATATTGTTGGCGGGCTACAGATGTGACGGAAGTGAGTGTGGACACAGTGGGCTGACAGTTTGCGGCGAGCTGCGGAAAGTATGAATCAGTTCTACTTTCCGCAGCGCAACGCACGGCACCGTGGACAGCATCTCACATATTGGCATATTTCACCTGCAATGGCAGGTAACTTTCGCCATTTGGGTTTGGCTAGAATCAATCTACCCAGGACAGAAGATTTAAAAGCATCATTAGTTTAATTTTGCGTATTTGGTGGCATTTACACCTCATTTTCCTGTCATCTGCGACTCATGGCACGAAACTGCACCGAGCCGCATGATGCCGCTCGGTAACCGCAAGATGCCGCACGATAGCCGCATGGTGGGCAAGCGGCAGCTGCGGCAGGCGGCAGTTGCACTGCAACCGCACCGCATAAAAACGCACTCGTGTGGAGCAAAACTTCTGCTGTGATAAAAAACAGCAGGACATGTGACAAAAGCGTGCATTCGGCATCTGGAAAATGAGGGATAAATTCCCGGGATCAGCGGGATCATTGGGCTTAGTAGGCTGACACCTTGCATGACGGACATGACGAGTAACAGAACCATTATTGAAACAATAACTATTTAAAAGCGTGACTAATCTCAGCTAACATTACTCAGATATTCAGCAATACCGAATAATTACCGATGATCCCGGAAATTGATCCATTATTTTCCGGATGGGATGCCGAACATGCACGCCTAGTCGGCGTCTCCACAGTGAGCAAAGAACATATAAAATCATGAGATCTTGCCGACAGCACATCGTAGCCAACAAAACGGGCTTCAGGCAACACGGACAAAACGGGCTTCAGACAACACGGACAAAACGGGCTTCAGACAACACGGACAAAACGGGCTTCAGGTAACACGGACAAAACGGGCTTCAGGCAACACGGACAAAACGGGCTTCAGGCAACACGGACAAAACGGGCTTCAGACAACACGGACAAAACGGGCTTCAGGCAGCACGGACAAAACGGGCTTCAGGTAACACGGACAAAACGGGCTTCAGGCAGCACGGACAAAACGGTCTCCTCTTACCGGTGATCCGATGTAATTTCCCTGGCCGGGTAGCACAAAATCCAGCGCGTGTCGCTCGCCATGTCTCAGCAGAATGTTCTGCACGGTTGAGCTGCCGCACTTGTGCGTCTTCAGGAAGAAAATAGAGCGCCGTGGCTTGCAGTGACCCCCGCTGCCTAGTCGAGCCGGGAGGTCGTCATAGGCCAGCGGTGAGCTCAGGTCCGGTAGGTGAGTGGCTGATGGTGAGAACGATGCCAGATGGGACAGTCGCCACACCCTGTGAGCAGACACGGGCACGGGGGTGAGATGAGAACCTCGGTCTTCTGATGATGCATCAACGCGGTACACGATAAGGAGCACGGGTCATAAAGACGCTGGCGGATTCAGGAAGGCGGTTTTTGGTGCTGCGGACAGCATACTTTATATATAAACAAAAGTTCTTCAATTTCCGAAAATTTATCTGGCATTGTCTCCTTATGCGCTGATGTAAAATTTCAGTCGAACTTTTTCCATTACAAATTGTCCAGTCTTCTTCTTTGCAAGGAAAATAACAAAATAACAGGCACATAAATATCTAAAAACTCATTTTGGGATAGGCTTGCATCATGTACCCATGCCAAAGATATCGAGTGAATCACCAAATAAGTTTCCCTATCACCCATCGAGCTTATGTTGTTAAGTCCTCTGTAAATAGATTCCTTCAAAACGTGCTGCGCCGTGTGCCAATTTAGTCCAAAACTGTAATGAACTAGCGACGCCGACAACCGCTTGTCTTTTATCCTGTTTTAATCGGTTTCTTCCAGTTATTTTCTTACGCGTTGTTATCAGAGTCCTCTTGAAGAAGTGAGACGAAAAGAAGAGCGGTGGCCAGCAGCACAAGTCCGGCTAGAGCCCGGCGAGTGAGCACGAACAGAACGCCCTTCTGAAACACGGAGCACACCCTTCTGAAACATGGAGCACACCATTCTGAAACAAGAACACACTCTTCTGAAACACGGACCCTTCTGAAACAGGAACACACCCTTCTGAAATATGGAGCACATTCTTCTGAAACACGAAGCACACCCTTCTGAAACACAGAACACACCCTTCTGAAACACGGAACACAGTGAAGGTGCAATGTGGAGCACGATGGAGCTCAGCTCAACTGAAAAGATAGAATAACACCGGTTAGAACTTTGTGCACAGGGAACAGGCCCCGAGCAATCAGCGCAATTAGAGTGAAAAAAAGGAGCATGTGGTGTTTCTCTGACTGTTTCCCTGTTTCTTTGTTTGTTCGTTTTTATGCGCTTTTATTTTGCATTTAAATCTCTTTTTGATTACGGAGCGAGCGAAGCGAGCGTAGTCTTTCCTTAGATTAACGGAAATTTCTGAGTATGAGCGGCCGGCCGGCCGGCCGGCCGTGGTCACGCTTTTGCGAGGCTTATATCTCAGCAACCACTTGACCGATTTACACGCGGTAATTTTTGTAGGGTAGCTTCATTCCTTCTACCAAGTATTGGACTATTCCCGATGCATGTGGGTGACCCCTTATGCACGTGCCACGTGCAAAACGAAGAGGTGTCAGTTTTGTAATTGTTGCAATATCTCGGTAACTCGTTAGGCGGCACGGGCGGACATCGATAGCAGCGCCTCTATCGGTCACTAGGGAAAGCTGGGCTGTAGGCGACGAAATACCGGCTGAGTTGTCACACGTTGAATAGGTTTATAGACATCAGTCTTGTGAAAAAGTTGAACTTTTGCCTTCAATATTTCTACAGGCAATTTTAGAAGTGTCTTCACATTGATTACAAAACCGTTTAGATTATTGTATTAACTTTAAGCCTTCTCTATTGTTCTTGATGATGCGGGAACTATTTCTAATTAGTGTTTCTAGCTTAGTAAAAGAACATATTGTGCAAACGATGATAAAAGCATAAATGGAAGATTTTAAACGCAATTTTCTCTAACAATTAATGGTAAATTCTCTACACATCAAGGAAAAGGTGCATGCTAACTGATAATTTAAAGTTCTTGGGGCCAGTTGTTTTCTTCTTTTCTTACGTCGCCCCAATGGCCGCGAATACACTTGTGATAACACCTATCGTACTTGGCCGATTGCGCTGAAAGTTGGCATGTAGGTAGGCACCCACTAGGCACTGCATATACATGTGCCAGAGTTGGGGTGCTGCTGCACGTGCGCACGTGCAGGGGTCGTTTCCAGATCTCGGGAACGGCTGGACCGATTGCGCTCAAATTTGGTACACGGTTAGGGACCGGTTAGTAGGGTGCCGTGCACAAGTCAGTTGGGACCCATTTTGCACGTGCGCACGTGCAGGGTGCCGCTTCCAGATCTCGAGAACGGCTGGGCCGATTGTGCCCAAATTTGGCACATCGCTAGAGACCAGTTAGTAGGGTGCCGTGCACAAGTTAGTTGGAGGTACCCCCTCGCAATTTCGCACGTGCAAGGCCCACCCTCTCGCTCGCTCCGTTAGTCGCCGCAAAAGGCGTTATACTGGTTGTATCGAGTTAAGAACACTTCAGGGCCATGGCCAGTGGAAATTAAAAAAAAAGAACAGGTCATTCGACCTACTTATTGATGTGCTGCAGCTCAGGAAAGGATGAGAGTGATTCTGGCCATCCGTTAGGAAGATACACGCAGCCTTAGTGGAACATTTCTCCTCAGTTGCCTGTGTGGGGTGATGATCACCAGTCCGAAACGGCAATAACAGCTGTGATCACTGATTAATATAGATAAGCCCAGTATGCCCAGTATAGCCCAGATAAGCCCACTATGCATTTGGCCTCGGCACACAGCGTAGCCGGGGTTCTATTGAAATGCACAGTGGAATGGAAACATGGAATACAGTGGAAACGAAAACGGGAGCAGTAGACACACTTCATTTTGAAAATTAGGAGCACTGATCACCTACATGCCTACTCGGCACTCGCAATACATGGGTTCGCACTGAAGGAATACAAATATCCTGACCACTCGTGTTGATTATGTCTTTCTAGATTCCTTAACCCGCGCCTCGTAGGGGGCCGAAAGCCCGAAACGCCCCCCCCCCTGTACTTTTCCGTCGATATCTCCTAAACGGCTGAAGATATCGCCACCAAACTTTTAGGACCCCTCCGGGCATCAATTTTACACATTATGACCAAAAACTTTCCAGAGGCTATGATGGGTTGGCCACAAATGACGTCAGAATGACGTCATGTTCTGCCATTTTCGACCGAAAAAAGACCTTCGCGAGAAGAGCTGTTAGGCCTACAGCTTTGAAGAAACAAAAAAATGATCAATATATAAAAGGTGTAGAATTGACAGAACTACAAAACTATTATCTCGGATTTTTGAAATTTTTGAGTTTTCACCCCCAAAAATTAAAAATGCATTTTTTGGATATATTAGCCAACAAATCCAAAAAAGTTTTTTGAGTTTCGTAAAAACTGGAATATATGTGATAGTACCTACCGTCTTCTATCTACATACCAAATTTCAGATCGATATCTCGATGTTTGGCCAAGTTATAGCGAAAAAACTGTTCAAAAATGATGACATCAAATTTTCAAACTCAATTTTTGGCAATTCTAGACCATGTAGGTCAAAACCAAGACCACCATGGGACTCCCCGTGACGAGCTGCATCGAATCGAAACCTATTGTATGCAAAAATATTAACTTTGAAATTTGACCTAATATGATCTGACCTTGACCTGACCTTCACCAAAACGTGACCTTAGCTGGCCCCAAAGGCTGCCTGACCCACATAATCGCATTTGTCATGTAAAATGGACCATAAAACATGTATCACACGACACTTTCATATTGTGACCCCCCAGTGACCTGACCTCTGTGACCTGACCTGGTATCAGTGACCTCAGATAGCGAAGTATGTGTTTGACGAACAATGTACCATCGACGGTTTTCAATAACTTACCAATTTACTCCATTTCACAACACATTTCTTGAAATACCTGTGAACGGTGAAAATCCGACCATTGACCTGACCTGTGACGCCATCGGTTTGACCTAGGTCAATGAACTTTGGTCACAAGGTAGGTTCCGGGTGAGGCTATCGAACACCGTTTGAATTTTGAAAATCAGCCGGTAAATTTATCTTGGGGGAAACGCCCCCCCCCCCCCCTACGGGTGGTAGGGTCCGCCGGTAGCCCCACGGGGCGCGGGTTAAAGGGACTATCCCACCTTCTAAAATGTTGTTAAACCCAGTTAACCCTCGCCGGCCGAGGGGGGGCGGGTGCCGCCCCCCCCCCCAAAGGGTTTTTTTCGCGATAGCTCCGAACACGCTGGAGATAGAGAGCTGAAACTTGACATACCTGACCTTTGATCCAAGCCGCATCTTTTGACACCAACCGCATTTTTGGGTCAGGTCAGGTCACTGACCTATGACGTCATAAGTGAACCTCTGCACGGTCTTCAGATGTCGCAACTTCGCAACGCCCTCACTGCCAGAGGAGATGTCACAGGGAAATGAAACTTGCAGGATCTAGTATCCATTAGGAGTCTCACAACTTGTATATCTCGGATTTTTCCTAAAGGTCATATGAGGTCAGGTCATTTTCGTGACCTCACCATTATAAGTCAATGGGGAAAAATGAAAACTGCTATTCTGGCGCCGGGAACGATCTCCAACTATCTCAAGCACACAGAATCGTGATTTGATGCACTCCTTGCAAGGTTAGATGCGTCACTTTTGCAATGTTGACCTTCCATGACGTCATTTATGACGTCATCAAGGTCATATTAGTTTTTCGTCAAAAACTCCCGATCAAATTGAGGTAGCGAGTCGAGAAAGCCACCAATGGACTCAGGAAGACCTGCCGAATCGAATGATATGCGACATGACCTCTTCCGACCAACTTCGTGACCTGGGGGTGCTGACCTGACCTTGACCTGAGGTCAACACCCCAAGTTGACCTGACCCGAACAAAAAGTATATCGTTCGACGCGCCTGAGCGAGGCGAACACGATGCTGCCAAAATCGCGGCTCTGCGGCCGTTTTTTGCGAAGTTATTCACCAAAAACTGAACCGTACCCTGGGGCACTTGACCTGACCTCAGAGGTCACCGGTTGACCTAGGACCTTAAAATCGGGTACCAATCTCTGCGTCTCGTAACGGCGCACACGCTCGTTTTTTCCGCGACGCGCTAGCTCCACCAGGGGCGAAACGGCGAGGGGGGGTCGTACCCGCCCCCCCCCCCCCTCGGCCGGCGCGTATGTAGAAAACCAATAGGTCCGGCGAGGGTTAAATTGTGCCCGAATTTATAGATTGGATTACCAGGAACACGGTTCTGGCATTTATTTTTCATTAAACATCTTAGGCTTCCCATATTCCAAACACAAACTTTCAAATATGTGACGTCACAGCCCAAAATTACCTCCTTCCCCAGGCCACATTACTGTGATAAAGCTGATTCTTTTTACTCTGTAGGCACCACAACAAAGTTCAGACCAAGTTTTAAGCGATTTTTCAACGAACAAACCCATTTAAATCAGAATGACTAAACGAGTTGACGTCACACTAACGGTCGCTCCATGTTGAAGATAGGGCCTTGTACAAGGCCCATTTTCAAATGAAGGGAACGAATTTCTTCAACACCAAGAGGCCGCGGGGGTTGCAACCTAGATAGATAGTGGTTTCTGAACCTCGCCGCAAACTTGGCTATCTCAACTCAAACCCCATGTTAAAGGTGGGATAGTCCCTTTAATTGATAAATTGGAGCTGGGCAGAGAGACGACCTAAGTTTGGGGAGCTGCCTGTGTCGAGACAGGACTATGCTGGCCCCACCATTTACGCATCTACCCACGATGTTCACCTACACCTCGAACGTCTGATTGGTACCTAACCATTTCAACTACCGGTGAACCGTCGCTGAGAAAGGTCGACTCAGAATTGCAAAACCGGACAGACCGGTAAGGTTGGGATGTTGAGAGCCCGGAGAGACTGAAAGGAGCCATAAATCATACACTTAGAGGCATTTGGTCATGAACAGCAACAAGCAATTATCGAAGAATATCAATGAAAATAAACATTAAATCATTTCCGACTTGCAGGCTAGATTTTCATCTTACCGGCCAGATTAGTCTGTCTTTTCCATCACCGTTTAAAAAAAAAAAACAATTAACCCATTTACGCCCTTCGTTGCGTTTTCGCAACGCAAGCAAGCGTCGACGTGATCGAAGCTTGAGAAGTGTGTAAAAGAGACTAACCGATGAGACAAGTTTCAGCGTGTGTAGCATGGTTGTGCGCATGATACTACGCAGTTACAAGTCTGTGCGGCCGGTAAGTTACTGCCTAGAGCTCCCAGAGGGAAGTCGAAGGTTTTGTGAGTGATGACGTCACGAAAACCAAGATAAGTAGGCTAAGTGCTTAATAATATCGTAATGAAAATTGTGTAAACATATTCTGCAGAGTCCCTACAATAGCGTAGATATGCATTTTGTTAAGAAACAATGCTACAAAAAGGGTTTGTGACTATTTTCAAATATGACTACGGTCGCGTTGCGGGAACGCAACGAAGGGCACATCGGAAAGACAGCGGTGTTGCGAAAACGCAACGATGGGCACATTGGCAGGGTAGCGGAAGTATGAATATCAACAGTAGACTTCACTCGTGATACGCTGTGGGTTCTCTCTTTCTCTCCCCCATCTTCCTCCCTCTCCTCCTCGTTCCCCAACTCTCTCCCCCCCTCTCTCTCTCTCTCTCTTTCTCTCTCTCTTTCTTTCTCTCTCTCATTTTGTAGCCATGAGGCTGTAGCGGCGGAACATCTTCAATTAAGGGGGGGGGAGCACTGCTGACTTTTGGTCTCATTCTTTCCATTTCCATTTCCATGCAACGCCTATCGGGATAATGTTAAAATGGCAAAATCAAGGGGGGCACGGTGCCCCGGTGCCCCCTCCCCCCGCTCCGCCGCCTATGCCATGAGGGACGTATATAGGTATGTTTAGTGCAAGGTGTGTTCGCACGTAAAATGTTGCGAC
This sequence comes from Amphibalanus amphitrite, assembly GCF_019059575.1. Taxonomy (NCBI): domain Eukaryota; kingdom Metazoa; phylum Arthropoda; class Thecostraca; order Balanomorpha; family Balanidae; genus Amphibalanus; species Amphibalanus amphitrite. The sequence goes on from NW_024882382.1 coordinate 305,705, forward strand.
ACATTTCATATTTGCCGGCTCAAACAGCCACAAACACTCCTTTCTTTTTCTCTCGCAGATTTTCGGCCTCGGGCTGTTCGTTCACTAAGCAATGTGTTCCCATGCATCTGAAAATCGCATGGTAGGAAAAGGACCCATGCATCAAACGGTCGGCGATGCTAACGGAGCTGAGAGATAATTAGGTCCTTTGGAAATTGGATCTACTATGTACATTGCGCATAAATAATGAATAACGGGGATGTATTCTGGTATCAGGCGACAGATAGGTATCGCCATTCTCTGGATAGAATCTGCTGACTACCAGCATTTACGTTAGAAAAGGTAACTGAGGGTCGGCAAATAGTGGGATAGGCCCCCTCCGAGGGTAGCTGAGCCCTTCGGCAGGGGTAATGAGGGCGGACCCATGGGAAAATAATAATTTTTAGGATTCATAACTCGCATAGATTCATAAGCTGCTTGATGTGGAGTATACGCCTGTTTTCTTACTTTGATAGGCTTTTTATCTAATCAGACCATTTTCAGAGCTAGCAGGATTATTGGAATTAGGGGAGACATTTGTCTGACCGGACACGGTCAATCGTAGACTGGAGACTGAGCCCAGCCAGTGGGCAGCCGCCACCCATGACCCACCCCCTTCCCCCCTCCCAAGCACTCACTGCACCCGGCTACAGGCGCGCTCCTATGTGAGCTGCCCGATTGCGATATACGTTGCCGGTCCAGCCCGGAACAGGGGGATGAGGCGTGGAGGAGGATTCAACTATCCTGAAGATGGAAAGGACGGATTGACGTCGAATCACCATTCTGTCCTGGCATTGTCTCGAGAAAGAGGTTACACGTGAAGGTCGCTGAGAGTGGGGCCATGAAAATTTTGGATTAGGTGTAAACATGATAAACTGGGAGTCGATTTGTTGTGATGCGCTACGCCTTACGCGGGTAATTTGTTAGAGCCGGAACCCTTTTTGCTGAGAGTGGGTACGACTAACCTGCAATGGAATTTAACTTTACTCCTAGGAGGGTGGTTAAAAATGCTTGCGGATATACGCGCATACGAGAGTTACTGGTTTACTCCCAATCCTCCGTTTAATTGTATTCAGTGTGCACTGTGCAGGGTCTGATAGGTGGGGGTAATGGATCTGTCTAGCTTCCAAAAAGAAAGCATCATCCTGGATACGTGTCGACCACAACTTTAAATGAACAGCAATGGACAACGTAAATGGTTGATAATGACCGTGTCCGTGTTGCCATCTCCCCGTTCGCGAATCATGAAGTTATGCTTCCTCACTGAGGCTCTTAGGCGGGTCATAGAGCATGACGGATGTGGGTTCCGCATTTTCAAGCAATAGTTGTCAACAGTTGATTGATGTTTTGTCAAAACATATTAGCATATACGGCAGTTCAGTGTACTTTATGTCCGTCTGATGTGCCCGTCGTTGCGTTTTCGCAACGCTGATGGCGCCCGGTGTGCCCTTCGTTGCGATTTCGCAACGCATGTTTTTTACGTTTTTCTCGAGAAACTTTTGCTGCAGGCAAAAAATTATTTTCGATTCCATACAAGGCCCTGGTAGGAGCATAACATATTCTGATTTCGTCGATTTTCATGATGGTCAATATTCCTGGGCATAAATGGGTTAAGCAGGTTGTACCACTCTGAATCGTAAATGCGTTCGTTTCACCCGGGGACGATACAGATGGTTTGTTTTGTATGGATCTTTTCATCGAATTTTTGTGATCATGAATCGTAAATTTCGA